>NC_092709.1:76932995-77239281 GCF_047496885.1 Scyliorhinus torazame | reverse complement strand
TAACATTGTCTTGGGACTCATGGCTACGGTGGGGGTTGCTAATGTGGTCACTTTGTTTAATTCCCTATAATCGATGGTCAGTCGCCATGAGCCATCGGGTTTCCTGACTGGCAAAATTGAGGCTACTGAACGAAGTACGCCTTGGTCAAGTAAACTTTGGATGACCTTTGCGATTTCTCCCTCTGCTTGTTGGGGGAAACCGTTCTGTTTTTGGGGTTTGGGATCGGGTCATGTGATGTGATGTTGACTAAACCTGCTACCTTGCCGCAGTCGTGCTTGTGCTGGGCAAAAGAAGCTTTGTGTCTCTGTAGAATGTCTCTAACGTCTTTGTCCTGACTAATGGTTCATTGATCAAACCAGAAGTCTCCGACTGTGCTAATCCTGTGTGCGTAGCCTCCAACTGTGAGCATGTGGGGGCTCGTGCTGCCTTTGCCATTCTCCACACACATTTATTTACAGGGTCGAACAAAAGATTATGGGAGCTCATAAAGTCTATCCCCAAAATGTGTTTGGCTGTCTGGGGTAGATCTACTAAAATGACTGGGTGTTTGGTTTTAATGTTGCCTATCTGAATCGCTACAGGGTCTGTAATGTGTCCCTGCTGCAAGTATCCTGTGAAACTGCTGAGGGTAATGGTATCTGTGGTGGGCCATGTATCCCGTGGGAACATTGTGGAGGAATTTAGCATGGTGCGGGACCCTCCTGTGTCCCAAAGAAATTCTACGGGGTCTCCCCAGACTGTGCCTGCTACTACCGGCCTTCTGGACTTGTCCCAAAGGGTGTCGCAGACACAAGTTGGGGAGTCTGAACACCTTCAATCGGTGCCCTTCATGTCTGCTTTCTCGGAACGGGTGCTAACACTATGAATGGGCTTGGTCCTGTTCTTATTCAGGGTATTTGCCTGTGGGCTGTTTCTTCCCTCGTTTACCCATGCGGGGTTTTGATGTGTCCTGACTGGATGCATGTTAGCATCTGCCTGCTCTTCATCTGCTTTTCCGTAATCTGAATTTCCCTGAAGGGACTGTTCCCAAGCTCGGGATAATCTCTTTAGTACCCAATTCTCATTGTGGGTATTGTCTGAGGGGTCATAATTGGTGCAAGCTCTCTGTCCTGCTTCGGTCGCGTGAGAGACTAGGATTCAAGTCCATTTGGCCATATTTTCTGGTGTCAAATGGGTGCGGGCTAACTCTCCAAATACTGCTGTGAAATGAGTCCCAAGGCATCCAGCAAACGCCGTTGGGTGCTCGGTCTTTTTCTGCCTCCATTTATTGATGCCTTCTACGGGATCTCCCTTCTTGTAGCCGATCGCATCTAGGATCGCTGCATGCATTTCTTGGAGGGTGCCTCCTCCTACATTTTGTGGGTCAGGAAGGGTTGCCACGACTGAGGGGTTGAAGCTCAAAACTGTGAGCTTAACTTGCTCTTTTTTGTCCAGGCCGTACATGGTCGCCTGTTGCTTAACCTTTGCAAAATAATCTGATGTGGGTTGGAACGGTGTTATTTTGTCTCTCACGTCCCTTAATTGGGTGACGGTTAATGGGGTGGTGTACAGAAAATCAGGGTTTCCGTTTGTTGTGGCCCTGCACTGTGTGGTGACAGGGTTCATGGGATTGTGCTCTGCCTGTGCAGTCGGTGGTGGGGGTGCTTTTCTTTTCTGAGGTTTGTCCTAGCGATGGGCAGTTTCATTTAACTCTTGCCAATCGTGGCCATTTTCCTGATCTAACTGGGGTCCAAATGTATTCTGGAAACCATTTTGTACAGAAAGCAGGGATTGCAGGTCTGCAATTTGCTTTCGGCATTTGGCGTGGTCCACCGAACTCTGCCTTTGTTCCGTCGTGGAACTGTGGAGTGCTCCTCGGGCTACTTTTAAATTGTTACATTGTTTCTTTAATTGCTCGACTTGGTGTTCTGTCTCTTCTCGTACCAACACCGCGCGCGTTGCGTGTCTTGGTAGGCCTTATCATATTGTGACTGAAAGCGGCTTAGGTGAGCGAGACAAGATTGGTGTGCTCGTTTGACATCAACCATCTCCTTGTCCTTCGCTGCTAACTGCTCTAACGTCTCCCTCACTATTCTTCTCTCTGTCTTCAATTTCTCAGCGGAGCGTCCTCATGACCACCTCTGTGCCTCGCAATTGTGCCAAGCAGGACACGATTATGTCCTAAACTCCCGGGATCTGTTTCGTCACTTGCACAAAATTCGCTCCAAAGGGGCCAGCCTTTCCCTTTTAGATATTTTCGAATTTCCTCTTCCCATAGGGGATACTGCCCTGCTTTATTGGTCGCTGCGACCTTAAATTCCTGGGGGTTCATAAGGCGTTTCATTGCCATCTCTACTGTTATCCCTGGGTTTCTACCAAATTTGGAACGGGGGGAATAAAGCGGTGATGCAAACACTGGTATGGCTTACGCTATTTTCCGGTCTACAATACTCCTGACAGTTTTACGCAACAAAATCTATCAAGGTTACCTTATATCCCTTGATAGTACGCATGCAAACAACACACTTCCGAATCCTGGAGGTTTGATCGATATTGGTCTTATGCTTGTGGTTTTTACTTTTTCCAATTGGATTTCTAATTCAAATTTGGGTTCTCTCGGAGTGTCAAAGCCACTTCTAGGTCGAGTCCCGTCAGATGTCGCCAGTAATGTTGCTGTATTTACTTGCTATAAATATGGCAGTTAATAAGGTCGCCTTTCTTAATCCTAATTATGAGTATACTTTCAGAGTCGCCAGGTCTCTCTCGATACCGCCACAAGGGTCAACTGAATACTGATCAAAGAGCCAATACACCAGTTAGTTAGTTCAAAGTCAATACTTTATTTATACACAGTATGATTTACTCATGCATAATAACACTACAGGCTAAACTATATCTATCACTAACACCTATACTTAACTTCGGGTGCCCACTTAGGTCAGAGGAACAATGGCCATTGTTCGGATCTGGGCCTGTTGGGTTCGAAGAGGTAACAGGAGTACAGCTCGGGTCTTCCATCTGGTAGCGAGCGTTGAACTTGAACTTACTTGCTTCTGGTGGAAGGGTCTCTCTGCTTGAGAGCCAAATCCAAGAGAGCGAACCTTTCGCGGGGGTTCCTTCATATACTTGGAGGGGCTTCGCGTGCTTTTAGGCGGGACTTAAACTTGGTCCCAATTAATTGGGCCGCTTCTTGATCATTGTCATCGATGTAAGCCAATAACGGGGTGGGTGCCTTGATGGCTGGGCATGTCCTAAGTGGCCATTGGCCTTGCTTTGTTTGTCTTCTGGTTGGGGTAGTGGCGCCGGAATGTCTGAGACAGTATCGGCTACCTGAGCATTAGTCCTTTGTTCCTCGGAGATGAGCCATCAATATGTAAATCAACCCAGAGTTTCGGTTCCGTCTGCAGATTGCCTTCCAAATATACATTCAGGCTCTGTGCCTGCTTGTTGCTTTGCATTGTCCATTTTCCCTGTATGCTCTGCGAGTGTCCATTTTGTATACTGAAAGTGGCCATCCCAGATGGCTACATCACCAAAAGCACTTACTCCCTGGTTGGTTTCCAGAGAGTGGCGGCCCAAAGTGATGACTGTAGGTTTCTTCCAGTGATGATATGTCAGCCATATTGACTCTCGTTTGATCGGTATTCTTCGCCGACAAACCTGGTCTGGCTTCCCTCTGTCCAGTAGCTGCATCCACCAAAATCAGACTGCTGACCATTTCCCAACCAGTACTTCACGTCGTGGGAATGCAAGCGGTCATTGTGCCGGCCATTGAACAGCTTGACCATGGAGCCGCAGGTGGCGGGGGACGAGCCGTGCAGAGGACGAGCACCAGAGCGGAGCTCCAAGCTGGGGCCATCACCATTAGCATCGTGTGCCCACGTGACACCCGTCAGCCAAGTCACCCCCCCCCCCCCCCCCCCCCAATGCGTGCCGTGACCAACACACAGCCCAGCCTCGTGCCGCCCTTCCCCATCAAACACCGCAACCAATTGGGGACTGCCTGCAGCCGTCATTCTTAAAAGCGGTTGCAGCCGTTGGGGGTAGTCTTCCTGCGATCGGGAATGCCACAACCAATCACTCCACAACTCACCTGACACCCACCCACGAGTCACAACCCTGGTATGATAGAAATGGTTAGTTCATTGTTTGGGTATATTGTACCATACAGGTGCCATAATCTGGTTGGCTTGATGCGGAGTTATAATGCTCACTGTTCCTTCACTGTTGCTGGGTCAATATCCTGGAACACCTCCCAAACAGCACTCTGGCTGACTGACATCACGGACTGCATGGGTTCAAGAAGGCAGCTTGCCATCACATTCTCAAGGTCATTTGGGGACGGGCAAGAAATGCTGACGTGGCCAGGAACACCCACATCCAACAAATGAATACATTTTTAAAAAATGGTCTTGCTTATTTTATAGATGAATAGAGAATGTAATTACGACACTTAAATGTAATTGGTTTTCATGTGTAAATATATTGACCTTTTTTTGTGAGCGCTGTGGAGGGAACTATAGGTTGCGCTGAAGTTTTTTTAAAAATGTAACTCTAATTTTGACATTCTACATTGCATAGGTAAAGGGACTGAGTTAAAACTAATTTTGGAATAAATAAAATACTTGTATTGATTTGAACTGCACATGCCTGAAATGATTAATTCTCAAGTTTTCACATGAACCCTGATGTCGGGTTAATCTAGTAAAATGAAATGGATGAGAACTGAAGTCGTCCCACTTTTGTTTTCACTCATGCCAAGCAAATCTGAAACTAGATTGCAGAAGTATTACATTTCTACTTTGTGACCAGAGATGTTCATGGCAAAATAAATGATCAGTATGCTGCCAAGCTCTGAGCACTGCTTCTGGTTGCACTGAATCCAAACCGCAAAAACATTGTGCACACTCAGTCTGTACTGTCAGCATTGCAAACGTCAGAGTCACTTTTAAAGATCATTAATTCATACATTTGCACAGAAATAAATCATGTTTAATGTTGCAATGTTGTAAATGACTACTTGTAAGTAGACTTCTATTTGGAAACATTTATTTTAAAAAAATATGCTCAGCTCATTTGGTCCTTTTCCTGCTATTCTCTATCTCTATTGTCTCTTCACTTTTTTACCAATTATTTAGTAATATAACCTAACTATTCTGGGCCTAGTCTTTGTTTGCCTAAAACACCTGTTCTCCTTTGCTTGGTCAACACCCCATAGTTAATTTCTATGGGTTGCGGGGCGGGGGGGGGGGGGGGGGGGCGAGGAGGCAACATGAAAACACAAAAATGGAAGCATTGAATCTCAAAATCAATGTTCATGCCGCAGACTTTACTGTTGATTTTCAAAGTGTTCTTTTTTTTTCTCCCTGTCAAACACAGAGCTGCTTAGTCTTAAAATCTCATCTGTGGCAATGACTGCCTAATTGCTCCGATTTACAATCCATTGACTTGTATGTATAGAAGTATACTCAAAAAAAACTTCAAATATATATATATATTGAACAGAAGTAACTTTTCAGCTATTTGGAAGAAACTAGCTGGGATAGGTACTGTACAGAATTGGCAACACAAGCGCTAATTCGACTTTCCCAATTTAATCACTGCACCGTTGGTGGCCGTGTCTTCTGCTGCCTTAAGCTCTGGAATTTCCTCCCTAAATTCATCCGCCTCTCTACCTTATTTTTTTGTCCTTGTTGTGATGATCATTAAAACCCATCTCTTTGACCAACCATTTTCATTTCCATCTGGCCATTATCCCTTTGTGGCTCAGTGTCATATTTTGCTTCATATGCACCTGTTAAACACCTTGGGATGTTTTACGGTGTTGAAAGCGTTTTCGAAGTTGCTACTTGCATGCGGTTGTAGAGCTGTTTCCTAATAATTAGAAATTGAGGGAGGGAATAGTTATATCCTGGCTCTTTTCAACAGGGGGAGAGGGTCAACACATCAAGCTGTGCAATCAACAATGACACCACACCGGATTTTCATTCTGCGTTATCCACAACATTTTGCCACACTTCACTGCAGCAGTGCCTCAGGCACGGACTCCACATTTGCACTGCCAATTTAGCATGGTGGTAAAGTAGAAATTGTTCTGCATCAGTGATGAACAGTGTGGTAACGTGAGACCACAAAGAAGGTAGTCTGATGCATTGTTTAGAAGAAGGAACTTCTTTAAATAAGTAAATAACAAAGTTTAACAAATCAACAGAACAGAAGTAGCAATAACAACTATGAAAACAGGAACACGAGTAAAACAGGTCACCTCTTTGCAGACTGAAATACCTGCCAAAGCCCACACATAGCTCTCAACAAATGTCAGTAAAACAATTACCTAAGAGAAAGGCTGATAAGAACGCTGTAACGCTGCTCCCCTTTGTATTTCTGTCCAGATGGGGGACTAAAATTTAACAATCCTATCATAGATCATAGAATTTACAGTGCAGAAGGAGGCCATTCGGCCCATCGAGTCTGCACCGGCTCTTGGAAAGAGCACCCTGTCCCCATAACCCAGCAGCCTTACCCAACACTAAGGGCAATTTTGGACACTAAGGGTAATTTAGCATGGCCAATCCACCTAACCTGCACATATTTGGACTGTGGGAGGAAACCGGAGCACCCGGAGGGAACCCATGCACACACTGGGAGAACGTGCAGACTCCGCACAGATAGTGACCCAGGCCGGGAATCGAACCTGGGACCCTGGAGCTGTGAAGCAATTGTGATAACCACAATGCTACCGTGCTGCCCACGATACAAAAGTCTGTCAAGAGCTTTGTGATTGGGTTGTGACCTATGCAATATGGTGAATCTTGTAACAGTTGATTTGGAGAGGCAGATTGAGAATCTTGTACGTTCCTCTTCCACTACCCAGCAGTATAAACTGGCAAACTTGGAACAACTTCCTGGTGAACTCCCATAGCAGCATTCACTATCTGCCTTGTTGCAGTTGTTAAATCCGAAACTTTTCTTGAGTCATAACGTATACAAATATGGTCTTGGTGTCTGTGAACACTCTTCCTGTGTTGCAGTCTCATGACCGAAGATATTGGATCACTTTGGGTTAAAACTATTCTCGGTAACCACCTCTGTTGCTAACCAAGTTCCTAATGTAAACCTGATCATCTGGTTTGAACTGCCTCTCTTTGACATGGTATTTGTGACCCTACTTCTGCTTCACTTGTCTCCTGCTCATCGCTGCTCTGAGATCTGGATGAAGTAGATCCAGATGAGACTATGGCCTTTTTCCTAACAACAATTCCGCTGAAGAGAACCCGGTTTGTGTTGTGATTCGATACTGGAATAAAAGTGTTGTGTTCTATTATCACCTGCCATTCTCTTCAATTCCTCTTTCAGATGGGCAGCACGGTGGCGCAGTGGTTTAGCATTGCAGCCTCACGGCGCCGAGGTCCCAGGTTTGATCCTGGCTCTGGGTCACTGTCCGTGTGGAGTTTGCACATTCTCCCAGTGTTTGCGTGGGTTTCGCCCCCACAACCCAAAGATGTGCAAGGTAGGTGGATTGGCCACACTAAATTGCCCCTTAATTGGAGAAAATGAATTGGGTACACTAAATTTCAAAAAAAAAAAATGTTTTTAAATAAGTAAAATTCCTCTTTCAGTGTTTTGAACAACTCGATCCGCCTAACCATTCAAAACCAGACGAAATGGCGCAGTGCCATTCTTTTGCATGAATTCTTGAAGCAACTCACTTGTAAATGTAGTGCCATTATGTTCATTTTGTTATCTGAAACAACCAGTAGACCATGAGTTGCAAGAATTTGACAGTTTCTCAATTGTCACAGCAGCTGTCCTATTAGGCCTGATGTGTGCTTCCAACATCTAGTGGCGGTCATGGAGTGAGGGGTTGCACATTTGGTGGCTCCCTCGCGAGGTGGATCTTTTTTGACTTTCCTGTCCAAAGAGCATAGTATTTGAGGGCAAAAGGTACAGGAGTGCCTGGGGAAGGTAATGCTCCTCTGGTGTGGTTGGTGGATGGATCCACGGACAAGGAATGGTGCAAGGAAGAAGGAGCAGGAGAGTGTTTGTGGTGCGCCATAGGTAAAGATGGCAGAGGACAAAGGGGGCGTGCTGCCCGCCCAATGGCCGAGGGAGCAGTTGGTAAAGTTCCTAAGCAATAGGTTTTGGCAACATTAGAAAGAGGCCTGGAAGACCTAGTCAAGGTGGTGGGACTGCTGAGGTCTGGGATTAAGCGACTGAGCAAAGGCTGGAGTCCCAGGGTCTGGCGATCTGGGAAGTGGGCAGCATGAGGAGCAGCTGGCCTCGGTGGCGGTGCTGGGAGTGATGTGGGAGAGCCAGAAGAGGCTGAGGGAGAAGGTGGAGGATCTAGAGAATCACTCCAGGAGGCAAAATTTAAGGATTGTCTGGATGCCTGAAGCCAATGAAGGTGCAGCGGCAGCTGTGCCTGTGGCAAGGGTGTTGGGAGAAACTGATAGGGGAGGAGCCTTCGATCAGACACTGGAGGTGAACCGAGTGCACAGGGCGCTGAGGTGGGCAAGCCGCCGAGGGTGATGGGATCCTTTGATGGGCGAGGCTGACCAAGAAATGTAGCTGGGAAGAGGTGTACTAGGGCCTGGATGCAGAACTGGCTCAGGGTAGGGCCAGGTTTAATCGGATTAAGGGTGCCCTCTTTGAAAAATGGGTGACGTTTAGGGTATTATACCCGGCCCGCCTGTGGGCGACTTTCCAGAAGGAAATTTATTTATCGTTTATTTTGACACGCCAAGGAGGCAATGACATTTGAGGGACAGTGGACTGGGAGGGGTGTGAGGACATTGAACTTTGGAGGAGATTTGTGTGCTTTCTAAAGTGTTCGGTGGTGGGTTTCCCAGGCAGGTTCTTCCGGGGGAGCAATGATGTTGAATGTGCCTTTGGTTACTCTTGGGTCGATGGTTGGGGGGGGGGGGCGGGGGGGAGGGAGTGTACTGGAGGGAGGAAGGGTAGTTGGAGGCCTTGGGCGGGGACCACTATGCTCGCTGGGCAGGCAGGTTAACAGGAGTGAAATGGGGGGTTGCCAGGGGAGAGAGAGGATTGGTGGGGGGGAGGGTTGCTCACATTAGTGTGGCGCAGTTGGGAAGGGATGGTTGTAGTGTATATCAGAGGGCATGCTTGGAGGGTTGTGGGATGCGGGCTGGGGGCTGGTCGAAAAAGGGATATGGCTGAAGGGAAGGGGGTGGGGAGGCCCCCGACCAAGCCGGTCATATGGAACGTGAAGAGATTGAATGGACCAGTTAAATGTACACTTGTATCACACATTTGAGGAGTCTGAAGGTGGGCGTGGCTTTTTTGCAGGAGACTTGCCTGAAGCTGGGGGACCAGGCGAGACTGAGAAAGGCAGGGATGGGGCAGGTGTTTCATTCGTGGCTGTATATGAAGACTAGGGGGGGTAGCAGTATTGGTTAATAAGCAGGTTGCATTCCCACAGGGGAGCTTTGTGGCTGATCTGGGAAGGGAGAGGGGGAGATATGTGATTGTTCGTGAGAGGTTGGAGGGCATGCCAGTGGTTCTGGTAAACTTACCCCAAATTGAGATGATGTGGATTTTATGAGGCAGGTGTTAGGGAAGAGCCCAAACTTGGACTCTGATCAGTTGATAATGGGGGGTGATTAACAAGATTGGAGATCCGAGCTTGGACTGGTCGAGTCCCAAGGCATCGAGGGTGTCTGCAATGGCGAAGCAGTTGAGGGGGATTATGGAGTGTTTGCGGAGAGGGGGCGGGGGTGGGTATGGGCACGTGGAGGTTTGGGAGGCTGAGGGTGAAGGAGTTTTCATATTTCTCTCGTGCACCGGGTGTACTCCCGGATTGATTTTTTTTGTGCTGGATAAAACGTTGCTGGCAGGGGTGGCCGACTCTGGAGTATTCGGTGATTGTGGTTTCCAACCACGCACTGCATTGGGTGGATTTGCGGGTGGCCTGGGGAGGAGGAGGGGGGGGGCTGTAAAGTAAAGGGATTATCAACATGGGGGTGGTGAGAGTTCAGGCGATGAAGAGACTTTGAGACATGGACAAGAATATTTCTTGGGAAACTGGCAGTCACTATAGATCAGCAGGGGGGTGCGGGGGGGGGGGGGGGGGGAGGTGTTCGAGTAAACTTTGTGTGGGGTAGCAAAATCTGGAAGAGACCGGAATTTTATGGAAGGTGGAGAATGTGGGTGGGGAGGCAAAGGTCAGGTTTCTAGGTGATCATTGTAATGTGATATTCAATCTAATTTTGGAGTGGAGATACAAGTAATGGATCTTTTGTGATGGAGATGATTACAGAGTTGAAAGATCCGGGGTTATGAAAAGAAATAGATGATGGGGGAATAAGTCAATGGTGAAGGATTAAGTTTGTGGTGGGAGACTGAAGAGAATGGTTTGTTTTCGCATTAATTGGGCGAAGTATACAACATGACAAAAAAAGCTGCTCCTGCTAATCAATGTATTAATATAGTAAAGCCATGCTATTAGCATGTGATAAAACATCGGTTCAACATCGTGATAATATTGAAGTTAAACTAAATTTAGAGTACCCAATTATTTTTTTTCCCCAATTAAGGGACAATTTAGCATGGCCAATCCACCATCCCTGCACATCTTTGGATTGTGGGGGTGAGACCCACGCAGATACAGTAAGAATGTGCAAACTCCACACAGACATGCCGGGATCGAACCCGGGTCTTTGGCACCATCAGGCAGCAGTGATAACTGCGCCACCGTGTCGCCTTATCTTGAAATTAATAAATGGGGGATTTCCGGTTGCGGCTATGCTGAGCAAAGTCGCATGTTCGGCAGCTCCCGCCAGAAACAAACTTTTGGGCTTTTTTAGGGGCCCCAGCGGCATTTGTTCGACGTTTCTCAGTGTCAGAAGGTGACAGTACGATTTCCCCGGCACTGTATGGATTGGACCAGGAGTGGAGTGGTGAAAAAAGTAATTCTGGTGCAGCGAAAAGTGAGAGGGGAAAGCCAAGATGGTGGCGGGTGGAGACCAGGCAGCGTGGGCGCAGTGGTCGCAAGAGCAGCAGGAGTTTCTCGAGTGCTGCTTCACGGAATTGAAAGCAGAGCTGCTGAGCCGATTGAAGGCTTCGATCGACAAGCTGGTCGAGACCCAGAAAGCCCAAGGGGCGGCGATCCGGGAGGTGCGGCAGAAGGCCTCGGAGAATGAGGGCGAGATATTGGACCTGCCGGTGAAGGTGGAGGCACACTAGGTGCTGCATAAGAAATGGCAGGAGAAGTTCGAGGACATGGAGAATTGGTTGAGGATGAAGAACCTACGGAATCTGGGTCTCCCGGAGGGAGTGGTGGGGTCGGATGCTGGAGCATGTGGTCATGATGCTGAACACGTTGATGGGCGCGGGTGCCTTCCCGAGGCCCCTGGAGCTGGATGGGGCCCACCGAGTCCTGGCGAGGAGGCCCAAGTCTAACGAGCCACCACGGGTGGTATTGGTGCGGTTCCACCGCTTGGTGGACAGGGAGTGTGTCCTAAGATGAGCAAAAAAGGAGCGGAGCAGCAGGTGGGAGAATGCAGAGGTCCGTATATACCAGGACTGGAGCGCGGAGGTGACCAAGAAGAGGGCCGGGTACAATACAATCGGGCTAAGGAGATTCTGCATTGGGAGGGGGTGAAATTCTGGATGCTGCAGCCGGCGCGACTGTGGGTCACGTTTAAGGACCGGCACCATTACTTTGAGACGCCGGAGGAGGCGTAGACCTTTATTCAGGCCGAAAAGTTGGACACAGACTGAGGGTCGGTTGTGAGGGGTGGTCGCGGGGGCTATTGTGGTTACTGTGCTTTGGGGGATGTTCTGTCTGTATTGTTTCCTTGGGTGCTGGGTGGGGTAGGGTGAAATGGTTCGAAGTGGGGGTTTTGTGAGAGTGTGGGCGTCGGTGGTTGGAAGGACGGGGTCCTGTTGGGGGTAGGGGAGATGGGAGGCCTGAGGTGGGGGAGCTGAGATTAGGCCGCAAAAGGGAGCTGCGCCAGAGAGGGCGGGGCCGGTTTGATAGAAAGGGGGCGGGGGGAGAGACTACCCCACTGGGGGGGGTCGATGGAGTGGCTGGGGTCAGCTGACTTACGGGAGTGCTATGGGGGGAGCAATGCAGCGGGGGGACCTAGCTGGGGGGGGAGCGGGGAACTGGGTTGCTGATGCATTGGCCAAAGGGGAGCTGGAGCTCGGAGAGAGAGCCGGGGCGGGTGTCTGCTGCTGGGGGGAATGGAGTGCGGGAGGCGCGGGCACGTGGCTGGCCTCGAAAAGGGGATGGCTAATCGGCATGGGGGCAGGGAAGCCCCCTGATCCGGCTGATAACTTGGAATGTGAGAGGCCTGAATGGGCCGGTCAAGAGGGCCCGTGTGTTCGCGCACCTGAAGGTACTGAAGGCAATTGTGGTTATGCTCCAGGAGACGCATTTGAGGGTGGCAGATCGGGTTAGGCTGAGAAAGGGGTGGGTAGGGCAGGTTTTCCACTTTGGGTTGGACGCAAAGAATCGAGGGGTGGTGATTTTGGTGGGGAAGCAGGTGTCGTTTGAGGCACTGAACATCGTGGCCTGTTTGACCTGTTGACCACCAAGAAGGCAGAGGTGCAGTGGAGGAAAGTGCAAGGGGCGGTGTATGAGTATGGGGAGAAGGCTAGCCGAATGTTGGCACACCAGCTTAGGAGGCAGCGAGGGAGATTGGGGGAGTTAGGGGTAAAAGGGGGGAACACGGTGCGGAGTGCGGTGGGAATGAATGGGGTATTTAGAGACTTTTAGGAGGGGCTGTATAGGTCTGAGCCCCCGATGGAGGAGGGGGGGGATGCGTCGATTTTTGGATCGGCTGAGGTTCCCGAGGGTGGAGGAGGGGCAGGTGGCTGGGCTTAAGGAGCTGACTTAAGGGGCTGGGGAGTATGCAGGCGGGGAAGGCACCGGGGCCAGATGGGTTCCCGGTGGAATTTTACCGGAAGTACATGGACCTGCTGGGCCCTCTATTAGTGAGGACTTCAATGAGGCGAGGGATGGGGGGGTGGAGGGCCTACCCCCGACTATGTCCAGGCCGCTGATTTTGAAGCGGGACAAGGACCCATCACAGTGTCGGTCGTATAGGCCAATCTCCTCAACGTGGACGTGAAGCTGTTAGCGAAGGTGTTGGCTACCAGAATTGAGGACCGTGTCCCGGGGGTGATTCACGAGGACCAGACTGGTTTTAAGGGAAGGCAGCTGAATACCAATGTGCAGAGGCTCCTTAACGTAATCGTGATGCCTACAGTGGAGGGGGAAGCGGAGATAGTGGCGGCGATGGACACGGAGAAGGCCTTCGATAGGGTGGAGTGGGGGTACCTCTGGGAAGTGTTGAGGAAGTTTGGGTTCGGTGAGGGGTTCATTAGTTGGGTTAGGCTACTTTACAAAGCCCCGGTGGAGAGTGTGGCCACGAATCGGAGGAGGTCGGAATACTTTCGGCTGTATCGGGGGACGAGGCAGGGGTGCCCCCTATCCCCTTTGCTATTTGCATTGGCAATTGAGCCTTTGGCTATGGTTCTAAGGGAGTCCAGGAACTGGAGGGGGCTGGTCCAGGGGGGGTGGGGAGGAACACCGCGTATCGGCGTATCGTTGTATGCCGATGACCTGTTACTGTATGTGGCGGACTCAGTGGGGGGGATACCAGAGGTGATGCGGATCCTCGGGGAGTTTGGGGACTTTTCTGGGTATAAGCTCAACGTGGGGAAGAGTGAGCTCTTCATGGTACACGCAGGGGACCAGGGAAGGGGATAGACGAGCTTCCACTGAAGAGGGCGGAAAGGAGTTTTTGGTACCTAGGGATCCAGGTGGCCAGGAGCGGGGGGGCCCTACACTAGCTCAACTTGACGAGGCTGGTGGAGCAGATGGAGGAGGCGTTTAAAAGATGCGATATGCTGCCACTCTCCCTGGCGGGTAGGGTACAGTCGGTGAAGATGACGGTGCTCCCGAGGTTCCTTTTTTATATTCCAGTGCCTCCCCATCCTGATCCCTAAGGCCTTTTTTAAGCGGGTCAGTAGGAGCATCATGGGATTGGTGTGGGCGAAAAAGACCCCGAGGATGAGCAGGGTGTTTCTGGAGTGGAGTAGGGACAGAGGAGGGTTAGCGTTACCTAATCTGTGTGGGTATTACTGGGCTGCCAATGTGGCGATGATACGCAAGTGGGTAATGGGGGGGGCAATGTGGAAGAGGCTCGAGATGGCGTCCTGTGTGGGCACGTGTCTGGGAGCACTTGGTGACAGCACGCTGCCGCTCCCGCTGACTAAGTACACCACGAGTCCGGTGGTGGCGGCGACTTTTAAAATTTGGGGGCAGTGGAGACGCCACCGGGGTGAGGTAGAGGCTTCGGTTTGGTCCCCCGATCCGGGAGAACCGTCGGTTCGTCCTGGGGAGAATGGATGGAGGGTTCCTGAGCTGGCACAGGGCAGGAATTAGAAGGATGGGGGACCTGTTTTTAGATGGGACGTTTGCGAGCCTTGGGGCTCTGGAGGAGAAATTCGGGCTTCCCCTCCCCGGAAATGCCTTCAGGTACATGCAGGTAAGGGCGTTTGTAAGACTGAAGGTGAGGGAGTTCCCGCTGCTTCCAGCACTCAGGATCCAGGATAGGGTGCTCTCGGAGGTGTGGGTTGGAGAGGGCAGGGTCTCGGCGATCGACCAGGAGATGCAGGAGGAGGAGGAGACCTCGGTGGAGGAGCTAAAGGGTAAATGGGAGGAGGAGATAGACGAGGGTGCGTGGGTGGACGCCCTGGGTAGGGTTAATTCTTGCTCCTCTTGCGCCAGGCTTAGCCTGATATAATTTTAGGTTCTTCACAGAGTGCATATGACAGGGGCGAGACTGAGCAGGTTCTTTGGGGTGGGAGGTGCTCGGGGAGCCCAGCAAATCACACCCACATGTTCTGGGCATGCCCGGCATTGGATGGGTTCTGCAGGGGTATTGCGAGGACGGTGTCTAAGGTGGTGAAGACCCAGGTTAAGCCGAGCTGGGGGTTAGCACTATTTGGGGTATCGGACGAACCGGGAGTGCAGCAGGCGAAAGAGGCCGGTATTCTGGCCTTTGCATCCCTGGTAGCCCGGCAGAGGATTCTGCTACAGTGGAAAGATGCGAGGCCCCCAAGCGTGGAAGCCTGGATCGGCGACGTGGCAGGGTTCATTCAATTGGAGAGGGTAGAATTTGCCTTGAGAGGGTCTGTGCAAGGGTTCTTCAGGTGGTTGCAACCATTCCTAGACTTTCTAGCGGAGCGTTAGGAGGTGGTCAGCAGCAACCCAGAGGAGGGGGGGGTGGGGGGGTACTTAGTGTTTTCTACTGTGTTTATTATTG
Organism: Scyliorhinus torazame; assembly: GCF_047496885.1. NCBI lineage: Eukaryota > Metazoa > Chordata > Chondrichthyes > Carcharhiniformes > Scyliorhinidae > Scyliorhinus > Scyliorhinus torazame. The sequence continues at coordinate 77,224,002 of NC_092709.1, read as the reverse complement.
CTTAATGGGGGGTTTGTATATTGGGGGAACTCTTGATGTAGTTGTAAGATGTTTATTTATGTGTTTTGTTTTTCTTTTTTCTGTTTGTTGAAAAAATGTAAAAATTTGATAAAAAGATTTCCAAAAAAAGAAATTGATAAATGGGATACTCCTGTGTAAATACTTTGGGCGCGATTCTCTGGCCTCGTTGCATTCTTGCTCAAGCGAAACTAGGTCGGTGAATAGCGGGAGAGACAAAAATCGAAAACTGCGCTGGGCACCCAACCATTGGCGATGCGCCCGGCCCATTCCCGTAGGTAAAGTTTGGATCCCACCGTAGCATGGCGAGAAATCAATAATCACCATTTAAGCCCTATTTCCATACAATTAACGGGTGCCATCCCAAATCCAACGGCTTCCTGTGATTCAGCGGCCTCCTGAGCAAGTGGTCATGCTGGTGCCGATTTGGTACTTTTGGAAATGTGAACCTGATGGATGAGCTAGCTGCGAGGAGCTGTGGAAGTGAGCAGCCATCTTCACTCAGCGGCGGACATGTGCCCAGGACTGTGGCCCGTCCCGTGGGCGATCGAAGGCTGCGTCTGTGGTGCTGCCTCCCTCAGTGTTCAGGAGTGGAAGGTGGAGATGACAGCTGTGCGTCGATTGTGGCATCCAAGGTGGTCTCATGGGGGCAGTGGAGGGGTTCTCCCCGGATGGGTCTGTGGCATCGGCTGGAGGACCTGAGGGTGAATGAGCATGTGGTCAGTGGGGTGGGGGGGAAATGTGGCATTTAACAACTCATGTTTGACAGTCCATCCAGGTGGGTCCATGTGGATCCTCCTCACCTCTGCGGCGTGAGCTGACCTCTGCTTTGGTGACCGTTCTCTCTTCGGCCACGCTGGAACCTCCAGGGCCTCTCCCTTGAAGGTCGTGAGGATTCTTATGTATGGCACCCTCCTCAGTTCTGGGCCCTCTCCCTGCGATTGTGGGAGAGCGTCTCCTACGGAGACACAGAGGACAACGTTAGCCACAAGTGCGGTTCGCATTGGTGGAGGGGGCAGATGGATGTTTGTGGGGAGGCGGGGGATGGTGGTGTCAACTCACCCGTGCTGCCTGCTATAGATCGTTGATCATCTTGCAGCACTGAAGGCCAGTCCTCCAAGTCACACTTCCCGAGCTGGCGGCCCCTGCCACTTCATCCCAGGCAGCACTGGGACTCCCGGGAGAACAGGACATCTCTCTCTCTCTCTTTCTCCCCCACCCCCACCCCCCCCCGACCTCCACCGCATCCAGCAGTCTCCCCAGGTCTGCATCTCCAAACCTTGGGGCTGGTTGTCCCAATGCCATGGCTGCGAGCTGTGAGGTTGGCTGTGCAAGAGGTGTTTAAGTGCTGCTCAACCAGGTTTGTTTTATTTTTAAACATTTTTTATAAATTTAGAGTATCCAATTCATTTTCTTTCAATTTAGCATGGCCAATTCAATTACCCTACACATCTTTGGGTTATGGGGGTGAAACCCATGCAAACACTTGCAGTGTCATCCACCCTTTCACCTCCTCGAACCTATGGGGTTGAGTGAATATCAAGTAAGCTCTTCCTTTCTTTTTCTTGTTTTATCTGGAGGGGATGGCAGGGAAGGCAGTACAATGTTCCGCCTGCAGAATGTTTGAGGTGAGGGACGCCGCCTGTGTCCCTGCTGATTTCATCTGTGGGGAGTGCACCCATCTCCAGCTCCTCAGAAACCGTGTTAGGGAACTGGAGCTGGATGAACTTTGGATTATTCGGGAGGCAGAGGTGGTCATAGATAGAAGCTTCAGGGATGTAGTAACTCCGAAGAATAAAGATAGATGGGTGACAGTGAGAGGGGCTGGGAGGATCCCCTGTGGTCGTTCCCCTTAGTAACCAGTATACTGCTTTGGATATTGTTGGGGGGGGGGGGGGCGACTTACCAGGGGTAAGCCATGGGGTACAGGTCTCAGGTACAGGGTCTGTCCCTGTTGCTGAGAAGGGAAAGGGGGAGAGGAGTAGAGCATTAGTCATTGGAGACTCCATAGTTAGGGGGATAGATAGGAGATTCTGGTTGGTGTGTTGCCTCCCAGGTGCCAGGGTCCGCGATGTCCCGGATCGTGTTTTCGGGATCCTTAATGGGGAGGGGGAGCAGCCCCAAGACGTGGTCCACATAGGTACCAACGACATAGGTAGGAAAGGGGATAGGGATGTAAGGCAGGAATTCAGGGAGCTAGGGTGGAAACTTAGAACTAGGACAAACAGAGTTATTATCTCTGGGTTGTTACCCGTGCCTGTGCTAGCGAGATGAGGAATAGGGAGAGAGCAGTTGAACACGTGGCTACAGGGATGGTGCAGGAGGGAGGGTTTCAGATTCCTGGATAATTGGGGCTCATTCTGGGGTAGGTGGGACCTCTACAAACGGGATGGTCTACACCTGGACCAGAGGGGTACCAATATCCTGGGGGGAAATTTGCTAATGCTCTTCGGGAGGGTTTTAACTAATTCAGCAGGGGATTGGGAAACCTGAATTGTAGCTCCAGTATACAGGAGGTTGAGAGTAATGAGTAAGGTTTCAAAGTTGCAGAAGTGTACCGGCAGGCAGGAAGGTGGTTTAAAGTGTGTCTTCTTCAATGCCAGGAGCATCCGGAATAAGGTGGGTGAACTTGCGGCATGGGTTGGTACCTGGGACTTTGATGTTGTGGCCATTTAGGAGACATGGATAGAGCAGGGACAGGAATGGTTGTTGGAGGTGCCGGAGTTCAGATATTTCAGTAAGCTCAGGGAAGGTGGTAAAAGAGGGGGAGGGGTGGCATTGTTAGTCAAGGACAGTATTACGGTGGCAGAAAGGACGTTTGATGAGGACTCGTCTACTGAGGTAGTGTGGGCTGAGGTTAGAAACTAAAGGAGAGGTCACCCTGTTAGGGGGTTTCTATAGGCCTCCGAAAAGTTCCAGAGATGGAGAGAAAGGATTGCAAAGATGATTCTGGATTGGAGCGAAAGTAACAGGGTAGTTGTTATGGGGGACTTTAACTTCCCAAATATTGACTGGAAACGCTATAGTTCGAGTACTTTAGATGGGTCCGTTTTTGTCCCATGTGTGCAGGAGGGTTTCCTGACACAGTATGTAGATAGGCCAACGAGAGGCGAAGCCATATTGGATTTGGTACTGGGTAATGAACCAGGACAGGTGTTGGATTTGGAGGTAGGTGAGCACTTTGGTGATCGTGACCACAATTCAATTACGTTTACTTTAGTGATGGAAAGAGATAGGTATATACCGCAAGGTATATACCGCAGGGCAAGTTATATCTGGGGGAAAGGCAATTATGATGCGATGAGGCAAGACTTGGGATGCATCGGATGGAGAGGAAAACTGCAGGGGATGGGCACAATGGAAATGTGGATCTTGTTCAAGGAACAGCTACTGCGTGTCCTTGATAAGTATGTACCTGTCAGGCAGGGAGGAAGTGATCGAGCGAGGGAACCGTAGTTTGCTAAAGCAGTTGAAATACTTGTCAAGAGGAAGAAGGAGGCTTATGTAAAGATGAGACGTGAAGGTTCAGTTGGGGTGCTCGAGAGTTACAAGTTAGCTAGGAAGGACCTAAAGAGAGAGCTAAGAAGAGCCAGGAGGGGACATGAGAAGTCTTTGGCAGGTAGGATCAAGGATAACCCTAAAGCTTTCTATAGATATGTCAGGAATAAAAGAATGACTTGGGTAAGAGTAGGGCCAGTCAAAGACAGTAGTGGGAAGTTGTGCTTGGAGTCCGAGGAGATAGGAGAGGTGCTAAATGAATTTTTTTCGTCAGTATTCACACAGGAAAAAGACAATGTTGTCGAGGGGAATACTGAGATACAGGCTACTAAACTAGAAGGGCTTGAGGTTCATAAGGCGGAGGTGTTAGCAATTCTGGAAAGTGTGAAAATAGATAAGTCCCTGGGCCGGATGGGATTTATCCTAGGATTCTCTGGGAAGCTAGGGAGGAGATTGCTGAGCCTTTGGCTTTGATATTTAAGTCATCTTTGTCTGCAGGAATAGTGCCAGAAGACTGGAGGATTGCAAATGTTGTCCCTTGTTCAAGAAGGGGAGTAGAGACAACCCTGGTAACAATAGACCAGTGAGCCTTACTTCTGTTGTGGGCAAAGTCTTGGAAAGGTTTATAAGCGATAGGATGTATAATCATCTGGAAAGGAATAATTTGATTAGAGATAGTCAACACGGTTTTGTGAAGGATAGGTCGTGCCTCACAAACCTTATTGAGTTCTTTGAGAAGGTGACCAAGCAGGTGGATGAGGGTAAAGCACTTGATGTGGTGTAGATGGATTTCAGTAAAGCGTTTGATAAGGTTCCCCACGGTAGGCTATTGCAGAAAATACGGAGGCATGGGATTCAGGGTGATTTAGCAGTTTGGATCAGAAATTGGCTAGCTGGAAGAAGACAAAGGGTGGTGGTTGATGGGAAGTGTTCAGCCTGGAGTCAGTTACTAGTGGTGTACCACAAGGATCTGTTTTGGGGCCACTGCTGTTTGTCATTTTTATAAATGGAGGAGGGCGTAGAAGGATGGGTGTGTAAATTTGCAGATGACACTAAAGTCGGTGGAGTTGTGGACAGTGCGGAAGGATGTTACAAGTTACAGAGGGACATAGATAAGCTGCAGAGTTGGGCTGAGAGGTGGCAAATGGAGTTTAATGCAGAAAAGTGTGAGGTGATTCATTTTGGAAGGAATAACAGGAAGAGAGAGTACTGGGCTAATGGTAAGATTCTTGGCAGTGTGGATGAGCAGAGTGATCTCAGAGTCCATGTACATAGGTCCCTGAAAGGTGCCACCCAGGTTGAGAGGGCTGTTAAGAAGGCGTACGGTGTGTTAGCTTTTATTGGTAGAGGGATTGAGTTTCGGAGCCATGAGGTCATGTTGCAGTTGTACAAAACTCTGGTGCGGCCGCATTTGGAGTATTGCGTGCAATTCTGGTCGCGGCATTATAGGAAGGATGTGGAAGCATTGGAATGGGTGCAGAGGAGATTTACCAGAATGTTGCCTGGTATGGAGGGAAGATCTTATGAGGAAAGGCTGAGGGACTTGAGGCTGTTTTCGTTAGAGAGAAGAAGGTTTACGAGGTGACTTAATTGAGGCATCCAAGATGATCAGAGGATTAGATAGGGTGGACAGTGAGAGCCTTTTTCCTCGGATGGTGATGTCTAGCACGAGTGGACATAGCTTTAAATTGAGATAGAAATAGGACAGATGTCAGAGGTAGGATCTTTACTCAGAGTAGGAAGGGCATGGAATGCCCTGCCTGCAACAGTAGTGGACTCTCCAACACTAAGGGCATTCAAATGGTCATTGGATAGATATATGGACGATAAGGGAATAGTGTAGACGGGCTTTAGTGGTTTCACAGGTCGGCGCAACATTGAGGGCCGAAGGGCCTGTACTGCGCTGTAATATTTTATGTTGTAACACAGGGAGAATGTGCAAACTCCACACCCAGAGCCAGGATTGAACCTGGGACCTCGGCACCGTAAAGCAGCAGTGCTAACCACTGCACCACCATGCTGCCCCTGCTCGACCTTGTTAGTGGGTGGGCTGGCGAGCACGGTCCCGGCGAATTAGCTGGCGAGCCTTCATTTGCAGCGTGAAGCCAGTGAGGCCTTAAGTGGACCAATTAACGTTGAATTTTGTTGCCGGCTTCGCAAGGTCAAGCACGGGAAGCTCGCTGCAATTTCTGCTCGCTACCTCACTTGAAATCTTTCTGGAGAATCGTGTCCCTTGTCTAAAATTTCTTTGTATTTAAAGAAATGGATTCATGTCATTAATTATTTCAAACTAATGGTTTGGCGCGGATGGTGTCGAGGTCGGATTTCGAGATGAGGTTCGCCGATGCGCCGGTGTCCAGATTGAACCGGATGCGGGCCTTGTTCACTGAGGACAGCAGACCACTGGTCGTCGGGATCCACACTGAGGATCGAGAGGCATTACGCCGTTGTGGTGGAAGGCAGTGCATGTGTAGTTATGATGCCCACCCGGTATGGGGACTTGAGGCACTCAGCATCAGGGTCCGTTGGGCTGTCGGGATCGTAATCTGGCATGCCTTGTTGTATTGAGCGGACACTTCTGCGCCGCAGCTGGGATCGCTGGCTGCTGAGCGGTGGAGCAGATCTGCAAAGGGCTGCGTAGTGGCCAAGCTTGCCACACTAGTCACCAGCGTCCTTTTGCCGGACATTGTCGCTTTAAATGCGCGGAGCCACAATTCGGACAAGTCATGACGCCGACGTCAGTGCATTCCCTGCGCCATCGCGCATGCGCAGTGCGGTCGGTCGACGTACACACCTGCGCAGTCGGATTGTCGGGCTCGTCGTCCACTTGGTAGTGGCCTGCATGTGCAGGGACCTGGGAAAAGTGCGCGAAACGGCCACTCTCCTCGATGCTCAGGCCCTGCATTTGTGCAATGGCCTGCACTCATTCCGCCTCGTGGGTGGCCAGCTTCGCAGTTTCTGCCGCCCTGATGTGGGAGTAACGATTCTTAGCATGCTCATGGACAACGCACATCTCGATAGCGACAGAGAGCGTCAAGTGTTTGACTTTCAGGAGCTGCTGCCGAAGGGAGTCGGAGTGCCCCGAAAAAGATCTGATCGCGGATCATGGAATCAGCCGTCGAGTCATAGTTACATGACTGCGCTAGGATGTGGAAATGGGTGTCGAAGGACTGAAAAAGTTCATCCTTACCCTGAAGCCTCTGATGGAAAACGTACCGTACGTTCAAAGCTCATTCACCTCAATGTCGCAGTGGCTGTCAAACTTAAGCAGGACTGTTTTGAATTTTGTTTTGTCTTCGCCGTCAGCGAATGTAAGGGAGTTGTAGATGTGATTGGCATGGTCCCCCGCAGTGGAGAGAAATACCGCGATCTTCCTGGCATCCGAAGCTGCTTTGAGGTCGGAGGCCTCGATGTACCAGAGGAACCTTTGCTTGAAGAGTTTCCAATTTGCGCCGAGGTTGCCGGAGCTGCGGAGGAGGCTGGATGTTTCCCATGTCACCGGATGGCTGCTTGCTGGTCAATGCTGATTAACTCTAGGTAGGTCCGTCAATTTTCAGTATCACTCCGTGGTACCATGATATGTTAGGCAGGTCGGTTCGGTGTGGACTGCACTTGATGCAGCGATGCGATAAACAGCCCTCTAACACTGTAGAAGATCCAACACGGTTTTATTGAACGATAGAACTAACATGCATATCTAACTGTGGGTCGACACTATACTGAATTGACTGGAGACCTTGTACTAGCCTGACCAGACTTACTAGCGACCGCATGGTGTTTGCACTGTGCTAGCTCGTAGACTCTGACTGTCTCAGTGGCTGGGTCCAGAGAGAGCGGGAAACCTAGTGCCCTCTGGCTTTATAGTGGTGGTGTCCTGTCTGGTGATTGGCTGCACTGTGTTGTGTGCTTACTGGTCATCCTGTGTGTCAATCACTGCCTGTCTGCACTTCATTATATACATGCGTGAATATTATGACACCCTCCATCTCCTGCTGGTCCTGAATTTAAAAGGGAGACTGGAACAGTACACGCCAACCCCAAAGAGGACAGCGATCTGGAGAATCCAGGGACTTGTTAGTCCAAACTATCTTAATAGCAGTGCCTCATTAAAAGAGCAGGTCTAGGGCCTGGTCAGTGGGAACAGGGAGCAGAACGTTGGCAGCAGGGTCTCTGTGGAATGATGAGTGGGAGAAGGGGTCTGAAGCAGATCTGTGGGGGAAGAAGATGGGGGTTATTGCTGGAAAGAAAGCCCTTACAGGGCCAGTAAGTGGAGCACTTTCATCCTAGCGCACAAATTTCCAACAGAAGAAATAATTTAAAAACTTACATTTGTTAATCGGTGCCTCCCATTGTGATCTGCTGCCAGGCTGCAGAAACGCAAGACTCCCACTGTCTTTAAGTTAGGATTACAGTATGAAGTCACAGCCGTTGAACGTTAAGTAGCCCTTCACCCGCCTGTCGCTGGAGTCTCATCAATGTTGTGAACCACTATGCCATTTGTGACTAGTTGTAGCCAGGACCTAGAGTTTGCCTGACACTTAACCTGTTGTTGTTGGGGTAGTGATGTTAAATTCCAGGTCATTGTCGCTTCCCAATAAACCTTTCATTCTTTTTTTTTTAAATAACAAATTTACGAGTTAAATAGGTAAATATTTTGCCTGCTTCCTATCGGATTGGTACTATTTTAAAGGATGCAATCTGAAGATGAGGAAAATGTTTCATGTAAGCATGTCAAGTGCCATCCACATCAAAACCTGCTGTCCAAGATCAAAGAATTTATATTTCGAAAACCATAAAAATCAGATAATCAAGAATGTGAATTGAAGGATCATACTTTTAGCATGAGCCTTCCTTTTTCAGTCTGAAATTCTGCCATCAGTTTCCAGCATTTCATGACTTTGATAGATTTGCAATGTTCATCATTACTTCACTGTGACAACCAATCCTTTGAACTTGTTTTATTAACCCAGTTGTGGTGTTGGATTTTATTTCCATCTTCCGTCCCACCTGCCACATTGCTCTCCTACGGATCTCCGCGTCCCAAAGAATAGTAGATTCTCCTGACTATAAAATTGTACAAATTACTTCAGTACCTGTTGCTGGCATTGAAGAATTAAAATCTGATGTTTCTCCAATATATCTGTTAGAAAAACATCATAGCTGAATGGCACTATTTCATAACATCCATATGTGTGGGCAAACAATGAGTACATAGTTTAAATAGGCTTCCCAACGTCGGTGTATGTGGACAAATTGTAAGTATTTTTTTCTTCTTGAACAGATTCCAGTTGAAGAGGAAGAAGCTGCCATTGATGACTGCAAGAAAATGGGGACACTCTTTGGGGAGCTCAACAAATGTCTGCTCCGTATAGGCTTCTCGAGGATGCATTTCGGGACCCATGTTGTTGAGCCAGTCGTGATGGTGTTCTTTTGGGTCATGTTGGGCTTCCTTGGTTTACAAGCTTTAAGTTTAGTAGGAGCTCTCTGCCTCGTTATTATTTTCATCCAAGAATAAAAGGCTTCAAAAGAATGTTCATTAAATTCAATTTTGTACCTTGTATATGTTCTGTAATTATGTTCAAAATTTGTATTGTGTATGTATATATTTATAAATATATACAATAATGTAAAATGCCATGTAAAATGCCATATATGTAAATTTTAAAGTATTGCAATTTACCATATTTTTAAGCTTTTATAATCTCCTTTGCAAAAAATTATTGTACTGTATATATGTATACAATATTTACAAGGCTTTGGCTGAAATATATTTTAAAATTGAACATATTTAATCTTTGAGCATGAGATGATAAGAGGTGGAAAGATCTTTTGTTCAGAAAAGCTCAGGGCATGGAGTAGGAGAAGTAGTTGCCTTGTTATTCGAGTTAAAGTCTTGTTATTTGTTGTAAAGTTATTTTTATTCCACTGTTTGCCAAGTATCAGATTTATCTTTGCATCATTCTCCACAGCAATGACGTGTCCGTTGAAATGTGTTTTCTCTCTTGCTAATTTTGATTTCATCAACACTCCTGAATCTGCTTTACAATACTTGGATATATAAAATAAAACAAACCATTTTGTAAATTTAAAGTGCACCACTGTCTACAGTACACCATGATTTATTTTTCCTTTAATCTTTCCGCTTTCTAAGGACAATAGCCCACTTTATTACCAGCACTGTAAGGAGAGAAATCTGTAGGAAGGGAAGGTAGCGTGGAAGGAAGTGTTGCTGAAATAAATGTGGCTGTTTATGAATTGGAAAATCTTCAAAAATGGTTTGATAGCAAGCAAAGATATTTGGTCCAATTCACCAGTCTATGCACAATTTCCCTTCATACATTTTTTAAAAATCCCATTTCCTGACCAAAATCCCTCTAATTCCTTCTCGAACCCCATTAAGATGTATTCTTTCACTACCCTTGCTAGTTCCACATTGTCACCCTATTGTTTAAAAGGATCCTCCTGCATTTCCTTTTCTTTTGTGTTTAATTGGCAAGTTCATGAAGTTGTACCCAAATTTTGATCTAATTTCCTTTTTCAGGACAAGTGCACTTCAGAATTTGCAGTTATTTTGAAACCCCTTTTGATGTGTATTTTCTGCAAGATAAACAAATTCACATTTGAAGGAACATGACAACAAGAACCTGGGGCTTTTATTTGTGCAGATATTTTTTTTGCTCCATTCCAAACTGGCAGACTTGATCTAAAATGGCTTCAGAATTTGTGTGGTTTAATTGAATTGAATGGCAGTTCTGTTCTGAACCACTTTCTGTTTGAGCCTTGATAGTAAGTCCTCAGTTATGGGAATTCGCTTAACATTGTTTCACTTGCATTGTTTCACTTACATTGCTACTTTGACTTATTTGTAACAAACTTCCTCTCCTGTGGCCTGTCTGCTCATATGACTTATTCCATGAAGGTTCCTTCTGCTCCTCTTTTTCTCCCCCCCCCCCCCCCCCCCTCCCCCGGTTTGTTGGTGGCTTCCACCTTCTGGTTTCCCTTCATGCTACACTGGTTTATACAGACCCATTAAGGAATTTTTTAAGCCTCAAAACCTTTCTTGGCTATACCCATCCTGGTTACTCTGCATCCCACCAGATTTCTCTGATGGTTTTGACACTGAGCTACAATCTCACCCATAGGAATGCTGTCAGCTGTACCCTGGCCGTGAGGGTTCTCTGCTCTAAGTGCATCGGCAGGTTGGAGGGTAAGCAATTTTTGAATTCTCCAACAACATCAACTCGTGCAACCCCCTGTACATGCATGAGATTTTTGGGAGCCTTGTCGACCGGTTCAACACACTTTGCTTCAGTTGTTGGCACTCCTATGTAGGTTTATGTACACCTCGTACAAGTGTTCCAGAATTGCTGGTGTTTATGCCTCCGACATTAACACTTAGGCCCTTAGGATGGCAGTCTTGATCTCATAATCCATGCATGCTTCAGGTGTTCATTTGGACTCTTTGGCTCTATCTTACAGTAACCCTTGAATTAAAAATGTCCAGATATCCAACTGCCATTTTAGCTACTTTCTCAACTCTGGCAAAAAAATGACTCCACATCATTTGGAGCCTCAGAGACTGTTTCTGGGTTGGTGTCCTGGAAGGGAGGGAGGTTTAATTTAAGCAGCCCAGATTTTTCCCCTCATCACCCATATTTAGTCTTGAAGGCAACTGGTACAGACGTTCCAGTAGAAACAGTGAAGATCATGGGGGTGCAGACAATTTATACCTGGAAGGGGCTCTGGCCTTACTACTGCTTGTTTGGTGGGAGATGGCAGAATACCTTTGCAGCTCTAAAAGGGCAAGATAACTGGGGCTGGATTCTCCATCAGATGACAGTGAAATCGCGAATCGGCATTCTCTGGTCCCGCAAAAATGACGAAATCGCTGCGCTGGCCGTGGGCCTCGGAAGTACGGTACGCACCTCGTCGTAGGTCCTGATCACCGATTCTCCGGGGCCTCAGCAATTCAGCGCCTCGGATGGGCCAATTTCCCGACAGCGTGTTTCTAATGTATAAAAATCGTAAACCTAGCGTGTGCTGGATGAGGGCTGAGAGAGTAGGTGGTGTGGGGGACCGCGGGCTTCCAGCTTATACACCAGCTATGCTGGCTAGGCCCTGAGGGGAGGGGAGGGGAGGGGGGGGGGCAGGCTGAGCAGCTGGGGAGTCCCCAACAGGACATGGCGGTGCCCAAGCATGGACCGCCATTAAGGTGGCCATCCTGCTGGTTACCCACCCTGGACCCTGGGTGCATGCAGTGAAATCAGGCCTCTGGGTGTCCCACCCCACCCAACCGGCAACACCCACTGGGAGACCACCCAGGGCAATGCCGACGGCCGCCCCCAGTGAGGGCAGTGCCATCCAATGGTGCTCCAGGCAGCAGGGTTGGACTCCAGGACCGGGGACACCGACGGGTCTGGGGTGGGGGCATGCACGCTTGAGGCGCGCATTGGCATCCCGGGCCACCGTGTAGTCTATGGCACCTGGTTGGCCACGGGTGTATGCACCAGGGGGCACGGACGCTTGGGGCGCGCATTGGCAACCAGGGCCACCGTGTAGCCTATGGCACCTGGTTGGCCACGGGTGTATGCGCCAGGGGGCACGGACGGGTCCGGGATGGGGGCATGCACGCTTGGGGCGCGCATTGGCAACCAGGGCCACCGTGTAGCCCACCAGGGTGCCCAGGCTGCAGGCTTCGGTGCCGTCGCCGGGATGCCCCGGGTCCAGGGGGCAATCAATGGGGTGCATGTTGCCCTATGGCCACCGGCGGATAAGAGGCTGTTGTACACCAACCGAAAGGAGTACCACGACACGAACATTCAGGTGGTCTGTGACCACCAGATGCTCATTATGCACGTCTGCGCCCGATTCCCGGGCAGTGTACATACTCGTTCGTATTGGCACTATCTGTGATCGCCGACCTGTTCAAGGACATGGGGCCTGGCCGCACATCGCCAGGGCCAGCGCGCACAGGACACACTCATCGAATCACATTTCACAGACAAGGGGGGGAGGCGGGTCGCTGGCCAGGGGCACGGACACCACCATACCACACCCCTTCAGCTCCCACACTATCCAACACCCTCACCTCCCACACCACCGACCACCCTCATCTCCCACACCACCAAACCACCGCATACACACCACTTCTGTCATATGTAACCGTGACCCTACGGGCTAGGGCACTGCGTTCGCAGTGACAGCGGGTCTGGTCCATGGAACAGAGGATGCTGACAGTCTGCTCTGCGAAGAGCTCCGTGCTCCACATCGTTTGACAATGTCTGACACATGCCCACAGTTGCACCCTACACCTGGGTGATCACTGCATGCGAGCTGGCCAGTCCATCACATGGCCCTGTTGAACAGTTGGAGAGGAGGATCGGGGGGGGGGGGGGCGGTTACACGGTGCACCCATTCCCCACTCCCAGTGGCCAGCACTCACCGCCCCACGCACAGAGGCAGGTTCGAACGGTGTGAACATGTGCTTATTGTGAACAAATATATACAGTCTGTGCCCTAGCCCCTGTGACTAAGCTGTGCCCTGCACCCGTGTCAACTTAACTGGTGTCTAGCTTTATGACCTTTGTACCACTACACCTTTGTGGTTCCCCAGATGGTACAGCAGGAGTGGAGGCGGCCTGCTGTGACTCCTGCCCTGTGATGAGTGTCCCCATTGGCGCTCGTCTCCTGGGGCGGCCCGGCCTGGATGGGCCCAGCTGCTCCGCGGGAGTCCCAGGTGGCGTGTTGCTGCCCGCTGTCCACCAGATTCACCAGGGACAGGAGGGGGAGAAGTCCGCCGAGGTGTTGCGGTGTTCAGGCACCACCCCCCGGTGGGAGCCACCGGCACAGGCCCTATCACCTCCTCCTCCCTCGGGGTGCCCGATGGCCCCCGGGCTTCTCCATGGCTCCGGGGTACGAGCAGAGCCATCCCCCTAGGCCACCTGGCGCAGCCAGTCCTGGAGGCCCACTCTGGTAATGACAAGAGTTTGAACGTTAGCAGCCATGGAGCACAGGGAGTGGTGTTGCTAACTTTTGGTTGGTTCAATTGGCTCTGTTTTATAACCTTTGCTCTGGAGTCGCCAGGTATCTTTATGATACCGCCACAAGGTTCAAGTTCAAGTAATGATCAAGAACTCAACACACCAATTAGTAAGCTTCAAATCAAAACACATTTATTATACACAGTCAATCGCTACTCATGCATAAATTCTACTTAATAAACTATCTCTATAACTAACAGGCCTATACTTAGCTTTGGACTGGCCCACCAGGTCAGGGGAACAAATGGCCTTTCGTTCAGGTCCTGAGTCTACGGGATTCAAAAGCTGGTATGGACTGGTAGCTAGGAGCGCCTATCTCGTAGCGAGCGTTGACTTGATACTTACTTGCTTGGAGGCAACTTGGGCAGTTCACTCTCAAGGGTTGATTCGCTGCTGAGTGACCCTGCCAAGAAGGACGATTTGAACTTGGGGGCTTTACTTTATAGTCCCCAGGGGCTTCCCGCCCTTCGGGGCGGACCCCGTACCTGGTTCCAAGTGATTGGACTACTTTCCGATCACTTGGATCGATTTCTCCAATGCTGGAGCGGTTCCCTGATCGCTAGGCGGTCCTAAGTGTCCGTGGCCTTCCTTTGTCTTGTCTCTTGCTGGCGCCGAGGAGTCTGGTTTGGCTTTGTTTACCTTTACTGTTGCCTGACTCGTGCCTGACAAACCTGTTAGAGTTCTTTGAGGAGATAACAAATACGTTAGACCAAGGAGAGCCAATCGATGTTATCTATCTTGACTTCCAAAAGGCCTTTGATAAGGCACCTCACTGGAGACTGCTGAGTAAAATAAGGGCCCATGGTCTTCGAGGCAAGGTACTAACATGGATTGACGATTGGCTGTCAGGCAGAAGCAGAGAGTTGGGATAAAAGGTTCTTTTTCGGAATGGCAACCGGTGACGAGTGGTGTCCCGAAGGGTTCAGTGTTGGGGCCACAGCTGTTCTCTTTATATATTAACGATCTAGATGACACGACTGGGGGCATTCTGGCTAAGTTTGCCGATGATACAAAGATAGGTGGAGGGGCAGGTAGTATTGAGGAGGTGGGGAGGCTGCAGAAAGATTTAGACAGTTTAGGAGAGTGGTCCTTGAAATGGCTGATGAAATTCAACATGGGCAAGTGCGAGGTCTTGCACTTTTGAAAAATGAATAGAGGCATGGACTATTTTCTAAACAGTGACAAAATTCATAATGCTGAAGTGCAAAGGGACTTGGGAGTCCTAGTCCAGGATTCTCTAAAGGTAAACTTGCAGGTTGAGTCCGTAATTAACAAAGCAAATGCAATGTTGTCATTTATCTCAAGAGGCTCGGAATATAAAAGCAGGGATGTACTTCTGAAACTTTAGAAAGCACTAGTTAGGCCCCATTTAGAATACTGTGAGCAATTTTGGGCCCCACACCTCAGGAAGGACATACTGGCACTGGAGCGGGTCCAGCGGAGATTCACACGGATGATCCCAGGAATGGTAGGCCTAACATACGATGAACGTCTGAGGATCCTGGGATTATATTCATTGGAGTTTAGGAGGTTGAGAGGAGATCTAATAGAAACTTACAAGATAATGAATGGCTTAGATAGGGTGGACGTAGGGAAGTTGTTTCCATTAGCAGGGGAGACTCGGACCCGGGGGCACAGCCTTAGAATAAAAGGGAGTCACTTTAGAACAGAGATGAGGAGAAATTTCTTCAGCCAGAGAGTGGTGGGCCTGTGGAATTCATTGCCACAGAGGGCGGTGGAGGCCGGGACGTTGAGTGTCTTTAAGACAGAAGTTGATAAATTCTTGATTTCTCGAGGAATTAAGGGCTATGGAGAGAGAGCGGGTAAATGGAGTTGAAATCAGCCATGATTGAATGGTGGAGCGGACACGATGGGCCAAATGGCCTTACTTCCGCTCCTACGTCTTATGGTCTTATTGTGCCTGGGGATCGCACATTACTATGTAGATGGCTGCTACATTACTATGCAGATGGCTGCTGGTTTCGGTGCTGTCTGGTTGTTTTGCAGGTACCAATATACATGATTCCACGATTTGCTAGTCTTTGCCTGTGTTGGCTGAATTTCCCTTCAGCCTTTGCGGTTCTCCATTTTAAGTCGGGAAGTGGCCAACTCAGGTGGCTACACTCCCTCCTTGTGATCCTAACGCGGGGGCCGGGGGTCTGGTCATAACCAAAAATAGGGGATCTTATCCTATATACCGGGGTGCGAACGCGGTAGGCGCTCCTTCGCCATTTCCTCATGCGGATAGTCTGCACGATGCTGCAGAGTACCGCCAACACTAGTAGGGATTCTATTAAGTAGGACAGGGAGTACCAGGTTATAAACCTGTCACACCAAGATGATGTGGTGTCGCTTGTGACTGGGCTATGGGGAAGTGAATCATTAACGGCGGGGGGGGTTGGGGTCAGGGGGTTCGCGTTCGCGCACAACCAAATGTTCATTAGGGTGATGAGGAACACGGAGGATGTCATAGAACATAGAAAATACAGCACAGAACAGGCCCTTCGGCCCATGATGTTGTGCCGAACCTTTGTCCTAGATTAATCATAGATTATCATTGAATTTACAGTGCAGAAGGAGACCATTCGGCCCTTTGAGTCTGCACCGGCTCTTGGAAAGAGCCCCCTACCCAAACTCAACACCTCCACCCAACACCAAGGGCAATTTTGGACACTAAGGTCAATTTATCATGGCCAATCCACCTAACCTGCACATCTTTGGACTGTGGGAGGAAACCGGAGCAGCCAGAGGAAACCCACGCAGACACGGGGAGGATGTGCAGACTCCGCACAGACAGTGATCCAAGCCGGAATCGAACCTGGGACCCTGGAGCTGTGAAGCAATTGTGCTATCCACAATGCTACCGTGCTGCCCTTAAGAACAAATAAATCTACACTATATCATTTTACCGTAATCCATGTACCTATCCAATAGCTGCTTGAAGGTCCCTAATGTTTCTGACTCAACTACTTCCACAGGCAGTGCATTCCATGCCCCCACTACTCTCTGGGTAAAGAACCTACCTCTGATATCCCGCCTATATCTTCCACCTTTCACCTTAAATTTATGTCCCCTCGTAATGGTTTGTTCCACCCGGGGAAAAAGTCTCTGTCTACTCTATCTATTCCCCTGATCATCTTATAAACCTCTATCAAGTCACCCCTCATCCTTCTCCGTTCTAATGAGAAAAGGCCTAGCACCCTCAACCATGTCCTCATGGTTCTTCTTCTTTCTCTTCTCTTCTCTTCGTTTTGTCTCTTTTCCTGGAGTTTCTGGGGTTCTGTGGGATCAAGCATAGTATCTGTTACTATCTTGGTTTACTATCTCATCTGTTAGTATGTCTGTCCTTCAGTGCCAATTCTCCCATTACAATTTGACACCATGTGTTACTCTCTCATTTTTTTTTTAAACCAAATATTCCGGACAAGACACTCTTAACAAATACTGAAACAGTGCGAGCCGTCTCGCAGGCTGTGCGATTTACCATCCAAATGTTTGAGGATGTAAATAGCATAGGGATGGCAACCTAAGGGTCGCCTGAAAACAAAACAAAACTTTTTGAACCAAAAGTGCCGAAATGAGGTGCGTAGGACGGCGACCAATGCCGTGTGTGCTCTACCCGAGCGTAGTTGACCAGAGGGGGGGGGTTCCCAGGCAGGGCGGGTCCCAATGCCGTTTCTCCACTGCCTGAGCAAACGACAAGAACGGGTAAGAAATGTAGTCATCGTGGGGGGTTGCCGTATTGGTTTTACCGTTAAACCTGAAGGGCAGTTATGGACGGTTTGTTTTTCTGTCGACAGACGAGTGCCTCTGAACTGGCGTCTGGGACATTAACAAGTCTCTGTGGCCAAACTAGTTCCTCTGAACTAGCGTCCAGGACAAACTAGTTTCTCTGACTGCCAGTGGGCGTCAGAAGGGTGGTGGCGTGGGGCCGTGAACATTTTTTCGATCTTACAAACAACATTTAACAATACCACTACAAACAACATTAAACATGCTGCAGGTTCTATCAGAAAGGACACCGTTTTCTCCCAAGCGGTTCCTTCATCATCTGGACACCTCAGTTATCAGTTGCGAACAGGGTCGCAAAGGGGTTCTCGCTTTGGGAGTCAGACTCAAAGTCGTCATCTTCTCCCGGATGCCATACTCTGGAGTGTATCAGGGCTGATAGGGCTGCATGGTGCGATTTGGGGTCCATCTCGTCGTTCCGGACGAGCCTGTATGAGTTGTCGCGGTGCCAAAAGGTGGTGTCTAGTTCTGTGGGGACGGAGTCGGGGTCGTAATCATAGGGCGGTGGTCTTTGGTGGGGCTTATTGAGGAATGTGATGAGGACGGGATCACTCGAACTGTGGTCAGATTCGCTGGGTGTGGGTCCTGTTGCATGGGGATAGTAGGGAGGCGTGCTGTGGCTATTGTCAGTGTCACAGTCGCTACTGCTGCAGTCTGCGTTCCAGGGCTGAGTCTAGAGTTCGGGGGTGGAGTCGAGGGCGAGTCCGTGGATGTGGTGGGCGTGTTGGGGGGGTAGGGATACGTTGGCTGTGGGCGGGGTGTGGTCTGCTGAGTCGAGCATGGTAGTGCGTGGTTGGACTGTGGGCCATCTGCCTTAAGCTGGTTGATATGGAACCACGCAGTCTTTCCGTTGGGGTACTTAATTTTGTACACGGAGGGGCTTACTTTGTCCGCAATGGAGTACGGACCCGAATATTTAGGTGACAGGAATGTGCTGGGGTTGTATATGGAGAGCATGACTTGCTGTCCTACACTGAACTCAGTCGCATGTACTGTCTTATCGAAACAGGCCTTGCTCTGTTTCTTCCGTGTGCCTAATCGTACCGCGGCTGCTAGCTGAGCCGTTTTAACATTCTCTACCAGTTGTTCTACTGCTTTCTCGTGTGTGAGGGCCATCACTTCGGGGCTGGTCAAATCTAATCCCAATAAAAATTCTGTGCCTTTCATGAGGCGTCCGGTCATGAGGGTGTGTGGGGTGTAACCTGTAGATGTTGAAAACGTAGTTCGCAAAAACATCAGCGCAAAAGGGAGGACTGAATCCCGTGGAGCGCATGAATCGGACCATTTTTCTGAGGGTAGCTTTTAGGGTCCGATTCATGCGCTCCACGATACCACTTGACTGGGGGTGGTATGCGATGTGGAATTTTTGGGTAATGCCGTAAAATGGGAACCTTGGTCGGATTCAATGCTGCAGGGGAGACCCCATCTCGTAAAGATGTGGTGGGTGAAAATCTTGGCTGTGGTCTTTGCCGTGTTCGTTCTGGATGGGAATGCCTCTACCCATTTTGTAAACGTGTCTATCACAACGAGTACATATTTATAACCATTCCTGCAAGGGGGCAATGGTCCTACAAAATCAATCTGGAGGTTAGTCCAGGTACCATTAACGGGGCGGGTGTGACTAAGTTGAGCTTTCTTGGCGTATCTGTCCAGATTGTTCTGGGCACAGATAAGGCAATTCTCAACGTAGCGCATTACGTCTTCTTTTAAACTTGGCCACCAACAGAGCTGCCTGAGGTGGGCTGTAGTGGGATCAATTCCCTGATGCCCATGACTGTCATGGAACAAACAAATGAGCTGATTCCTGTCCTGTTCAGGAACCATATAAAGGGTGTCTTTTAACACCATACCGTCGTGTGTGGTCAGTGTATTTTTGAATCTATCGTAAGGTGCCATAAATTTTCCTTTCAAAATTTCTCTGAGATTGCTATCCTGCTTCTGGGCCTGCACTAAATCCTCGATATTAGTCTGCGAGACCTGAACTGCATTCACTGGTGCGCTTTCGGCGGGGTGGTCCAAAAATATCCGTGCCTGGAACCTGCTTTTGCCAGTGCGTCGGCCTTTACATTTCCAGGGGGGGAAGAACAGTGGTGACTTCGAACTTTAACGATTCCGAATGTCCCGTTCTGTGCTTTTTCTAAAATGTGGCGGAGCAATGGGGCTGAAGGGAGGGGTTTTTCGTCTGCGGAAACAAATCCTCTTGCTTTCCACAGGGGTAGGAATTCTGTAAGGCTGTTGCAGACATAGAGGCTGTCCGAGTATATGTCTGCTGGGCTGGGGAAGGAATCTGGGTGTTCTACAATGTACGCCACGGCTGCTAGTTCTGCCACCTGTGTGCCTAAGTGTCCTGGAAGTTTTATTGCTATTTCTTCTAGGGCGTGTCCCTGCGCGTCCTCAACATAAATGCCGCCTCCTGTTATGCCCTTCCCTTCTAATATTGTGGAAGATCCATCCACATATATTCTTCTGGGTTCGCACGTGTCTGTGTGCTTGGGGCTCTGAGTTGGACTACCTATCTTTCTGGGGGGGGGTTTCGCAATAAAGGGGCCTGTGTTGTGGTGTGGTGAGATGATTTCGCATTCATGGGGGGTGCCTGGGTACTGTAGGTTATCTGCTAAGAAAGTGTGGGTCTTGGTCCTTTTAACAGTGATGTCCCGTCCCTGCAAAAGAAGGGTCCACCTGGCTGCTCTTATTTGACTGACTGTACCGTCCTTAAGTCGTCCGTCCAGTAAAAGTTGGGTGGGGGTGTGTTCCGTCAGGATTGTGATGGGGTTCAGTCCGGTTATGTATGAAAAATATTGTACTGCCCAAAAAACTGCGAGCAGGTGCCTTTCACAGGCTGAAAATCCCTGCTCCACAGCATCTAAGACTCTGGAGGCGTAAGCCACGGGTCTTAACTGTTCGTGCTGTTCCTGGAGGAGCACGGCCGAAAGGGTGCGGTCGGTGCTAGCTATCTCTATAGCATAGGGGGAAAGCGGGTCTGGAACTTGTCGTGCAATGAGGGCTCTTTTCAAAGCATCCACAGCATCCGTATGCTGCGGAAGCCATTCCCAAGGGGCTCCTTTAGGAGTTCTGAGAGGGGTGCTGCTATGCAATCTGCCCTAACCTGCTTGTCTGCTAATTGTGGTCGGGTCAAACCAGAATTCGCTGACTGCGCTAATCTTGTTGGCGTATTCGCCTATTGTGAGCGTTGCGGGGGCTCTTGCGGATTTTGACATTCTCCAAACACATTGGTTGACTGGATCAAAGAACAGGTTGTGGGAATTCATAAAATCGATTCCCAAAATGTGTTCTGCTGCATGGGGCAGGTCGACTAAGACTACGGGGTGCTTGGTGGTGATGTTGCCGATTTGAATGGGTACAGGGGCTGTGATGTGTCCCTGCTGTGAGTGGCCTGTAAAGCCGCTGAGGTTGATGGTGGCTGTGGTGGGCCACGGGTCTTTCTGGAATATGGTGGAGGAATTGATTGTGGTGCAGGACCCTCCTGTGTCCCAGAGAAATTCGATGGGCTGTCCCCGTATCTTCGCTGCAACTACTGGTCGGCCGGACCTATCCCAAAGGGTGTCGCAGACCCAACTGGGGGAGCCCGAACACCGTCAGTCCATCCGTTCAGGTCCGTCTGGTCTGAACGGGTGCCTACACTATGTATGGGCTCTGTCCTATTCTTATTCAGAGTGACTGCCTGCTGGGTTCTTTGTGGCTTTTGTGGAGCATTGCATTGTCATGCAAAGTGTCCTAACTGTCCACAGTTGTAACACTCCTGTGGTTTCTGTGGGGGGCTGTTCCTGCCTTTGTTCACCCATGCGGGGTTCTGGTGCGTTTTCACCACTTGGATGTCTGCTTCTGCCTGCTGTTCCTCGGGTTTCCAAACTGCGGGTTTGTTTTGTACAGACTGCTCCCAGGCGCGGGACAATCTTTTTAAAACCCATTTCTCATTGTGGGCTTCCTCTGAGGGGTCATAATTCGTACAGGCTTTTTGTCCTGCCTCTGTGGCATGGGAGATGAGGGTGCGGGTCCATTCTGCCATACCGTCTTGGGACAAATGGGCGCGTTCTAAATTGCTGAAAACTGCTGTGAAATGGATCCACAGGCGTCCAGCAAACGCTGTGGGGTGTTCCATCTTTTTCTGCCTGCACTTATTCAGGCCTTCAATGGGGCCACCTCTGTTGTAACCGATCGCGTCTAGGATTGCTGCGTGCATTTCCTCAAGGGTGCCTCCTCCTACATTCTGTGCGCCGGGAAGGGCTGCTACGACTGAAGGGTCTAAACTCAAAACTGTGAGCTTCACGTGCTCTCGCTCGTCCAGGCCGTACATGGTCGCCTGCTGCTTTACTCTGGCAAAGAAGTGGTGGGGGTCTGAGGTGGGGAGGAACGGTGTGATTTTCTCGCACGCGTCCCGTAATTGGGTCACGGTTAAGGGGGTGGTATACAGGAATTCCATGTCTCCTCCGAGGTGGCTGTGCGGTGGGTGGTTACTGGATTCATTGGTGCCTGAACTATCTGCTCTGGGGGGTTGGGGCGCTTTTCTCTTCTGGGGCTTTCTTTGCGCACATGTTCCCTGAACATATCTATGCGCGGTCTCATTTAATTCTTTCCAATCAGGGCCGTCTTCCTCATCAAACTGGGATCCAAAGGTTTCCTGGAATCCTTTTTGAACTGAAAGCAGAGATTGCTGTTCTGCAATCTGCTTCCGGCACTTTGCGTGGTCTAATGAGCTTTGTCTTTGCTCCGTGGTGGTAGTATGGAGTGCTCTTAACGCTGCCTTCAGGTCACTACACTGCCTCTGCATTGCCTCTACCTGCTTCTCTGTTTCCTCTCGTACCAGGACTGCACGTTGCGTGTCCTGATAGGCCTTTTCGTACTGGGATTGGAAGCTGCTTAGGTGCGCCATACAAGACTGATGTGACCACTTGGCATAATCCACCTCTCTGTCCTTTGCTGCTAACTTCCTTCTTAATTCTATGTTTTCTTTCTCTATCTCGCTCACATCGACCTTACTCATTCGATGTGCCTCCTCTATCTCTTTACGGAGCTTCCGAATAACCTCCTCTGTGCCTCGCAATTGTGCCAAACAGAACACGATTGCCATCGGCTTGCGAGCTTTTCCCAAGCTTTTCTTATGGATTTTGCTCAGGTTCTCCCACCAAGTATGTCCTATACTCCCGGGACCTGTTTCTTCATTTTCACAGAATTCGCTCCAAAGGGGTCATCCTTTCCCTTTGAGGTACTTTCTGATTTCCTCTTCCCAAACGGGACACTGTCCTACTCTACTGCTGGCCGCTGCGACCACGAATTCTTCGGGGTTCATGAGGCGTTGCATTGCCATCTTTCCTCTCTAAATACTTCTCTTGAAATTTGGAACAAGGGGTATTAAGGCGGTGCTGTAATTACGGGTACGGCTTTCACTATTTTCTGGAATACAAACTCCCAACAGTTTTGTCGCAACAAAAAAAATCTATCAGTATTACCTTATCGCCCTGTTAGTTATGCATGCATTAACACACTTCCGAATTATGAGGATTGATCAGAACTGCTTAAACACTTGTGGTTTTTCTGGTCCCAATTGGATTTCTCATTCAAATTTTGGGTTCTCCCGGAGTGGTTAAGCCACTTCTAGATCGGGTCCCGTCAGGATGTCACCAGTAATATGTTGCTAACTTTTGGCTGGTTCAATTGGCTCTGTTTTATAACCTTTGCTCTAGAGTCGCCAGGTATCTTTATGATACCGCCAAGAGGTTCAAGTTCAAGTAATGATCAATAACTCAACACACCAATTAGTAAGATTCAAATCAAAACACATTTTTCTACACAGTCAATCGCTACTCATGCATAAATTCTACTTAATAAACTATCTCTATAACTAACAGGCCTATACTTAGCTTTGGACTGGCCCACCAGGTCAGGGGAACAAATGGGTTTCATTCAGGTCCTGAGTCTACCGGATTCAAAAGCTGGTATGGACTGGTAGCTAGGAGCGCCTATCTCGTAGCGAGCGTTGACTTGAGACTTACTTGCTTGGAGGCAGCTTGGGCATTTCACTCGCAAGGGTTGATTCGCTGCTGAGTGACCCTGCCAAGAAGGACGATTTGAACTTGGGGCCTTTACTTTATAGTCCCCAGGGGCTTCCCGCCCTTCGGGGCGGACCCCGTACCTGGTTCCAAGTGATTGGACTACTTTCCGATCACTTGGATCGATTTCTCCAATGCTGGAGCGGTTCCCTGATCGCTAGGCGGTCCTAAGTGTCCGTTGGCCTTCCTTTGTCTTGGCTCCTGCTGGCGCCGAGGAGTCTGGCTTTGCTTTGTTTACCTTTACTGTTGCCATTGTGCCTGGGGATCGCACATTACTATGTAGATGGCTGCTACATTACTATGTAGATGGCTGCTACATTACTATGTAGATGGCTGCTGGGTTCGGTGCTGTCTGGTTGTTTTGCAGGTTCCAATATACATGATTCCTGTATTTGCTAGTCTTTGCCTGTGTTGGCTGAATTTCCCTTCAGCCTTTGCGGTTCTCCATTTTTAGTCGGGAAGTGGCCAACTCAGTTGGCTACAGTGGCCCATCTCCATCTGGGACTGCAACACATCACCGGCAGGTCCTGTAAGACAAGACGGCATGTATGGTTAGACAGCCGTACGGGGCCAAGTTGTGATGTGGTGAAGGCTGAGGTGAGGGGGGTGAGGGGTGGTGTGAGGGGAGTTGGGGTGGGGTGAGGGGAGTTGGAGTGGACACACGTGTCATGAGGATCCGCAGCTAGGCAGGGTGTCTCACTTTGTCGTGCGCCGCCGACGGGTCCTCCCTCTCCTCCGGGCCGCTGACCACGTCCGTGGAGTTTGTACATTCTCCCCGTGTCTGCGTGGGTCTGACCCCCACAATCCAAAGATGTGCAGGGTCGCTAAAATACCCCTTAATTGGAAGAAAAAAAAGAATTGGGCACTTTAAATTTTAAAAAAAAGACATTTACAATTCCTTGGGAATTTGGTCTCTGCAAACACAGGTTGTTGACGCATCTTCAGAGATAATGTGATTGTAGCTTTTCTGTAAACCAGGAAGCTCCTAGTATTTGAGTCACAGTCAGCAAGGGTTTCAGTCATTGTAAAGCCTTTGACAAGTTTTAAAGATTTTATAAATTAGCCATGCTGATAAAAAATACGTTATAAAAATATAGGGTTTATTTGGCTTGGCTCCAGGGCAGTGGGGGGGAGATGGGTGCGGGGGGGGGGGGATTACTACTGGGCAGAGAGAGCTTTATTTGCAGCTTCCAGCTGTTTGGTGTCATGAAAATATCAGGGAAATCCCACATTGAACTTCATCTGCTGCAGCTTTGCCCATTCAGTTAATCTGCCTATGTTCTCTTGTAACCTCCCTCTCTTTCAGAGAACCTACAGTGATTAAAATAGCAGTTTTCAAAATAAATTCTCCTTTTGTCAGCCAATGAGTTACCAGATAAACATTGCATTCAGTTCCCAAACTGCCATGTTGGGTGGAAGTACAATGCCAAAACCACAAGGCCACTCCACCCAAATATATCGTAGTTTGAGAAATTCATATTATTTTTAAATGTAGTTACTTTGTAAGTTGCCAAAGCCAAGTGCTGTGAATTTGCTCCACCTAGGGAATTGTGTAACACGTTACTGTACAACCAAGTCAGGCCTATCTGTGGGTTTAGAGTGCAACCATCTAGTTTCTAAAGGTTTTCCTCCTCGGGATTCCTTCACTCCCATTCTTCCCATAATATTGTAAGAAGTCTTACATGCCAGGTAAAAGTCCGACAGGTTTGTTTCAAACACTAGCGTTCGGAGCACTGCTCCTTCCTCAGATGAATCCTATAATATTGTTCAGGCAAAGCAAAAATTAAACTTGACCCTCTCAATTTTACTTTTAAAAAGCACTGTAAAATACATTTATTCATCTGATTTGTCAGGCTACTATCTACATTTCTGCTAACCAGTCAGCCCCACCCATTAGGAGTGGAATGGGGGGGATAAAAGAGGGCAAGACTACTCCTATTGCGAAGACAACCTGTACTTAACTTCAGGCACCCGGTTTAGGTCAGGAAACAGTGGCCGCTGTTCAAGATCTCTTGGGTTCGAAGTGGTAGCTGCTGCTCGGCTGGGCTCGTCTTTCTGGTAGTGGGCGTTGACCTCAAACTTGCTTCTGGTGTTGCTGCAGTTGGCAATGGCCATGACCGGGGTACCAAGGCCAAAAGAGAGCGAGCATATGGCAAACTCTTCCTTTATACTTGGGGGGCTTTCGCGCTCTTTTGGGCGGTCCTTCGATTTGGACCTTACTAATTGGGTGATCCCTGATCACTCCGTTCGATTCCTTAGCCAATAAGTGGGCGGGGATCTGGATGACTGGGCGTGTCTCAAGCGGTCATTGATCCCGTTGTTTGTGTTTCTCTTGGACAGGGAGTGGTGCCAAAAGCTGGAGTACCAGTCCTTTGTGCTTTGTGTTGGTCCATCTCGGGCCATCACCTGTTAATCGGCCTGATTAACATGCTAATGGGACGGGGTTTCAATACCGTCTGGACTTTGCTGACAAATATGCATTTCAGGCTCAGAACCTGCCTGACCCTTGGCTTGTCCATTTTACCCATCAGTCTTTGCGAGTTGCTCTGTGCTTAGTTGGAAATGGCCATCCCAGATGGCTACAAGAGCTCCTGAGGTGACGTTAGGATTCTAAAGTGAGACTTCCGGTGGTGGCCATGGAGTGAGAAGTCACACATTTGGTGGCTCTTGCTTGAGGTGGGATTGTTTGGTCCTTGTTACCCGATCGCAAAGGCAAAGGAGCTGCTGGCATTTATGGAGCGAATGGGGGCGGCAGATACATGGCGATTTGAGAGGCCGAGGGCAAAAAATGTTCGTACTTTTCGTATGTCCACAAGGGGTAATCCTGGATGGATTTTCCTTTGTCCTGGACAAGACACTGCTGACGGGGGTGGTTGGGAGCGATTGTGGTGTCGGACCACGTGCCAAACTGGGTGGATTTGCGGGTAGAGGGGATGGCTGCCAGAGGCCATGGTGGTGGTTGGACGTGGGGTATTAGCTGATAAGGAGGAATGTGAGAGGATAGGGGTGGCTATCTGGAACTATGTGAAGCCTAATAAGAAGGGGGAGGTCACGGCAGCTACATTGTGGGAGGCATTGAAGGCAGTGGTTAGAGGGGAGTTTATTTTAATTAGGGTCACTAGGGTGAGGGCGGAGAGGCTGAGGCTGGTGGAGGCTATGCAGTGGTGCCTGAGGAGATGCTGCCGAAGGAGAGGCAGAAGCTCCAAATGGAGTTTGGGCTAGTGTTGACAGGGGAGGCGGTGGGACAGCTGCGCAGGGTCTGAGGGCAGTGTACGAATGGGGAAAAGGCGAGCAGGATGCTTGCAAATCAGTTGAGGAGGCAGGTGACGGCGAGGGAGATTGGGCGGATGAGTGACGGGGGGCAAGCTGGTAGCAGGGTCGGAGAAGGTAAATAGGATGTTTAAGCATTTTATCAGAAGTTGGACAGTTCGGAGCCCCCAGTGGAGGATGAGGACATCAGGCAATTTTTGGATGGGCTGGAATTCCCGAGGCGGATGAGGCGAGGGTACAGGGACTGGGGACCCCGATTGGTCGAGGGGAGATGATGGATTGTGTGGAGGCGATGCAGTCGGAGAAGGCCCGGAGCCTGGATGGGTTCCCTGCCGATCTTTATAAGAGGTTTGAGTTGGAGCTGGAGTCTCTGTTAGTGGAGACTTTATGCTCTAAAATTCACCCCCTGAGCTCTTCCATTTTTTACAAATTCATTTTTTACAGAATGTGGGTTTCGCTTGCTAGAGCAGCATTTGTTGCCCATTCCTAATTGACCTTGAGAAGGTGATGGTGAGCTGCCTTCTTGAACCGCTGCAGTCCATCTGGTGTAGGTTCACCCACAGTGCTATTAGGTAGGGAGTTCCAGGATTTTGACCCAGCAACACTGAAGGAACGGCGATATATTCCCAAGTCAGGATGGCGCGTGACTTGAAGGAAAACTTTCAGATGGTAGCGTTCCCAGGTATCTGCTGCCCTTGTGCATCTAGACGGTAGTGGTCGTAGCTTTGGAAGGTGCTGCCGAAGGACCCTTGGGGTGTTTGTGCAGTGCATTTTGTAGACGGTATATATGGATGATACTGTGCATCGGTAGTGGAGGGTTTGAATACTTGTGGAAGGGTTGACAATCAAGCGGCTGCTTTGTCCTGGATGGTGTTGAGCTTCTTGGGTATTGTTGGAGCTGCACTCACCAAGCAAGTGGAGAGTATTCCATCACATTCCTGACATGTGCTTTGTAGATGGTAGACATGCTTTGGGGAGTCAGGAGGTGAGTTACTCGCTGCAGGATTCCTAGCCTCTGACCTACTCTTGTAGCCACAGTATTTATATGGCTAGCCCAGTTCAGTTTTTGGTCAATGGTAACCCCCAGGGTGTTGATAGTGGGAGATTCGGTGATGATAATGCCATTGAATGTCAAGGGGCAATGGGTTGATTTTCTCTTATTGCAGATGGCCTTTGCCTGGCACTTGTGTGGCGCGAATGATACTTGCCACTGGTCAACTCAAGCCTGGATATTGTCGTCTTGCTGCATTTGCCTGTGGGCTGCTTCAGTGTATGAGGACCCACTGAACATTGGGCGGGATTCTCCGACCCCCCGCCGGGTCGGAGAATCGCCGGGGGCTGGCGTGAATCCCGCCCCCGCTGGTTGCCGAATTCTCCGGCACCGGAGATTCAGCGGGGGCGGGAATCGCACCACGCCGGTTGGCGCCCCCCCCCCCCCCGGGCGATTCTCCGGCCCGGATGGGCCGAAGTCCTGCTGCTGGAATGCCTGTCCCGCCGGCGCGGATTAAACCACCTCTCTTACCGGTGAGACAAGGCGGCGCGGGCGGGCTCCGGGGTCCTTGGGAGGGGGCGCGGGGCGATCTGGCCCCAGGGGATTCCCCCACGGTGGCCTGGCCTGCGATCGGGGCCCACCGATCCGCGGGCGGGCCTGTGCCGTGGGGGCACTCTTTTCCTTCCGCCTTCGCCATGGTCTCCACAATGGCGGAGGCGGAAGAGACCCCCTCCACTGCGCATGCGCGGGGATGCCGTGAGCGGCCGCTGACGCTCCCGCGCATGCGCCGCCCGGCAATGTCATTTCCGCGCCAGCTGGCGGGGCACCAAAGGCCTTTCCCGCCAGCTGGCGGGGCGGAGTTGAGTCCGGTGCGGGCCTAACCCCTCAAGGTTAGGGCTCGGCCCCTCAGGATGCGGAGGATTCCGCACCTTTGGGGCGGCGCGATGCCGGACTGATTTGCACGTTTTTGGCGCTGGTCGGCAGACATCGCGCCGATTACGGAGAATTTCACCCATTGTGTCTCATCAGCGAACATCCCCACATCTGAGGCGAAATTCTCCATAATCGGCGCGATGTCCGCCGACCGCTGCCAAAAACGTGCAAATCAGTCCGGCATCGCGCCGCCCCAAAGGCCGGAGAATTCGGCAACCGGCGGGGGCGGGCTTCGCGCCAGCCCCCGGCGATTCTCCGACCCGGCGGGGGGTAGGAGAATCCCGCCCCTGACCTTATGTTGGAAGCAAGGGCCGGGATTCTCCGGTATCCGGGACGTACCGGCGTCAAAGAGTGGCGTGAACCACTCTGGCGTCGGGCCGCCTGGAAGGTGCGGAATCCTCCGCACCTTCGGGGGCTAGGCCGGCGCTGGAGTGATTGGTGCCGTACTACCCGGCGCCGAAGGGTCTCCGCCGGCCAGCGCAAGTTGGCACATGCGCAGGAGCGCCAGCGTGTTCCCAGAACTGCTGGCGTGATTCCTGCACATGCGCAAGGGGTTTCTTCTCCGCGCCGGCCATGGCGGAGCTTTACAGCGGCCAGCATGGAGGGAAAGAGTGCCCCCACGGCACAGGCCCACCCGCAGATCGGTGGGCCCCGAACGCAGGTCAGGCCACCGTGGCCCCCCCCCCCCCCCCGGGGCCAGATCCCCTCGCTCACCCCCCCCCCCCCCCCCCCCCCCCCCCCGAGGACTCCGCAGGCCGCCCGCAGAGCCAGGTCCCAAATTCGGCAGCCGGCGTCCGAGCAGTGGTGCCGGATTCACCCCCGCCGCCCCTCCCCTGCGATTCTCTGACCCAGCCGGGCGTCGGAGAATCCCGCCCAAGGTCTTTGATGAAGCAGCTGACGATGATTGGACCTAGAACAAAACCCAGAGGAACTACTGCAGTGATGTCCCGGGACTAAGATGACTGACCTCATGATGCACGATCAACTACACAAAGACGAGAGTAGGATATATTCAAGGCTTTATTACACTGAGATGTGTGGCCTCCTACAGCAGCTGACGAAATGGCTGCTGTACTGGGAGCGCACATGTTTATACTCCGCCTACTGGGCAGAACCAGCAGGCAGGGATCTACCCCTGTAGTACAGGGGCCTTACCGTAAAGCACCTATATCAACATCCTATATATACAATATATATATCAGTGGTGACTACCACATTCACCCCCTGTTTAAACAATTGAGTCCGGCGGGGGTGGAGTAGAACTACATACAGAAAGTTGTGTTTTAAAAGTACAGATAATATTACAAATTCAGGCGGTCTGGTGTCTTGATCTGTCGTTGAGAGCGCCGCAGTACTGGTGGTGTCTCCGGCGGCGGCTTGGTCTTCGGTGACTCCGGGAGCATGTCGAAATCCTCT
The DNA here is from genome assembly GCF_047496885.1 of Scyliorhinus torazame. NCBI lineage: Eukaryota > Metazoa > Chordata > Chondrichthyes > Carcharhiniformes > Scyliorhinidae > Scyliorhinus > Scyliorhinus torazame. The sequence continues at coordinate 77,193,979 of NC_092709.1, read as the reverse complement.
TCATCCCCGGGTGTGAGCAAGGGGAGGACAGATTGTCCCGGGGCAGGGACTGTGGTGGGGTGCACCGGGGGAGGGGAGGGTGGTGCCAGGGCGGGGGGGGGGGGGGGGGGGGTGGAACCAGCTGGTGCCAGGTCCCTGAGGGAGACTGTGTCTTGGTGGCCATCGGGGTATGCTACGTAGGCGTACTGCGGGTTGGCGGGAAGTAGCTGTACCCTCTCAACTGACGGGTCCGCCTTGTGGAGTCGAACGTGTCTAAGGAGGAGAACGGGTCCTGGGGCTGCCAGCCATGACGGGACCGAAATCCCGGAGGTGGCCCTCCTAGGGAAGGCAAAGAGACGTTCATGGGGGTATCATTAGTCGTAGTGCACAGGAGCGACCGAATGGAGTGAAGTGCGTCGGGGAGGACCTCCTGCCAGTGGGAGGCCGGGAGATTTCTGTACCGTAGGGCCAGCTGGACGGCCCTCCAGACCGTCCCATTCTCCCTCTCCACCTGCCCGTTTCCCCTGGGTTGGAGCTGGTCGTCTTGCTCGAGGCAATGCCCCTGTTGAGCAGTGGACGTAGGCGGGGAAGTCGAACAGAGCGAAGATGGTGTTGAGGGCTTTGATGACGGTGGCAGACGTCATGTCGGGGCATGGGACGGCAAAGGGGAATCGGGAATATTCATCGACCACACTGAGAAAGTACGTGTTGTGGTCAGTGGTGGGGAGGGGCCCTTTGAAGTCCACGCTGAGGCGTTCAAAGGGGCGGGAGGCCTTCACCAGGCACGCACAGTCTGGCCGGTAGAAGTGCGGTTTACACTCCACGCAGACCTGGCAGTCTCTGGTGATCGCCCTGACTTCCTCGTTGGAGTAGGGCAGGTTGCGGGCCTTGATGAAATGGTAAACACGTGTGACCCCCTGGGTGACAGAGGTTGTCGTGCAGGGTCCGGAGCCGGTCCACATGTGCGCTGAAAGGAACTGGAACTCTAACTGAGGAAGACAAGCGTTTTGAAGGACTTCGTGGCTGAACATGGTGCCATATATGTGAATAGTGTACCTGGGAGATCCATCTCTGTTAAATCTGCTATTTAAAGTGAAATTTATGGTTTATATTGACCACAATTTACCTGTTAATTTTGATTTAATTGTGAAAGTAAAGTTACAGTAAGTGAAATTTTAGTCCATTGGATTTTTCGTTAGGGTCATTTAGTAAATTTGGTTCTTTTAATTTGTTGGCCTCCATGGGGATCGTGACAATAATAACAGTGACTCCACTTGAAAGAATTTATTTAATGCGTAGGGTTCTCTTTTTCTATTCTTGCTCCTATATGCCCTCTCCCTCTCATATTCACAATACATGCATAGAATCATAGAATTCACGGTGCAGAAGGAGGCTTTTTGGCCCATTGAGTCTGCACCGGCCCTTGGAAAGAGCACCCTACCTAAGCCCACACCTCCATCCTATCCCAGTAACCCCACCTAAACGTTTTCGACACTAAGGGCAATTTAGCATGGCCAATCCACCTAACCTGCACACCTTTGGACTGTGGGAGGAAACCGGAGCACCCGGAGGAATCCCACACAGACATCTCTGAGGTATGCTCACTCCCAATGGGATACGCAGTGAAATCAAGATCTAGTGGTTGGATTTTAATTGTAAATGTAGGGTGCAGTTCCAGTTAATATCTAGTTGGAATTGGGTGGGTGGCTGCCTAACACTTGCAGTATACTATCTCATTGTATTTTTCAAACAGCATCCAACAAAAGCTGGAGTCGTGAAAGTACAAGTCTTTGTTGAGGCCAACTCATGTGACACATTTTCTGATTCCAAGTAACAATGCTGTTCTTATTCAATTCTTCCATCACTGAGGACGTCTGTAATTCAATCGAGAATAAAGGGTTTGTATTTATATCGAGCCTTTCATGATCTCAGTATGCTCCAAAACACTTTAGAGCCAATGAAGTGTAATCACTATTATAATACAGAAAACGTGCACAGCAGGATTGCACAAAGAACGGCGATGATTATAGAAATTGTTATATATTATATTTTATGTTCTTTGCAGTAATGTTATTAAAAACCCTGGTTTAAAATACATGCAGGCAGTATTTCTGCTAAAGTTTTAATTGAGTCATAAAAGGTGATGTTACATTTCATTCCAACCACTTACTTGGTTACAGATAAATGGCTAATGGGAAATTGTTATGATTGTTGGAGATCCCCTAGAGAGTAGATAGTTTATGATTGGTTGTATTTACTCCTAGCTAAGCAGGTCATGTGACACATTAGTGGGATACAGATGATGTAATTAATGGCAGGAGCCAGGTCCATCTGTAGTTTTGCAGTTTGCCATAGGATTTGAGTCTGATAAGATAGAAGGATTTTACATTGAACAGCAGTTTTGTCAAATACTGTTAGGCTGAGCAGAAGTGTACTGAATCTGATCTTGAAAGGAGCTCTGCCCAAAAGTCTCGACACAACGAAGTAAACCTATTTTGTTAACTTTATTTATAAATGACATTTGAACTGTATTGGATTGCTTAATTGGAGTTAGCAGCAGGTATAGATAGTAAGTTCAAGTTTTTCCTTTTGTTTAAGAACTGTTTTACTGATCATGGTAAACCTATTTATTTGGTATTAATGTTGTTAATTGTCTGTTTAAATTGAAGTTTGATTTAATATAAAAGAAACCGCTTGGTCAGAGTCGTCACTTTTGGGGTGAAGTATCTCACAGTTTTACAAATTTTAAAAATGTTTGGGGGTTCATGTCCGGCATCCTAATAAATGTTGAGGTCTGGTCCGGTATCCCTACAGAACAATGTAAAAATGATTAGGTAATTTGTTTTGATAATGTTGGTTGGAACTCATTTCATCGAAATGAGGTCATTGACTTTCACCCGAGAGGAAAATTAGACCTCAGTTTAACATTTAATCTGGAAACACCTCTAACAGTGTAATGTTTCTTCAGTATGGCACTGAAATGTCACCCTAGATTACGTGCTCAAATGCCTGGAGTGCATCACCCCATAAATGTCTGCCGAAGTCGACCTTTGAAGCATTGCAAAATCTCTTCATCTTTGTCGTTCATCACACCTGGTCAGCTCTATATTGGCGTGTCTTAAACCCCTGCGCCTCTTCGCTACACAGTCCATATCATCTGCTTGATCCCTTACACCAGATATAAGGTGCTAGTAAGTATGCTTTTCTGGGGTGAAGAATTGAGGCTGACTGCTAACACAAGTGTTGCATACAAGGAGTCAATTTACATATTATTTATATTAAAACACGGGGCTGGATTTTCCGTTCCTGAGACCAAGTGCTGACCCCAGCGGAGCATGTGTGGTCATCCACGACCTAAACATCGGCGTGAAACCCTCACCTATTCCGGTACCAGTGAGGGGCTGGCACCAGCGCTCACTGAAACTTCCACCGCCCGTGCTGAGAATGGCCGGAGAATAGCCGGGTCCTGGGCCACGCATGCGCACAGCTGACGGTCTGCTGCCGTCGCACTGTACAACATGGCGCCAGCCGTGTGCGAACCAACCTGCCATCCGGGACCCCACAGCCCACCTCCTGGCCACCCCACACCAGTTCCCCGAGCCCTCGCAGACCCCCATTCCCTGGCAGCGGCATAGATCCCGGCCAGGTGTGGTGGCGCTGGACACAGTCCGCGGCTGGCACGCTGGGTTCCCGACCGCTGGGACCACACGTGGCCCGCGCCATCAGGAACTCAGCCCATCAGGGACAGAACATCGCGGGTGGGCTGGCTGATGACGCACCAACGCGTTGAAACGGCGTGGCGTGCGTGACGATGGACACCAGTTTGGAGGGGGCGGACATGGCGGACAAGCGTCAAACCGGCACCAGCTCCGATTTCGGCGTGGGAATCCATTCTCCGCCCGATCACCAATCACGATTTCAGTGTCAGGCTACGGAGAATCCCGCCCATGATTTGTGGGGCGGATATAATGGAATAATCTGATATGCTGGGTCGACTTATATGTCTGAATGAATGAATTTTGCCACATCTCAGCCTTAAATGATCAATCCTTTCTCCTGAGGCTGTGGCCTCATATTCTAAATTGCTAGCCAGGGGAAACAACCTCTCAATGTCTACTCTATTATCCCTGTTCAGAATCATTTCAAAGAGTTCACTTCTCATTCTCCTAATCTCCAGAGAGAATGGTCCCAATTTACTCCAACTTCGCCATAGGATAACCCTCTCATTCCAAGAACTAATCTAGTGAATCTTTGCTGTAAGGTCTCCAATGCAAGCAGAATATAGGGAGTTAGCAAGAAAGTTGAGAAGTTAGACCTCAAAGGTAGTGATCTCAGGATTACTACCAGTGCCACGTTCTAGTCAGAGTAGAAATAGCAGGATATTTTAGATGAATATGTTGCTGAAGAGATCGTGTGAGGGATAGGGGGCGTCATTCTCCGATCCCCCAGTGGGTCGGAGAATGGCCGTTGGCCGCCGTGAATCCTGCCCCCGCCGGTTGCCGAAGTCTCCGGTACCGGATATTCGGCGGGGGCGGGAATCGGGCAGCGCCGGTTGGCGGGCCCCACCCCCCCCCCCCCGCTCGATTCTCCGGCCCAGATGGGCCGAAGTCCCGCCGATAAATTGCCTGTCCCGCCGGCATAAATTAGAGTACCTATTTACCGGCGGGACAAGGCGGCGTGGGCGGGCTCCGGGGTCCTGGGGGGGGCGCGGGGCGACCTGACCCCGGGGGGTGCCCCCACAATGGCCTGGCCCGCGATCGGGGCCCACTGATCCGCGGGCGGGCCTGTGCCGTGGGGGCACTCTTTCCCTTCCGCCTCCGCAACGGTCTCCACCATGGCGGAGGCGGAAGAGACTCTCCCCACCGTGCATGCGCCACCCCGACATGTCATTTCCGCGCCAGCTGGCGGGGCAACAAACGCCGTTTCCGCCAGCTGGCGGGGCGGAAATCCCTCCGGCGCCGGCCTAGCTCCTCAATGTTGGGGCTCGGCCCCCAAAGATGCGGAGCATTCCGCACCTTTGGGGCGGCGCGATGCCCGTCTGATTGGCACCATTTTGGGCGCCAGTCGGCGGACATCGCGCCGTTTGGGGAGAATTTCGCCCAGGGTTTCAGACTCCTGGGGATTTGGAACTGGTTCTGGGGGAGGTGGGACCAGTACAAATGGACGGATTACACCTGGGCAGGACCAGTGTCTGATGTCCAAGGTTGAATATTTGCTCGAGTGGCTGGTGAATGTTTAAACTAAAATGGCAGGGGAATGGGAACCTATGCACGTAGAGGGAATCAAGGACAAAAATCAAAAGACAGAAATGGGAATAAGAAAAGTGATAGGCAGAGAAACCAAGGGCCAGATTCAAACAGGGCCACTGTGAAAATAGTGTGAATGGGACAAGTAATCTTAAAAAGACAAGCCTAAAGACTTTGTGCCTTAACGGCGGAGCATTTGCAATAACATGGTTGCAGCGTGACCAGGAATGGGAACTGAACATTCAGGTGTATTCAGTATTTTAGGAAGGACAGGCAAAAAGGAGAAGGTGACAGCTTGGCATTGCTGGTTAACGATGAAGTTAAAGCAATAGTGAGGAAGGATATTAGCTCCGACTATGTGGAACCTGTACACGTAGAGCTGAGAAACATCAAGCAGCAAAACACTTTTGGGGTTATATATAGTGTAGTGGTGATGTTGGGAATGGCATTAAACAATAATGCATGTGATAAAGGAACATCTGTAATTATGGGTGATTTTAATCTGCATACAGATTGGGCAAATCAAATTAGTCACAATCACTAATGTCCTTTAAGGAAGGAAAACTGCCGTCCTTACCTGGTCCAGCCTACATGTGACTCCAGATCCACAGCAATATAGTTGACTCTTAAAAAATGCCACTCAGTTCGAGGGCAATTAGGGATGGGCTACAAATACTGGCCTTGCCTGCGATGCCCACATCCCATGAAAGAATAAAGAAAAACAAGCAATTCCATAGAGGAGGAATTCCTGGAGTGTATACAGCATAGTTTTATGGACTAATATGTTGAGGAACCAGCTAGAGAATAGGTCATCCTAGACTGGGTATTGTACAATGAGAAAGGAATCATTGGCAATCTCGTTGTGCGAGATTCCTTGGGGATGAGCGACCATAACATGAGAGAATTTTTTATCAAGATGGAGAGTGACAAGTTAATTCTGAAACTCGATTCCTGAATTTAATAAAGCATGGTCATTTTTTAGGATTAAGGTGACCATTTATTCTTCTATCAGGTCACAATTATCCTGCTACTTGTCTAGCCATGTCCACCAATACTGGGTAGCATGATCCAAGTTTATTTCTAAAGTATCTACTGTCATTTGGAATTGGATTTCAATGGGACAAGTGTAAATTCATCCTGAAAGACAGTACCCCCCTCATCAGTCACTATTCTAACTGTGTTTCCACTCCCAAGCATGTCCTCAGCAGGTTCAGTAATCTGCATTGGAGTAAACCTATATGACTGAAGACTGACATGGTGAAGCCTGATGTAATCACTCTGACCTTTCAATATTTTCAAGCTGGAAAAGAGATAGACTTGTAGACGGAATTTACTCTTCTAAATTAAGTGCCCTGCCAGCGGACATTTTGAATGGTCTGTCTCACAACTGTATATAAGTGGCACACATCTGGCAAGCTTCAGTTCATCCACAATTTGAAGGTCAGTGGATATTGCTTTCAGCTTTCTTTAAGACTGTAACAGCAAACTAATGGGTGCCTGTCGCACAAGGCGCACCAGGGCTGGGCACGGGAGGCAAAATCAGTGAGGAGGAGATAGACGGAGGCAGCACTGGGGTGGGACACAAGAAGGGATTGGTGAGATGGAGACAGGATTGGGAGGGGACGGGTGAGACAGAGACAGGATTAGGGGGTGATCAAGGAATAGAGTGGAAGAGTGAAAGGCTTCCCAGGGGCAAGAGTGAAAAGACTGTCCAAGGAAGAATGTAACAGACTGTCCTCGGGCTGAGGCCACACTGTCAGGGACATATTGAAGGACTGTCCTGGGGCTGAGGCCACACTGTCAGCAACATATTGAAGGACTGTCCTGGGGCTGAGGCCATACTGTAGAGGCATATATCAGAGATTGCCCTGGGGCAGTGGGGGCATAGTAGAGTGCTGTGCATGGCACACATTTCTTGGTCCTGCCTCTCAGGGCAGTGATGATCATGCACAATAAGGTGTGTAAGGCATGGTCAGTCACATAAGACATTTGGTCCTGGGGTTTCAGTTATGGCATTATTGTGAGAAAGAGGGGACAGTAACTTTCAGGGCATCCTGTATGTTGACAGCTGAAAAATCATAGGGGGCTATTTGATGGTTTCATGGGGGGTGAGGGTACTGAAAAATAAGTGGACATGTGTCCTTGAGAAGGAGTGGGTTCATGTTGACAAAGGGCATGAGGACGTCAACACTGAAGGGTTCAGGGGGGAACAAAAGGAATATCCACAATGATAATAATGAGGTAAAGGGCAAATGGAGAGGCTAGTTAGTGAGAGGAGGAATGGAAACTGAGAAGTGGGGAGAATGGAGGAAGATAGGCAGAACTTGATGGATGATGGGGGAGTTTAGAAGCTGGTCTTAATTGCAAAGGTTAAGAGCATCATTTTCACAATCATTGAAGAATGATGCAGTTTGAAAAACGCACCAAATAAAAGTGAGAGGGGTGGGATCCCAGGACACGTGGGAGGAGTTCAGCAAAGCAATTTAGAGCCAAATGAAGGGGCACCTTATACATTTCCTGCTCAAATCGTGGAAAGCATGGATCAGCTGAGTGCTGGACTCAAGGGTCGAACATACAATGAACAGATTAATGGTGTAGAGTCAGGCGAGAATCCATTAAGTTTAGGTGTTGTGATGCTTTTGGTCTTAATTGACACCTGATTCTTAGAGACGCAAGTGAAAAGAGGCATAGGGTCAAACAATCAAGGGCCAGCTGCTGCACAGAAGCTAAATGGACCTCACAAGCCTCAATATTTCCAAAGTACTGGTGATGGCATTCAAAGCACCATGCTTCCAGTCATGGCATAAGTACAAGTATTGGGTATTGACAGTTATTGTCAATCAAGGTTACTAGAGCACAACTAACAGTAGCCTGACTGAAGGTTATAGCATATGGGTCTATTGAGCCTAATTAAGACCATTGTTGTGAATATGCACTCACGTCTGTGCCACCAATTGTCCTCCAAGATATTATGATCCTGCAAGGAATGGCCTAGGGATGTCATGTACAGATTGAAGGCAGGTCAAGGGCTAGCGGCTGGATTCCTGCCTTGGATATGGAGGGGAACCATTTAAGGGGCACTACCATTGATTGTTCAATTGTATCCATTCACAGATACAAAGAGGCATGGAGAATGCAGATATGCTGCCTTGTTAATAACTACGATATTACGAAGAAGGGCTCATCACCAATTAGCACAGCTCCAGGATGACCATTGTTCTGCGGAACAAGGGTCAGCATGGCCCCAGGAAGTCCCAAATGCTGCCAAGGAAGGGCCAAATCCACTGAGATGTTTGACATGACCGAGGGTCTGCAGAAGATGCTGAAGAACCAGGCAACGTGCCTTAATGACTACCGACCAGTGGCCCTGACTTCAGTTGTAATGAAGTGCTTTGAGAGGTTGATCATGAAGCGCATCACTTCCATACTCCCAGAACGCCTTGATCCACTGCAATTCACATACCGCTGCAACCGGTCCACATCAGACACCATTTCCCTGGCCCTACATTCATCCCTAGAGCATCTCGAAAACAAGGACTCCTACATTAGACTCCTATTTATTGACTACAGCTCAGCCTTCAACACCATAATCCCAGCCAAGCTCATATCAAAGCTCCAAAACCTAGGACTTGGCACCCCACTCTGCAACTGGATCCTCGATATTCTGACCCACAGACCACAATCAGTAAGAATGAACAACAACACCTCCTCCACAATTGTCCTCAACACCGGCGCCCTGCAAGGCTGTGTACTTAGCCCCCTACTCTACTCCCTATACACACACGACTGCGTGGCAAAACTTGGTTCCAACTCCATCTACAAGTTTGCTGACGATACGGCCATAGTGGGCCGGATCTCGAATAACGATGAGTCCGAATACAGGAGGGAGATAGAGAACCTAGTGGAGTGGTGTAGTGACAACAATCTCTCCCTCAATGCCAGCAAAACTAAAGAGCTGGTAATTGACTTCAGGAAGCAAAGTACTGTACACACCCCTGTCAGCATCAACGGGGCCGAGGTGGAGATGGTTAGCAGTTTCAAATTCCTAGGGGTGCACATCTCCAAAAATCTGTCCTGGTCCACCCACGTCGACGCTATCACCAAGAAAGCACAACAGTGCCTATACTTCCTCAGGAAACTAAGGAAATTTGGCATGTCCACATTGACTCTTACCAACTTTTACAGATGCACCATAGAAAGAAAGCATCCTATCAGGCTGCATCACAGCCTGGTATGGCAACTGCTCGGCCCAGGACCGCAAGAAACTTGAGAGAGTCGTGAACACCGCCCAGTCCATCACACAAACCTGCCTCCCATCTATTGACTCCATCTACACCTCCCGCTGCCTGGAGAAAGCGGGCAGTATAATCAAAGATCCCTCCCACCCGGCTTACTCACTCTTCCAACTTCTTCCATCGGGCAGGAGATACAGAAGTCCGAGAACCCGCACGAACAGACTCAAAAACAGCTTCTTCCCCACTGTCACCAGACTCCTAAATGACCCTCTTATGGACTGATTTCATTAACACTACACCCTGTATGCTTCATCCGATGCCAGTGCTTTTGTAGTTACATTGTATATGTTGTGTTGCCCTATTATGTATTTTCTTTTATCCCCTTTTCTTCTCATGTACTTAATGATCTGTTGAGCTGCTCGCAGAAAAATACTTTTCACTGTACCTCAGTACACGTGACAATGAACAAATCCAATCATGCATGCCAATGAGTGAGAGACAGTGCTGCAGGTTCTTTCACTTGTTTAGATATGTGAAAGTTCATATATGCCACCTTCTCTGTGAGAAATTCAGGCCACAAGGTCTTGAGGGGCATTGAAGATTACGTCCACACTGAACATTTTTCCAGGACTCCACTAGGAACCTTTGCGGAATTTCACAATCAGTGACACACAAAAGCTTAAGGGAGGTGACCATTTCAGTAAAATTTACGAGTACATGCAATTCCACATGGATGACGAAAACCAGGCTGCGAGAGTTATTGGGTTCGCTGCGATCTCATGCTTCACGTAAATGCAGGGTGCCATCAACTGTACAAATGTGGCCTTGAGAGTTCTTTGGCAGCAATCAGTGAAATTCATAAATAGAAAACAAGTTCACTCTCTGAACATTCAGCTAATTCGTGATGACAGAAACCAGATCCAGCATGTCTGTGCTATGTACCCAGATAGCTCGCGTGACTCGAACATTTAGAGTCACTCAGGTGCTACAGATACTTCAGGGGCCTTGGCGCTTTCCAATCGCCAGCTTTCATGGATGAATAATGCAGACGTATCATCTTGCTACTGAGCCCCAATTTCCCTTTGGACAGCGGGATTCTCCGACCCCCGCCGGGTCAGAGAATCGGCAGGGGGCAGCGTGAATCCCGCCCCAATGATGGCTGATGAATTCTCCGCCGCCGGTTTTTGGGCGGGGGCGGGGATCGCGCCGCGCCGGTCGAGGCCCATTTTTGGCCAGTCCCGCCGGCGTGGATTAGACCAGGTCCATACCAGTGGGACCTGGCTTTGAGGGCGGCCTGCAGAGTCCTCTGGGGGGGTGCAGGGGAATCCAGCCCCGGGTGGGGCCCCCACGATGGCCTGGCCCGCGATCAGGGCCCACTGATCTGCGGGCGGGCCTGTGCCATGGGGGCACTCTTTCCCTCCGTGCCGGCCTCTGTAAAGCTCCACATGGCCGGCACGGAGAAGAAACCCCCTGCGCATGCGCAGGAAACACGCCAGCGGTTCTGCACATGCGCCAGAACACACTGGCGCTCCTGCGCATGTGCCGACTCGCGCCGGCCGGCGGAGGCCCTTCGGCGCCGGTTGGCATGGCGCCAACCACTCCAGCGCCGGCCTAGCCCCCGGAGGTGCAGAGGATTCCGCACCTTCCAGGCGGCCCGACGCCGGAGTGGTTCACGCCACTCTTTGGCGCCGGTACGGTCCGCCCTGCCGATTGCGGGAGAATTCCGCCCCAGGCTGCAGTGACTTGTAACTCCACATCATGCACCCAAAGCTGTAAGTTTTCTTTGCATTGTCCTCACTGACAGTGGTTCACCAGAACCATGGTTGATTAGTTGCAAACACTCAGGACCCTGAATTAATTGTAATCCTGCCAAGTTCCGGTTCCGGATTATCATGGCATGAGGGAGAAACATGGCCCAGTCAGTGTTCCCACAGCAGCCAGCAACAGCTTCTTCTCTTCGTAGACCGGGCTGAGGACTTAGAAGATGTGAAAAAACATCGTTTTCAGAGCATGACAGACCTCAACATGGTCCAGCTCACCAAGATCAATTCTGCTATATACTCTAAGTCAATCAGTGCACAGTCACGTAATGAATTCCATGTGTGCTGCACCTTTAAAGAAGGATCATGTGAAGGACCATTAAACAGCCATTCAGGAGCAAAGTAAGATCCTTACAGGTAAGAAAATAGCTGCATCAAGGTGAGCAGAATCCCGGACATCAGACCATTCTTGCAGACATTGGTAATATTACCGCATGATCTCAACTTCCATAGTTGGGCTTTATGCATGGGTAGAGTGGGAATTAAGAACGGAAACCTGCAGGCTCAATTGCGGACATAATCTGCAAAGTCATGAAAGCCTGTGGTGCTTGATGATCAAAATACATTTTCCAAAAACTCACTGTCATAAAATAATCATCATTGCAAAATATACTTTGGAGATAACAGTCATCGTGACAAATACTTGCAGATATCCACAAATAACAGGCATCAGTGCAGTAACATCAGAATAATCACGAAACTTGATGAGCAGTTCTCCTGAGGCCCAATAATGTCTGCCTGAGATCTAAGGGTCAGAGGTGTATTGTCCAGCCATCGTTGTCACATATGATGATATATCTTTGGTGATATCACAGATGTGGAAATAAATCTCACTGTGGTGAGATTGTGTGAGAATTAATGCAACTGACAATCCACATATGAGTTCATTGGTGGGGTGTGATGGGGGTGGGGGGCATATTTGACCCTTGAGTAACTGCAGGCCCTCAAATCACATTATGAAGCCTACTTGTGACAATAAGCAATTATTATTATTATTATTATTAATTAATCATTGATCCCTGGTGCTGAGAGATGGATTAATGCAAAATACATTTATAATAGTGAAAGGTTTGTACAATGATGAAACACCCATGCCATTAGTTTGCATTAATGACATCTTTTTTCATAGACTACCGCTGCATTTAGGTGCAGCCCTCTGCAACAAAGGTGGAGTCAGCCCATTCACTGCTATGCTGAGTTGAAGGAGATTACTTTGGTATGTGTCCTTTGGTGGCCTGAGGACTTAAGGACCTCAACCTGATAAGAGTCTCCTCAGTAGAGACAGATGCATCCTCTGGGGGCAGGGCCTGACCTGCTGGAGTTGATGGGGTCAATGGCAGAGGGTAGTTGGAGCACAGGGCACCTTTAGAGTGCCCTGGATGGATGCCCTCGGGGCTTGGCTTGGCTCCTCCCTTTAAATTCCCAATGGCCCTTCCTAATTCCTTGAGATGGGGCACCTGGACACTGAGGTCCCTTCTTGCCTAACCATGGCTGGAATGCCCCCATGGCTAAAGCAATGGTGTGCAGGTCAGGGGCGAGATTCTCCGACCCCCCGCAGGGTCGGAGAATCGCCGGGGGCTGGCGTGAATCCCGCCCCCGCCGGTTGCCGAATTCTCCGGCACCGGATATTCGGCGGGGGTGGGAATCGCGCCTCGCCGGCTGGCGGGGCCCGCCCCCGCGATTCTCCGGCCCGGATGGGCCAAAGTCCCGTCACTAAAATGCCTGTCCCGCCGGCGTAGATTAAACCACCTACATTACCGGCGGGACAAGGCGGTGCGGGCAGGCTCCGGGGTCCTGGGGGGGGTCCTGGCAAGGCGATCTGGCCCCGGGGGGGTGCCCCCACGGTGGCCTGGCCCGCGATCGGGGCCCACTGATCCGCGGGCGGGCCTGTGCCGTGGGGGCACTCGTGAGATTCCCTCCACTGCGCATGCGCAGTAATGCCGTCAGCGGCCGCTAACGCTCCCACGCATGCGCCGCCCGGAGATGTCATTTCCGTGCCAGCTGGCGGGGCACCAAAGGCCTTTTCCGCCAGCTGGCGGGGCGGAAATTCGTCCGGCGCGGGCCTAGCCCCTTAAGGTTGAGGCTCGGCCACCCAAGATGCGGAGCATTCCGCACCTTTGGGGCGGCGCGATGCCCGGCTGATTTGCGCCATTTTGGGTGCCAGTCGGCGGACATCGCGCCTGTACCGGAGAATTTCGCCCCTGAGCACAAATCCGTCAGCAATTGCTGGACCTGGGGCTCCAAGGTGGTTGCCACCCTCCCCTTCAATGCGCTTGCTTGACAGAGCCATGATATCAGACAGAACATGGATGGACTCCTCCACCCTTCATTCCAGTCTGCTCTTGGCCTCTAACAACTCTGCCTGATGTTCCCCTTCCTGTTCCTGCATATCCAATCTTTCTCTGACTGCCCATTCCAAAGGGTCATCATCGAACTCGGACTCTGTAGGGCCTGGTCTCCAGTTGTCCTTCGAGTGTCAGAGACCTTGGCTGCCAATGCCTCCACCCTCTGTGGACATGTGTCAGTGAGGTGATCACCAGTTCGTGACCCCAAGCCTACCCTGGAACTAGGTCCCACTGAGTGCATGTATCTGCGCTGGTGAAGGGTGCAGATTAATGCAGTGACGGTTATTCATCAGATGATTGTTCTGCTTCTTCTTCTGAGGCGATCTGGGTCTGTGTTTCCTGACAGAGGATGTCACTCACCGTTTCCTGCTGGTACCCAGAATAGAGAGAAGAACGAATTAGTGATTGATTTAGATACTCGCAGATGAGGGATTTTGTACGCAGACTGGTGCCGTCCTTCCCACGTCTCCCGCCGAAGGGGAGGCAGGACAGGGTAGTTTCTAGGGGAGAGGTGGGAGAGGATATAATTTCAGATGTCTACAAGGAGCTAATGAGAGCTGAGGATACGCAGACTGAGGACCTGAAGCTTAAGTGGGAGGAGCTCGGGGGGGAGCTGGAGGACGGTATTTGGGCTATTGGCAGGGATTCGCAGATGTCATGTCCCGGGTGTTGAAAACTGGGGTGGTAAATAGCCCTGAGGTGGCAATCTTTGGTGTTTCGGAGGACCCGGGAGTCCAGAAAGAAAGGGAGGCCGATGTTCTGGCCTTTGCTTCCCTGGTAGCCCGGCGACGAATACTGTTAGCATGGAGGGACTCAAAGCACTGGAGGGCTGAGGTATGGCTATCGGACATGGCGAGCTTTCTTGGCCTAGAGAAAGTCAAGTTCGCCTTGAGAGGTTCGCTACTAGGGTTTGCCCGAAGGTGGCAGCCATTTATTGACTTCTTCGGAGAGGAGTGAGCGTTAGCGGGGGTGGGGGGGGGGGGGTGTGTGGAGAGGGGGGGGGTGGCTAGAGTAGAGGAGAGTGGGGGGATATTGACGCAGGTCCGTGCGTGAACAGAGCCATGGTTTGCAGTATGTTTCATGTGTAATTTGTGTCTTGATTTCTTTTTTTGTTTGTACTGTAAAATGTCATTTTTTCTATATGCCTAAAATACCTCAATAAAATTGTTTGTTAAAAAAAAAGAATTAGTGATTGACGAGGCAAACTCCTACATTATAGATCACTTACAGCCATTGTCTGCATGTAGTCAAAATGTATTGGATGCACCCTCACTGTCTTGTTATGGGAGGCCAGTCTCGCCTTCCTGCAGGAACAATCCCTAACCTCACCAGCCAGCTCTGTGGCATGTTCCTTGCAGGGGCAGAGTGTCCGCAACTTTGAGGTCCCTCCCTCTGGTCTTGGATCTCTCCCTTTTGTTATGGAAAATCTTGTCCTGCATTAGGACAGATGGATTGACTGTGAGCACCATGGATGAAAAAGCAGTTCAGAAACATGATTGCCTATTGTGACTGCTGAGTCCTCCCCAGTAAGGGATTAAAATGCTGTTTGTGCAGAATCTTACATGAGATGCTGATCTTAAAGTGGCTGGCATGGGCAGCATGTGGCACAGTGGTTAGCACTGGGACTGCAGCACCGAGGACCTGGGTTCGAATCCCAGCCCTGGGTCACTGTCCGTGTGGCATTTGCACATTCTCTCCCCATGTCTGCGTAGGTTTCACCCCCACAACCCAAGGATGTGCAGGTCTGGTGGCTTGGCCATGCTAAATTGCCCCTTAATTTGAAAAATATATAATTGGATGCTTTAATTTTTTTTTAAAGTGGCTGCCAGACATTTTGTGCTGATGTCCTATTTGCTGGCCATGTGTGACATGTCTGTGGATGTCCCTGTAGACAGCCTAATAGCCTAGTGAGAGAGAGAGAGAGTTTGGAGTGAGTGTAAGTTTCAGTTACCCTGGCAGAGTGGAGCAGATCATTCTTCCTTTTTGGCACTGTAGGGCAGTCCTTTTTTTCCTTTTCCACAAGCCCCTGGTGACCAACCCCCCCAGGTCAAAGTGGCCAGAAGGGAGGACGTCATGCTCCCTTCCCACCTTTCGTGAATGGACTGGAGGAGAATCGCCAGGGAGGCTTCACTGAAACATGATGCTGATGGTTTTGATCTTTTCATCGCCATGGATTAACTGTCCTACAGAATACCTCACCTGCAGTGAATGAATGTCTGTATGGGTGCCATTTAAATATGGCACCAAGTCCTTTGACCCCTATGAGGTAACGGTGGGATGTACAAATCCTTGCCCATCCCACCACGAGATTTGTCGGGCTTCTCGCTGATGCATAAATAATTAGCTGAAAAGTGGCTGTGCAAATTCAGCCAACCCACCGCCCAGTGGGAAGTCACGCTGACATTTCCGCCCACCACCACACTTCAGTTCAATACAATGAAAATCTGAGGAGGCGAAGGAATGCATAGAAAAATGTACTAGTGACTTGGAAGGAACACTGCTATCTTCTCCTACCCCTGTTGTGCAGGATAATATGTCTTTACAAAGGATAGTATAGAAAAAGGATGCTGCCAAACAAATCATTTTCAAACCATCTTTGGAACTCTGTAAGAACATTTTTCCTTTTATAAAAGTCCTGTTGAGCTGGTCTGTCTGGTTTTCGATAGATTAATAATCAGTTGACGTTTGATAATTGAATATTCCTGCTAATTGCTGCCATTCTGCCTTGTCCTGAGATCGCAAGTTTTTCATGCTTATATAAAATATTCTAAAAAGAACAAAGAAAAATCAGTATTTACTGGTAACAATGGGCAGAAATATTCAATTATAAAGTATTCACTGATAATGAACCTGTCTGCATCCAGACACCAGATAGACCAGTTTGGTATCTATAGAACATAGAACATAGAATGATACAGCGCAGTACAGGCCCTTCGGCCCACGATGTTGCACTGAAACAAAAGCCATCTAACCTACACTATGCCATTATCATCCATATGTTTATCCAATAAACTTTTAAATGCCCTCAATGTTGGCGAGTTCACTACTGTTGCAGGTAGGGCATTCCACGGCCTCACTACTCACTATATATTTATAAAATTAAAACTGCAGGTAATATTATTATTTTTAAGTACATTTAGTTCTACCTAGAGCTTGTCATTTGTGGACCTGCTCAAGAAACAAGGGTGTCAGACTAGGTAGATATCTACCTCTTTATCTATAGATAGATATGATATATCTCCTCAACCCTGTCTTAATCATTCTGTTAAAACCCATATCCTACCATTCTGGGGCAGAGTGTAACATTTAGCATTAAGTCACTTTGCAATCATGCTAGAAAATGAACAGCTCACCTGTCCATGCTCTCTGTCGGAGAACACCAAGCTTCCCCCAAAAATAGTTCCACGGGTAGCACGGTGGTGCAGTGGTTCGCATTGCTGCCTCACGGCACCGAGGTCCGAGGTTCAATCCCACCTCTGGGTCACTGTCCGTGTGGAGTTTGCACATTCGCCCTGTGTTTGCGTGGGTTTCATCCCCACAACCCAAAGATGTGCAGGGTAGGTGGATTGGCCACAAAGCTTTGTCAAAGAGTCAACCAGACGCAAATCGTTATCTCCTGTAATGATTTAGGTAGGCATATCCAAAATGTAGGGAGAGAGCTAAAAGGTTTGTTTTATTAAATTGTTTGCAGAATATTCGTGTTGTCCAGATGTTGCAAGTGAGTCTCAGTACAAACATTCATAGAATTAGTGCCACAGTATCAGTAATGGTATTATTTATATTGCAGAAATGGTTTATCTCTTAACAGATGCATAAACAAGATTCTTCAAGAGCATTTCTACTTACGCAGAACTTCAGTCCGTGTGCTCCCTGCCTTTATTTATCCCATTCCCGTACCAGCCTCCCCGAACAGGCACCGGAATGTGGCGACTAGGGGCTTTTCACAGTAACTTCATTTGAAGCCTACTTGTGACAATAAGCGATTTTCATTCATTTTCATTTTAATATTTTCATAACACCCCAATGACTTTGATTGGTTTACATGAAATAAAAATGCCCCATCAGCGAAATTTACTGCGAATCCAGTTATAAAAACTCCTGGTGTACAAGAGAAGATGCTGTGATATTATGTGTAATGCCTGGCACATTAAGAGTTAATGTGATACTATATTCTACCACCAGATGGAGCTGGGGAGCAGGCCTATAAAGGGGAATGCCTCTCAGACGTCTGGGAAAAGGTGTAAGGAGGAGTAAGGAGAAGCTTGGAGTAGGTGTGAGTTAAGATAGATCAGTAGTTTAGAGTTCTGTAGCATAGATATAGTTGAGTCTTATTTATTAGTTGATACCTTGTAACGTGTTTGAATCTTAATTTGTGTCGTGTAAATAAACTAGTTTTGTTTAATAACATAGCTTGATGTTCTTTGGCTACACTACAACTTCAATCCATATTGAGAAACTCAACAAGGAACATCACAGATACTTGGGCTGCAGGCGCACAGAGGTAGCCCTTTTGCAAGTGGCTCTACTGCCTCCTTTATAGTATTGATGTATGTTGCCAACGTAAGTACAAAACCAGCAGCAGAATGGTACAATAAAAAAGATAGCGGTACCAGAGTTTCATCTCCAACACATGATAAAGAGCAAAGCCTTCCTTTATTTCCTACTGTAGCAACATTGTGTATCGATGTGTATCATTCTATTGATAGTTTTATATGCTTACTGTCATACACCTACGTACATACGAATAGGGAGCAAGAGTAGGCCATTTGGCCCCTTCAGCCTGTTCCACCATTTAATAAGATCATGGCTGATCTGATTGTGGCTTCAACTCCACATTCTGCCTATATCCTCTGACTCACTTGCCAGTCAAGAATCTTATTTACCTCTGCCTTAAAAATATTCAATGACTCTGCCTCCACCGTTCTAGCGGGAAGAGAGTTCCAAAGACTGAGAGAAATACTTTCTTCTCATCTCCATCTTTAATGGGAGACTCCTTAATTTTAAACTGTACTCCCTAGTTCTAGTCTCTCTGGAAAGGTTAAAAACCAGTCAGCTCACACGGGCTGCTGCTTGCTAGCTGGTAAATTAAAGACAGGAAACTAATGATGAGAAACCGGTTGTTTCAGCTCAGAGTCTACAGATGCAAAACCAAGGACCCTTGATATATTAATTAATTATAGGGAGGCAGGAGTCACACAGTTCGCAAACAAAAATTCAATTGATCATCATGCAGCTGCAGCTTACAGAGCCACTGGACAATGGAGCGAGTACAGTACATCACAGCTCAGGCATATCTTTATCTTACTCAAGTCTAGCAGTTAACAGATAAGTAGAGGCAAATTTGTGCTTGGCGATATTATAATTATACATACGTGCCCTGATTATGATTCGTAGTTATACTCATATGTTCTGCATTATGTAATCCTAATTGTTAGTTGTGAATGGATATATTTAACTTCTGAACGAATGTATTCTTTTGATTGGTGCATGTTAATTATTTGGGAGATAATCAAAGGTATAATTACTCTGTATTGTCTATGATTGGGGAGCTGGTATGCCACCAGCAGATGCTTAGCTCTCCTGCAGTAGCAGGAATAAAGTCCTTGAACTGAAACTCTCAGTGTCGGTCTGGTCAGTTGGGGAGTGAGGAACACTATAGTCGAATAGGTGTGAAACTCCCTCAACACTCTCCCACATGGAGATGCATCTTTTCAGCATCCAACCTGTCAAATCCCCTCAGGATCAATAAGATCAACTCTCATTATTCTAAACACCAATGGAAACAGGCTCAACCTGTTCAACCTTTCCTCATAATATAACAAACATCCCCACCCCCGTCCTATCCACGGTATTGTTCAAGTCACCCTTCTCTGAATTACTTCTAACACATTCTTATCCTTTGTTAAAGAAAGAGACCTCTTCACAACTTACTTTCCTGCCTATCTTTGTGTCATACCTATCTAAGATGCTTCAATAATGAATTAACAGTCCAGTATTATTTGAACCTGATCGCACTGATGTGTTGGGTGCTCTGGATCCGTGGAACACATACAGGCCACCAACATTTAAAGTAGTACAACACTATTTTATTAAGTTAGAAACTGTTGAACATACTTTCACTGTGGGTTAACACGATGTTAGATTAAACTAAAGACCTATGCCTGTCTTAACCAGTCTATGCACTCAGCACATGGTGAAGAACTGTGCTGTAAGCTGTAAGCTCTGTCCTTCTGAGAGGCTGCATCCCGAATGAGCGGGAACTCTGAGGCCCTCTGTCTATAAAGTGAGTGTGCTCTAGCTGCGGTGTTGTGTGTGTTGATTGGTCTTGCTGTGTGTCCATCAGTGTGTGTGTCTGCACCATGATATACTGGTGTATACTATGACATCCCCCCTTTTATAAAAAATGTATGTGTGGCAATAAATAATGTGTGGTGAGAATGTTCCTAACTACATGTGGGGTGCAAAGACATATTTACAGGGCTACATACATGAGAACTAAGCTATTTACATGGGAAGGTGCCTGGTGCAGAGAAGCAGTATGCAACAAGAGTAACGAGATCATTCTCTATATACAAACCAGGGAAACGATCAAACAAAGCAACAAACAATTCAAAGAGTCCATAAGTTTGAAAAGTTCATAAAACTAGTCTCTGAGGTGGGCGACCACTCATCGTCCGGATCGATGCTGTATACCGATAGAGGCTGGATTCTTTGCTTCGGGGACACCCTGTGTTTTGTAATGATACCGACTCGAAAAGGCGCCTTCGGGTCCTCGGTGTCAATATCGGGTAGCAGGTCCGAATTGGGCTCGGTGACCGTGGGTTGAATGGCCCGGACAATCCTGCGAGGCTGGCTGGAGCGACGAGAGTTGGCAGGCTGAGCTGATCTGCATAAAGCTGATCTGCATAAAGCAGCAGAGTGGGCAAGTTTGCCACATCGTAGGCATCGTCGGGATTTGGCAGGACATTGCCGCTTTAAGTGGGCGGAGCCACAGTTGCTGCATGTTGTAGCGTCAGTACGTTCGCTGCGCCACCGCGCATGTGCGGTGCGGTCGTACGTGGTGCGCGCCTGTGCAGTACGTTCGTCGCCGTCCCCTCGTTTGGTTCGCACAAGCGCGGGAGCCCACAAAAAGTGCGCGAAATGGCCGCCCTCATCCAGGCTGAGGCCCTGGAGTTGCTCGATTGCTTGGACCCGTTCTGCCTCGTGGCGACCTTACAGTCGCTTGGATGTGGGAATACCGACTAGTGGCGTGTTCATGTAGCACACAGGTCTTGATGGCAGTCGTTAGGGTGAGCTGCTTTACCTTGAGGAGCTGCTGGCGTAGGGGGTCCGACTGAACACTGAAAACGATCTGGTTGCGTATCATGGAGTCGGAGGTGGGCCCGTAATTACAGGACTGCGCAAGGATGCGGAGGTGGGTGAGAAAGGACTGGAAAGGTTCATCCTTACGCTGTAAACACTGTTGGAACATATAACGCTCAAAACTTGCATTCACCTCGATGTCGCAGTGACTGTCAAACTTAAGGCGGACCGTCTTGTATTTTGATTTATCTTCACCATCAGCAAAGGTGAGAGAATTGAAAATGTGGATGGCATGTTCCCCGGCCGTGGATAGGAAGAGAGCGATCTTCCTGGTGTCTGAGGCAGCTTCGCGGTCTGTGGCTTCAAGGTAGAGCTGGAAGCGTTGTTTGGATATCTTCCAGTCGGCTTCCAGAGCCAATCGATGTTATCTATCTTGACTTCCAAAAGGCCTTTGATAAGGTGCCTCACGGGAGACTGCTGAGTAAAATAAGGGCCCATGGTATTCGAGGCAAGGTACTAACATGGATTGACGATTGGCTGTCAGGCAGAAGCAGAGAGTTGGGATAAAAGGTTCTTCTTCGGAATGGCAACCGGTGACGAGTGGTGTCCCACAGGGTTCAGTGTTGGGGCCACAGCTGTTCTCTTTATATATTAACGATCTAGATGACGGGACTGGGGGCATTCTGGCTAGGTTTGCCGATGATACAAAGATAGGTGGAGGGGCAGGTAGTATGGAGGAGGTGGGGAGGCTGCAGAAAGATTTAGACAGTTTAGGAGAGTGGTCCAAGAAATGGCTGATGAAATTCAAGGTGGGCAAGTGCGAGGTCTTGCACTTTGGAAAACAGAATAGAGGCATGGACTATTTTCTAAACGGTGACAAAATTCATAATGCTGAAGTGCAAAGGGACTTGGGAGTCCTAGTCCAGGATTCTCTAAAGGTAAACTTGCAGTTTGAGTCCGTAATTAACAAAGCAAATGCAATGTTGTCATTTATCTCAAGAGGCTTGGAATATAAAAGCAGGGATGTACTTCTGAAGCTTTATTAAGCATTAGTTAGGCCCCATTTAGAATACTGTGAGCAATTTTGGGCCCCACACCTCAGGAAGGACATACTGGCACAGGAGTGGGTCCAGCGGAGATTCACACGGATGATCCCAGGAATGGTAGGCCTAACATACGATGAACATCTGAGGATCCTGGGATTATATTCATTGGAGTTTAGGAGGTTAAGAGGAGATCTAATAGAAATTTACAAGATAATGAATGGCTTAGATAGGGTGGACGTAGGGAAGTTGTTTCCATTAGCAGGGGAGACTAGGACCCGGGGGCACAGCTTTAGAATAAAAGGGAGTCACTTTAGAACAGAGATGAGGAGAAATTTCTTCAGCCAGAGAGTGGTGGGTCTGTGGAATTCATTGCCACAGAGGGCGGTAGAGGCCAGGACGTTGAGTGTCTTTAAGACAGAAGTTGATAAATTCTTGATTTCTTGAGGAATTAAGGGCTATGGAGAGAGAGCAGGTAAATGGAGTTGAAATCAGCCATGATTGAATGGTGGAGTGGACTCGATGGGCCGAATGGCCTTACTTCCGCTCCTATGTCTTATGGTCGCAGTGACTGTCAAACTTAAGGAGGACCGTCTTGAATTTTGATTTATCTTCACCATCAGCAAAGGTGAGAGAATTGAAAATGTGGATGGCATGTTCCCCGGCCGTGGATAGGAAGAGAGTGATCTTCCTGATGTCTGAGGCAGCTTCCCGGTCTGTGGCTTCAAGGTAGAGCTGGAAGCGTTGTTTGAATATCTTCCAGTTGGCCCCTCGGTTACCGGTGATGCGGAGCAGCGGCGGCGGGCGGACGCTGTCCATTTTGCAGGATGGCTGTATGTTGGTGGAAGGCAGATCACTTGCCGGTAGGTCTAAGAAGTTCTAACATCCCTCACCTACTGGTACCATGATGTGTTGGGTGCTCTGGATCCGTGGAACACATACAGGCCACCAACACTTAAAATAGTACAACACTATTTTATTAAGTTAGAAACTGTTGAACATACTTTCACTGTGGGTTAACACGATGTTAGATTAAACTAAAGACCTATGCCTGTCCTAGCCAGTCTATGCACTCAGCACATGGTGAAGATCTGTGCTGTAAGCTGTAAGCTCTGTCCTTCTGAGAGGCTGCATCCCGAAAGAGCGGGAACTCTGATGCCCTCTGTCTATATTGTGAGTGTGCTCTAAGTGGTATTCGGCTGCGGTGTTGTGTGTGTTGATTGGTCAGTGTGTGTGTCTGCACCATGATAGACTGGTGTATATTATGACACTCACAGAAGCCATTCAACTCCACCAGTGAGAGCTTTTCCACTTCCCACATTCCTTTTAATATTAGGTTGCATAATAATGAAGTGCCTCAAGAGACAGAATACATATCTCATAAAATATAAAGAGAAAATGCTGGAACCAGTGGGTCAGACAACATCAATGGAGAGAGAAACAGAGTTGATGGCCCTGATATTCACAGGGAGGTGGGGAGGGAGTGTTGGTGCATGTTTGCGGCTGGTAAACCCCGAAGCAATGGGAATGCGAAAGCCCTGCCAAATTTACCAGCAGTACCTCCTTAAATATTTTTTCTTCAACTCTCATCCAGCAACGGGCCAGATTGGCATGCCAGCTGGCTGTTGAGTTTGGCAAAATGGTACTGGAAGGCCCCAGGCAATTGGGCCTTGGGTTGGGGGGGGGGGGGGGGGGGGGGGGAAGGGGGGGGAGGAGGGTGCAGTGGGGTTTGCAGGGGGGGGTTGCAGAGCACAGCAGTACAAAGAATAAAGATAAACAACAAAGAACAATACAGCACAGGAACAGGCCCTTCAGCACTCCAAGCCCGTACCAATCTTGATACTAACCTTTGCTAAAATCCTCAGCACTTCCGTGTGCCGTATCCCTCTATACCCATCCTATCCATGCATTTGTCAAGATGCCTTTAGAACGCCATTAATGTATCTGCTTCCACAACCTCCCCTGGCAACGCATTCCAGGCACTCACCACCATCTGTGCAAAAAACCTGCCTTGCACATCTCCTCTAGACTTTGCCCCATGGACCTTAAATCTATGCCCCCTGGTGGCTGACCCCTCCACCCTGGTAAAGAGTGCCTGCCCATCCACTCTATCCATGTCCCTCATAATCTTGTAGACCTCTATCGGGTACCCCCTCAACCTCTGTCGTTCTAATAAAAACAGTACGAGTCTGTTCAGCCTCTCCGCATAGCTAACACCCTCCAGACCAGGCAACATCCTCTGCACCCTCTCCAAAGCCTCCACATCCTTCTGGTAGTGTGGCGACCAGAATTGTGCGCAATATTCCAAGTGCGGCCTTACCAAGGTTCTATACACTGTAGCATGACTTGCCAGTTTTTATACTCAATGCCCCATTCAATGAAGGCAAACATTCTGTATGCTTTCTTGACTACCTTGTCCATATGTGTTGCCACTTTCAAAGATCTGTGGACCTGCACACCCAGATCTCTCTGACTTTCTATGTTCCAAAGAGTTTTGTCATTTACTGTATATTTCCCGTGTTAGACCTACCAAAATGCACTACCTCACACCTGGATTAAACTCCATTTGCCATTTCTCTGCCCAAGTCTCCAACCTATCTATGTCCTTCTGTGTCCTCTGACAATCCTCAGTACTATCTGCCACTCCACCAACCTAAGTGTCATCCGTGAATTTACTAATCAGACCAGCTACATTTTCCTTCAAATCATTTATGTATACTACAAACAATAGAGGCCCAGCATAAACCCCTGTGGAACACAACTAGTCACAACCTTCCATTCAGAGAAACACCGTTCTACTGCTACCCTCTGCCTTCTGTGACCGAGCCAGTTCTGTATCCATCTTACCACCTCACCTCTGATCCCGTGTGACTTCACCTTTTGTACCAGTCTGCCATGAGGCACCTTGTCAAAGGCTTTACTGAAGTCCATGTAAACAACATCCACCACCCTCCCCATGTCAATTATCTTTGTCACCTCCTCAAAAAACTTGTTCAAGTTAGTAAGGCATGACCTCCCCTTCACAGTAAGAAGGGAGTGAGAGATCACGGTGTAATGGGGTCAAAAGATTGCAGCAGAAAGTTTGCATTGGGCTGGACAAAGCAGTCCTGCCCATCTTAGCTCACAAACACTGCTGGAAAAACTATTATTTCGTAGTTCTAATTTAAGAGCAAAATACTGCAGGTGCTGAAAATCTGAAATAAAAACAGAAAATGCTGGAAAAACTCAGTAGGTCTGGTAACATCCGTGGAGAGAGAAACAAAGTTAATGTTATGAATCCATATGATTCATTGTGGCACAGTGGTTAGCACTGGTTCGATTGCTGCTTTGGGCGACTGTGTGGAGTTTGAATTTTCTCACCGTGTCTGCGTGGGTTCCCTCCAGGTGCTCCCACAAGTCCCGAAAGACATGCTGTTAGGTGAATTGGACATTCTGAATTCTCCCTCTGTGTACCCGGAATGTGGCGACTCAGGCGCTGGAATGTGGCGACTGACTAGGGGCTTTTCACAGTAACTTCATTGCAATGTTAATGGAAGCTTAATTGTGACAATAAAGATTATATTAATAATTGTGTTTCTGTAAATCCTTCATGCAAGGGACATCTTGAGATTTTCAGAGAGATGAAAATATCCACCAAACAGTTGAAAGGAGAGGTGTTAGGAAGACCACTGGCATGCTTAAAGAAGTAGATTTATTAAAAACATTTTGAAAGATTCGGAAGTGATGCACGATCAATTGCACAAAGACTAAAGTTGGGTACAACTGTGGCTTTATTACAGTCAAATGCGTGGCCTCCTGCTGCAGCTGGCGAAATGGCAGGGCACTGGAGGTCATGCGTATTTATACAGTTCTCCGTGGGCGTAGCCAGCCGGCAGGAGCCATCGGCAAACCTGTAGTGCAGGTCCTACCTTACATCTCCTATTACAGTGTTCACCATAGGCACCCCCTGTTAAAAATGAGTCCGGCGGGGGTGACGTGAAACTATATACAATTAGTGCAATTATGTACAGTGGTAGAGAAAGAAAGGTCCATGTTGACGGTCCGGAGTCCGTCAAAGGTTCAGCCAGTCCGGTGCTTTGGTGCTTCGTTGGGAGCGGCGTAACGGTGGCAGCGAAGTCGGTGCTGGCAATGGTGGAGGTGGCACCGATGGCGGTGCTGATGCTGTCCAGTCATCGGGGAAGTCCGGGAGCATGCAGAAGTCCTCTTCGTCCTCTTGTGCGGAAAAGGGGAGGGGGGGAGGTCTGGTGGGGTCAATATTGGCGGCGCGGTGGGAGGTAGGGGGGGGCGCATTGGTGGGGGGGGGGTGTTGGGGGGGAACCTGACGGTGCCAGGTCCCTGAGTGAGACAGTATCTTGACGGCCGTCAGGGAACTCAACGTAGGCATATTGGGGGTTGGCGTGGAGCAGGTAAACCTTGTCCACCAAGGGGTCCGCCTTGTGGAGTCGGACGTGCCTACAGAGAAGGACCGGTCCTGGAGCAGCGAGCCAAGTCGGGAGCGACACCCCGGATGTGGACTTCCTGGGGAAGGTAAAAACACGTTCATGGGGTGTGTTATTAGTGGCGGTGCACAATAGTGACCGAATGGAGTGCAGAGCGTCAGGGAGGACCCCCTGCCAGCAAGAGGCTGGGAGGTTCCTGGACCGTAGGGCCAGCTGGACGGCCCTCCAAACCGTCCCATTCTCCCAATCTACTTGCCCGTTTCCCTGGGGGTTGTAGCTGATCGTCCTGCTGGAGGCTATAACCCTGCTGAGCAGGAACTGATGCAGCTCATCACTCATGAATGAGGATCCCCTGTCACTGTGGATGTAGGCGGGGAAACCAAACAGAGCGAAGATGGTGCTGAGGGCCTTGATGACGGTGGCAGACGTCATATTGGGGCATGGGATGGCGAAGGGGAATCTGGAGCACTCATCGACCACTGAGAATGTACGTGTTACGGTCGGTGGAGGGGAGGGGCCCTTTGAAATCCACGCTGAGGCGTTCAAAGGGGTAGGAAGCCTTCACCAGGCGCGCACGGTCCGGCCGGTAGAAGTGCGGCTTGCACTCCGCACAGACCTGGTAGTCCCTGGTGACTGTCCTTACTTCCTCAACGGAGTAGGGCAGATTGCGAGCATTGACCAGATGGTACAATCGAGTGACCCCCGGGTGACAAAGGCTGTCGTGTAGGGCCCGGAGTTGGTCCACTTGTGCGCTGGCACATGTACCTCGGGAGAGGGCATCTGGGGGCTCGTTGAGTTTACCAGGGCGATACAAGATCTCGTAATTATGGGTGGAGAGCTCGATTCTCCACCGCAAGATTTTATCATTTTGATCTTGCCCCGCTGTGTGTTATTGAACATGAAGGCTACCGACCGTTGGTCCGTAAGGAGAGTGAATCTCTTACCGGCCAGGTAATGCCTCCAATGTCGCACAGCTTCAACGATAGCTTGGGCCTCCTTTTCGACGGATGAGTGTCGAATTTCCAAGGCATGAAGGGTGCGGGAAAAGAATGCCACAGGCCTGCCTGCCTGGTTTAGAGTGGCGGCAAGGGAGACGTCTGAAGCGTCGCTTTCTACTTGGAAAGGCAGTGACTCGTCCACTGTGCGCATCCCGGCCTTGGCGATGTCTGCTCTGATGCGGGCGAAAGCATGTTGTGCCTCGGCCGCAAGGGGGAATTGGGTGGACTGAATGAGTGGGCGGGCCTTGTCTGCATAGTTTGGGACCCACTGAGCGTAGTAGGAAAAGAACCCCAGGCAGCGTTTGAGGGCCTTGGGGCAGTGGGGGAGGGGAAGTTCCAAGAGGTCAGGGTCGGGCCCGAGAAGTCCGTTTTGGACTATATAGCCGAGAATGGCTGACTGGGTCGTGCTGAACACACACTTCTCTTTGTTGTAGGTCAGGTTGAGAAGAGTGGCAGTGCGGAGGAATTTATCGAGGTTGGCATCGTGGTCCTGCTGGTCATGGCTGCAGATGGTGACATTATCTAAGTACGGAAAGGTGGGCCGCAAACCGTACTGGTCGACCATTCGGTCCAATTCTCTTTGGAAGACCGAGACCCCATTTGTGACACTGAAAGGGACCCTAAGGAAGTGGTAGAGGCGACCGTCCGCCTCGAAGGCAGTGTATGGCCAGTCCGACTTCCGGATGGGGAGCTGGTGGTAGGCGGATTGCAGGTCAATTGTTGAGAAGACCCGGTACTGCGCAATCTGACTGACCATATCAGATATGCGTGGGAGGGGGTACGCGTCGAGCTGCATGTACTGATTGATGGTCTGGCTGTAGTCCACGACCATCCTGTGTTTCTACCCAGTTTTAACCACTACCATTTGGGCTCTCCAGGGGTTGTTGCTGACCTCGATAATACCCTCCTCAAGCAGCCGCTGGACTTCGGACCTGATGAAGGTCTTGTCCTTGGTGCTGTACCGTCTGCTCCTGGTGGCAACGGGCTTGCAATCCGCAGTTAGATTAGCAAAAACGGAGGGGGGATCGACCTTGAGGGTCGCGAGGCCGCAAACGGTAAGGGGGTGGGGGGGGTAAGGGGCCCCCGAATTTGAGGGTGAGGCTCTGGAGGTTGCACTGGACATCCAGGCCCAACAGGAGTGCAGCGCAGAGATTGGGAAGGACATAGAGGCGGAAGTTACTAACTTCTACGCCCTAGACCGTGAGGGTGACTGTACAAAAGCCTTGGATCGGGACGGAGTGGGATCCGGAGGCTAGGGAGATCCTTTGATTGGCAGGGTGGACCGCGAGGGAGCAGCGCCTGACCATATCTGGGTGAACGAAGCTTTCGGTGCTCCCGGAGTCCAGCAGGCACAAGGTCGCGTGGCCGTTGATTTTAACCGTCGTCAACGCGGTGGCCAGGTTGTGCAGACGAGATTGGTCCAGCGTCATCGAAGCGAGCTGCGGGTAGCCATCGGATGCTTCGGGTGGCGAGCGTGTGCGGTTCCGATGTCGGGATGTCCAGAGACCCTGTGGGGGACAAGATGGCGGGGCCCATGGTGCGCACATTGCAGGGTAGGGACAAGATGGCGGCACCCATGGGGCGCACGTGGCTGAAGGGGGACAAGATGGCGGCGGCCATTGGTCACACATGGACCCGGGAGGAGAAGATGGCGGCTCCCATTGTGCGTCTGGCGTGGGGGAGGGGGCGATAGCAGGCACGATCGCAGCGACTGCGCGGGCCTGGCACACAGCCACGAAGTGGCCCGTTTTACTGCAGGCTTTACAAGCCTCCGTTGGCTCAGGGTCCGCAGCCTTGATGTAGGCCTCAAAACATGCTAGCCAGTGAGTAAAGTTTTTTCTGGTGTCGGGCGAGTGCGGATCCAGTTGCAGGCGATCGGGCTTAATTCTGATATCCATTCTGTGGAAAATCTGACTGTAATAAATTGATGCACGATCAATTGCACAAAAACTAAAGTTGGGTACAACTGTGGCTTTATTACAGTCAGATGCGTGGCCTCCTGCTGCAGCTGGCGAAATGGCAGGGCACTGGAGGTCATGCATATTTATACAGTTCTCCGTGGGCGGAGCCAGCCGGCAGGAGCTACCGGCGAACCTGTAGTGCAGGTCTTACCTTACATCTCCTATTACAGTGGTTCACCACAGGAAGTTTCAGCACGGCAGCGGTGTTTAAATTGAGCACTGCAAAGTGCGGTGTCGGATAATGGAGGATGGAGGGAAGGGAGTGTGATAGGAAAGGAGTGAGAGTGAAAGAAACAAAAACAGAAGAAACCTGCTATTTTTACAGATAGCAGTTTCTGATAATGGTTCCACTATTGTCATTTAAAGTTTCTCTTGGATCTATTTTTTTATTTCTTTATTTGTTCCATGAACATCCTCTTTGTTTTGCACCGCCAGGCCTTTTATCAGTTAATCACTCCTAAACTCAACCCTGTCACAGACCTTCCCTTTTGTCTTTCATTCTCCACCAACAATGTCCACCGCACCACTACATCCCTACTTTCTCTACTGCGCTGCTTGATTAAAACCTGTTACATTTCCAACATCTTCTAGTTCTGACAAAATTTCATGACCTGAAATGTTAACTCTTGTTTTTCTCTCTCAGATGCTGCCTGACTTGCTGGGTATTTCTAGCTTATTTAGTTTTTATGTCAGAAGAGTGGCCGTCACACATTGACATTTAGTGTTCGAGAAAATTCAGAGGTGTGTACTCATTGTGAAAATCACAGAGACACCATTCATTACATGAGGACAACAATTGTGAACTAGATGCAATTGGCAGTGGTTGGGAAAGACAGGAGAACATCAGGAATGGCAGTTGCTATTTGCAATAGGAGATTGCAGTTCATGTGGAGTGCAACTTGGGAGACCAGTGAGAAGGACATTTGAATAGATGAGGTGACAAAGGCGCGGATGAAGGGTTGAGTGGGTCGCCCATGGGAATTAACATCCAGAAACTTGTGTTGCCCAGGTGAGATTTGTACCTTTCAAAATATATATATTTGAAAAGAGATGGTATAGGCTAACATTAATAATAATGGTGACATCAAGGTGCACTGTAAAAGTCCTCGCTGATAGACTTGGCATGGAAAGACATACAATCTGAGTCCAGATTCAAACTGAACTTGGGAAAGGGGATGTCCATGCCACAGAAAATTAAAGTTATTGTCGGATGCTTTCTTCAAAGCCAGGAGCAAGTGCCATCTCTTTGCTGCTGATCATGAAATCCGAGGCAATGTCCTGCCTACTTGATCTCCATTTTCATCTCTCTTTTATTCTGCACAATGTTTGTTCAGTGTTGTGAATGTATTCTTTGGCTGCTAGCACTGCTGCATTGTTTCAGTATAATGGTGTAATACATTGGTATTCTCGATAAACTGCATTATGAACTTGTTGGTGCGGTTTGAAAATCGTTCCCTGTATGGAAAGTTCCCTATTACAACTTATGTCTGATAGTCTCTCAACCAAGGCATTCAAATGGGAATTAGATTATTATCTGAAAAGAAAGAATGAACAGAGTTATGGGGAGAAGGAGTGGGGTCGGCGTGAGATGAATTGTTCATATGGGGAGCCAGTGCAGACACAAATGGTCTCCTTCTGCGCTGACACAATTCTGTAATTCTGTGATTCAATACACATTGTCCAAATTCAATAGATAAGAGAATGGCTTTTCACTCAGAGAGCATCAACATTTGGAGATGTAATACTGCAGACCACTTTCATATACATATAATTGGCATTCGCAGTTTAAGAACCACATTGCTGGTGATCTTGAATGATGTAAGATTAAAGACATTCTCTAGATATAAACAACTCAGCTTTTGAGGGAATGTACCAGAAGAATAACATGATCCCAATTAATCCACTTGCTGCCACAATTGAAAGTAGGCAGCTTTATTTACAGAACTGCATTTTGAACGGTTAGGTTGAACCCCATATAGTACCGTGCTTCCACTTGATTCAATAAAAATATCACAGAAGACAGTTAATGGATCGATTACCTTATTCAAAGAATGTATGTACTTTAACAACAATTAACGATAGGTTCATGGACAACATCAATTCCAGATTTTAAAAATTAATTTAATTCATATTTCTCCATGCAAGACACAAACTTAATGTAAATAATTACAATCTTAGAAGTATAGAGAAGTTCATCCCCACCATCCACATACCTATCTGAACTTTTGTTTTAGCACTCCCATTGCTTACTCTTTCTTTATGTATGTTTTTGTCACTTATAAAAGTTATTGTGTGCCTCTTAGCTAAATGACCCGAGGACATTTTGTACCAATTCATAACTCAACAACACATTTGTTTGGTTGTCTACGACTGGCATCAATTTGATGAAGTTGGCAGTCTAGACAGAGTGTTTGTGACTGATTTAATGCTGATGTGAACTGTAAACTGATATGGCGGAATTCACCTGTCAAACTATGGAAGTAGCTGTTGATATAAATGATGACTTCAGTGGACACATTTTCTGATACAGGAAGGATGACCCTTGGTCTGGTGACGTTTGCAGTTCTGGCAGCGATACTGGATATTGCTCTTCCGGGACTTCAGCATGCATGGTAGCACAGTGGTTAGCACTGTTGCTTCACAGCGCCAGGGTCCCAGGTTCGATGCCCGGCTTGAGTCACTGTCTGTGCAGAGTCTCCTCTGGGTTTTCTCTGGGGTGCTCTGGTTTTCACCCATAAGTCCTGAAAGACGTGCTTATTAAGTGAATTGGACATTCTGAATTCTCCCTCTGTGTACCCGAACAGGTGCCGGAGAGTGGCGACTAGGGGATTTTCACGGTAACTTCATTGCAGCGTTAATGTAAGCCTACTTGTGACATTAATAAAGATTATTATTATTATTATTTTTATTATTATTAATTGAAATCTCCTGAGGATCTCCTTCATCTGTGAACCATGTTGACAGCGTACCTGTGAGAGAATCTGGATTTCTTGAGACTATTATTTACCAGGCTTCCACTTGCTGATTTCCCTCCTTTACTTGCTCTGTCCTAGATGTAAGAGAAATGGGATTGCCATGAGAAAATATAGTACACGCCAAATGATCCTATCTGACAGGAATGGAAGTAAGAAAATGAAGGGAAGGGAAGAAAATACAGAAAGGGAGGGAGGGTATAAAGAGACTTACAGAAAGTCAAACAGATTCAAGTACTTCACAGTGCCAGTATTTTTCACTATCCATATGGCAGTATACTGCCTATTATTCACCCTGCCCAAATACTTTTACTTCACTCCCAACCGTGCCTATCTCTCGTCTCTCCCAATCTAATACTGATATGCTGGTAAAACACACAAATTGCTAACTGTAGTGATCAGTACATCTGTACATACATCTGCACATACACTAGGGACTGCAGCACAGATGTGACAACCACAGCATCACTAGAGGGAGCATCAGAGACAGGTATAAAGGGTCGAGCCCAAGGCAGGATCGGCCTCTTTTAGAAGCACAGAGCTAGTGAACAGCAGCACACAGGGATAGCTTAGCACAGGCAGTTTACCTTAGTTTCACTGGTGATACCTCTTGACTGTTTTACATCTAGTTGAGCTCTGGGAGCAGAACGAATCCTTTGAATAAAGTGTTTGTGTTCACTGTAAGTCTACAGTCGTTATTCAGAATTATAGAATAACATATGGTACCAGGAGGGTTTCAGCAAGCCAGCTAGACATCAGCAAGAGAAGAGAACTTAAACCAGACATTCGACCAAGGAAGGCCTCGCAGCATTCGGACCCTTCAGATACTAATCAGCACGATGGACGCAATCCAACCTCCACTCCTGCTCAAGACCACTGGTAATATGCATTCCAATTGGAAACTTTTCATATAACAGTTCAAAATATATCTAGAATCTAAGGATCTAACCTCAGCGTCTGATGCCAGGAAGATAGCCTTGCTCTTATCCCTGTCAGATTCGCAGGCATTAGAAATATATAATTCCTTTACCTACCTGGAAGGGGAGGACAAAGGCAAGCTGGAAATAATCATCAAAAAATTTGAAACCCACTGTCAATCTGAAGTCAATGAGATATTTGAAAGATTCAAGTTTTTTTTCAGCAGTTTTGTAACTGATTTTAAATTACTAGCTCAATCCTGCAACTTTGAAAACCTCCGTGACTCCCTCATCAGAGACCAGATAGTCAATGGTATATCTGATGAGAGACTTAGAAAATCCTTATTAAAACGAAAAGACCCAAGCCTAGAAACAGCCATGCAAAGATGCTCTACTTATGAAAAAAGTAAAGAAGAATATAAGGAGTTTACTTGCTGGGAACAAGGCCTTCACCACGAGGTCGAGCCCATCAGAATGGTGCCCAGGCGTCCAGAAGGCTCTCCTCTAGCGGCAATCCCGTGCGCGCGAACTTGGATGCAGGCAACACGCACGCGCAATTCTCCCGAAGATTTGACATGGAAGAAAGACCTACTGCGCATGCGCGAGCATGAAGGGACAGCGTCATGATGTGACCCTGCTACGGACACGCCCACTTAAAAGGGCAATATCCAGCTTCTGGAAAACAATGGGCGGAATTCTTCCCCCCCCCCCACGCCGGGTGGAAGAATCACCGGGGCGCCGCGCGTGTCCCGCCACGCCACCCCAACACCCGCAGCAATTCTCCCACCCACCCCCAAACCGGCGCGGCGAGAATCACAGCTGGCCGCTGGGAGAATCGCGGCTCGCCGTTTGCAACGGGCGAGCGCCGATTCTCCGGCCCGGATGGGTTGAGCGGCCTGCCCAATACGATGGGTTCCCTCCGGCGCCGTCCATACCTGGTTGCTGCCAGCGGGAACAGCGCGGGAACACTGGGGGGGGGGGGGCGGCCTTTGGGGGGGGGGGGAGGGGGGTTCCTGCACTAGGGGGGGGCCTCAAATGGGGTCTGGCCCGCGATCGGTGCCCATCGATCGGCGGGCTGGCCTCTCTGAAGGAGGACCTCCTTTCCTCCGCCACCCGAAAGATCCATCCGACATCTTCTTGCAGGGCGGCCTTGGGGAGGACGGCAACCCGCGCATGCGCGGGTGACATCATTTACGCGGCACCGCTTTTACGCGGCGCCAAAGCCTGGCGCGTGTAAATGACGCGACGCCACTCCTAGCCCCCCGGGGGCGGGAGCGGGCTCCGGTGCCAGAGTGAAACACTCTGGTTTTCACTCCGGCGTCGGCACTTAGACTCCCGATGGGAGAATTGCGCCCAATGTTTAAAGTGTGGCAAATACAACCACTTTGCCTCACGGTGCAAATGAAGACAAGAAGTCAGAAACACATGAACTTCAACGTAAAAAGCATAGACTCAACGGAGCACAAAAAAAACAATGATGAGTATTCCTCAGATAAGGACAACCTCGCTTGCGACAACTCGTTTGTCGTGGACACGATCGAGACAATTGAGAAACATGACACAACAATCGCCACGCCTCACCCGGTCAACAGCATTGATTCCTGCAGTGAGTGGACTGCGACTGTGCAAGTCAATGACTTTCCATTAGTCTTCAAGCTTGACACTGGGGCCTCAGCTAACCTCCTCACAAATAAGGATCTCCATTTGATTCCAGGAGACCATGAAACAATGCCAGCTGCATGTCGGCTGAAGGACTACAATGGCAATCAGATCGCCTCAAAGAGATCGTGCCATCTCCGGGTGGACAACAAGACGACACGCAAGCAGCTACGATTCCAGATTGTAAACGACAATAAATCATAACTGTTAGGCGCTCAGGCCTGCAAAGACTTACGGCTGATGCAACGCATTTACTTGCACATCCAGGATCCATCAAGCCTGGAAGCTAAATTCCACAACATGCTGCAAGAATACCCCGACGTAGTCAAAGGCATGGGCGCCCTACCCTGCCAATACAAAATCATGCTGAAGACAGATGTCAAACCCGTCATTCAGCCACCCAGGAGGGTTCCAATTCCACTGTGGGAGAAGTTGAAAGCGGAACTCAACAGACTGCAGTCACAAGGAGTAATATCGCGAGTCACACAGCCAACTGACTGGGTTAGCTCCATTGTCTGTGTTAAGAAACCTTCTGGAGATCTTTGCATATGCATAGACCCGAAGGACCTGAACCAGAGCATTCACTGGGAACACTACCCCATCCCCAAGCGTGACGGATCACATCTGAGATGGCGAATACTCGTATCTTCACCAAACTCGACGCCTCGCAGGGATTTTGGCAGATACAGCTCGATGACTCGAGCAGATTACTGTGTACGTTCAACACGCCATTCGGACCTTTCTGCTTCAATCGCATGCCCTTTGGCATTATCTCTGCATCAGAGATCTTCCACAGGATAATGGAGCAAATGACCGAGGGCATCGAGGGTGTCAGAGTCTATGTGGATGACATCATCGTATGGTCCACCACTGAAGAAGAACACCTCTGTCGTCTGAAGAAGGTGTTTCAGAGGATTCATAAATACGGTTTGAAACTGAACCAGGCAAGATGCACATTTGCGAAGGAGTCTGTAACCTTTTTAGGTGACACCTTATCATCTCAGGGTGTCAGCCCTGATGAGGCAAAAATCGTTGCAATATGGACCATGAAGACGCCACACGACAAGAAGGCGGTGCTACGATTTCTGGGCTTCATCAACTTCCTCGGCAGGTTCATCCCAAACCTGTCCGCACGGACGGTAGCTTTACGCAATCTCCTACGAAAGACCACTGCGTTTGAGTGGACACGTCACCAAAATGAATGGGCGGCTCTCAAACAGCAACTAACGAGGGCACCGACCAAGATCTCCACTGACGCCAGCCAGGACGGGATTGGCGCCGTTCCCCTCCAACAGGCCGACCAGTCTGACTGGGTCCTAGTAGCATACGTGTCCAGGCCATGACCGCAACTGAGTGCAGATATGCACAAATCGAAAAAGAATGTCTCTGACTGCTCACTGGGATTCTGAAGTTCCATGACTATGTGTACGGCGTGCCCACATTCATAGTGGAAACCAACCACAGACTGTTGGTCCATATCATAGACAAGGATCTAAATGACATGACACCTCGTCTGCAGTGCATCATGACAAAGCTGCGAAGGTATGATTTCACCCTAGTATACACTCCGGGAAGAGATCTTGCCATTGCCGACGCACTGTCCCGATCAATTGGCACTGACAACGCACCATCAGCCCCTATCAGAGAAACCGAGGCCCAAACACAGTTATGCATAGAGAATTTGCCTGCTTCGGATGAGAAGCTTTGCCTTGCCTAATTCGACAGGAGACGCAGAAAGACGCAACCATACAGAGGGTGCTGCACCTACTCCAGCACGGTTGAACAAGGGGACAATGTCCACAATTTCAGAATGTCAAGTCAGAACTGATTGAAGTTGACGGCCTGCTGTTACACAATGCGCAGATTGTGAATCCGGCCACACTTCGCGCCGAGATGCTACATAAGATTCATGAAGGCCACCTAGGAATTGAGAAATGCAAAAGGCGAGCACGACAGGCAGTGTACTGGCCCGGCATGAATCAAGACATAACGGACATGGTCATGACATGTGACACCTGTCAAAGACATCAACCCGCACAGTGTAAAGAACCACTGCAGCAACACAAACTCACAATGGACAAAAGTGGGCATTGACCTATTTCATGCCACAGGGCGTAATTACGTCTTGATCATGGACTATTACTCAAACTATCCGGAGGTACTGAAACTCCATGATCTCACGTCTTCATCTGTCATCAAGGCGTGCCAGGAGACATTCGCACGACATGGAATCCTGTGTGTGGTGATGTCAGATAATGGTCCCTGCTTCGCGAGCTGGGAATGGAAAGAGTTCTCAGACCGATACAGCTTTCGGCATGTACCATCCAGTCCACGCTACCTACAGACAAATGGGAAAGTGGAAACGGGTGTCCACATTGTTAAACAACTTATTAGCAAGGCAACAGATTCACGCTCGGACATCAACCTAGTGCTGTTGTCCTACCGAGCAACCCCATTGAGCTCAGGACTGTTGCCAGCGCAGATGCTCTTCGGCAGGGACATCTGGACAACCCTCCCGGCGATTCAATTCCGAGACCCCGATAACGCTCTGGTACTCGACAAAATGCGGGTACTACGGTCCAAACAAAAACAATACTACGATCAACATGTGATCCCACTCAAGCCACTGAACATGGGCACAATCGTCAGGATCAGGGACCCAGAAGGCAGATGGTCTGAGCCAGCCAAGGTGATCAGGCAGGAGGTACCGCGGTCCTACATTGTCAAGTCGTCGGCGGGAGTACTCTTTCGCCGTAACCGCCGGGATCTGTTAATGCTTCAGCCTACAACGCCGGTGTTTCCCACACTGGACTTGACTAAGTCCATTAGTCCACAGGACGTTCCTCGCCACACTACGCCAGACAGTACTCTTGATGACATCAAGCCATCATCCCCACCACCACCGTTAAGCCGTAAGGCATCCGACCGGCTAGATTTGTAACGACACTTCAACACACCCACAAGACAAATATGGACATTTCTCACGATGGACTCACAACACTGTTAATTGTTTCTGTATTACTTTATCATTTTCGCAGTGTGCAGATTTGTTTATTCTCACCACTTGCTATGTACAGTTTTATTGAGGCCAGTCTAGAAAACATATCGTCAAAAGGGGGGGAATGTAGTGATCTGTACATCTGTACATACATCTGCACATACACCAGGGACTGCAGCACAGATGTGACAGTCACAGCATGACAGAGGGAGCATCAGAGACGGGTATAAAGGGTCGAGCCCAAGGCAGGATCCGCCTCTTTTAGAAGCACAGAGCTAGTGAGCAACAGCACACAGGGATAGCTTAGCATGGGCAGTTTACCTTAGTTTCACTGGTGATACCTCTTGACTGTTCTACATCTAGTTGAGCTCTGGGACCAGAACAAACCCTTTGAATAAAGCGTTTGTGTTAACTGTAAGTCTACAGTTGTTATTCAGAATTAGAGAATAACATACTAACCATTAGTGTGATGGTTGGCCTGCGTGCTGTTTTCAGACAGGAGTTAGCACACAAGTGAAAAAACATTGCAATATCCTTTGAATCCAATATAAACAAGCTGCAACATCTGGTGGCGAATGTGCAATATTGCACCTCTCACAGCACCACAGTTAAGTGGGAAGAAACGTTTTAAATGTCAAATGCTAAGTGTCATTTTCACAACCATTTTACAGGGACTCCTAAGCAATGCCGAGCACATTGAGAACAGCATTGTAGGGCAGCACTGTGGCGCAGTGGTTAGCACTGCTGCCTTACACCACTGAGGATTTGGGTTCGATCCCGGCCCCAGCTCACTGTCCGTGTGGAGTTTGCACATTCTCCCTGTGTCTGCCTGGGTCTCAAAATCCCAAAAAGATGGGCAGGGTAGGTGAATTTGATCACACTAAATTGCCCCTTAATTGGGGAAAAAAAGGATTGGGTACTCTAAATTTATATTTTTTAAAAAGAGAACAGCATTGTCTGGTATTGCTGAGATCTTGGACACGTACCTACAGGATTTTTTTCACTTTGGATTTGACGGGAAAATTGTTTGGAAAGTGCAGTGAGTGGAAGCAGGCTTTTCCCACGTTAGATACAATTTATGGGCTGGTTTAAAGAAGGTCGGTTAGCTCAGTTGGCAGGACGGCTGGTTCGTGATGCAGAGCAATGCCAGCAGCATGGGTGCAATTCCCCTGCCAGCTGAGGTTATTCATGGAGGTTCAGCCTTGCCCCTTGCCTGAGGTGTAGTGAGACAGATGTCCCATGAGGAGAGACTAAGTCGGTTAGGATTATATTCATTTGCGTTTAGTAGAGGGAGAGGGGATCTCATAGAAACTTACAAAATTCTAACAGGATTAGACAGGGTAGATTCAGAAAGAATGTTCCCGGTCGTGGGGGAGTCCAGAACTAGGGGTCATAGTTTGAGGATAAGGGGTAAGCCTTTTTGGACTGAGGTGAGGGGAAATTTCTTCACCCTGACAGTGGTAATCTGTGGAATTCACTCCCACAGAAAGTAGTTGAGGTCAAAACATTGTGTAATTTCCAGAAGGAATTAGATTAGCTCTTGGGGCTAAAGGGATCAAGGGTTATGGGGAAAGGTGGGATCAGGGTATTGAACTTGATGATCAGCCATGATCATAATGAATAGCGGAGCAGGCTTGAAGGGCCATGTGGCCTCCTGCTTCTATTTCCTATGTTTCTATGACCCTCGGGTTAAGTCACCACCAGTCAGTTCTCAAAGGAGAGAGCAGCCTATGGTCCTCAGGGACTGTGGCGACATTAAACAAAAATAATTAATTAATACCACCAACTGTTTTTTTGACAATGTTTTTATTAGGATTTTTGCTTCTTATACAAAACAAAGGTGATAGTGAACATACACAGAAACTAATACCACTAACATTAGCCTGCCACCCCAGTTGTTCTTCCCACTCAGTGAGGACTAAGACAGAGCCTTAAAATAAGTAGAATTTTATAGATTCATCAAGCGAAGAAACAGTTGTAAGGCTTAAACTACACCGTAAGCATCAGAGAATGCATAAAGGGCCTTTTATGTCTTTGTAGGGATAATGCTCTTTGGGCAGAACTGTGTAAAGGTAGTTTTGTTAGGGCCATGAAAAATCCACATTGAAGTTGAAACGGAGGGTGGCACGGTGGCGCAGTGGTTAGTACTGCTGTCTCAGGGCGGCGAGGACCCGGGTTCGATCCTGGCCCAGAGTCACTTTCCTTGTGGAGTTTGCACATTCTCCCTGTGCCTGTGTGGGTCTCATCCCCACAACCCAAAAGATGTGCAGGGTAGGTGGATTGGCCATGCTAAATTGCCCCTTAATTGGAAAAAAAAAGAATTGGGTCCTTTAAAGTTTGTGAAATAAAAACTTACTTTATTTTACAAAGACTATTATATACAATTCCAGTAGTTCCCCACTGGGTCTTCTCTAGTCGGTGCCTTACTGGCCGACTCTATTTATACATAGCCAGACATTGTTAAAGGTCCCCGTCCCCTTATCGGAGGAGCTCGTATTCTACAAAATCCACGGCAGTTAATCAGCCCTACCCCAGAAGAACCAGGATGCTATGCGGCAGTGCGAATATACCACACCCCATCCGCCTTCGGAAACCCACAGAACTCGTCATGCGTGCCATTATCAACGACAAGTACTTCAGGGAAGCCATGCATGCAAAACGATGAAAGGAACTTCTCAATAGTTGCCCGGGATGTGGTTCCTGCCATCTTGTGCATTTCAAGCCACATTGAATGGGCATCAATAAGCAAGAGGAACATGGACCCCTGAAATAGACCGGCAAAGTCGGAATGCAACCACGCCCATGGCCCGCCTGGCCATTCCCAATGATGTAGGGGCGCAACCAATGGGAGCTTCTGCTGCTCTTGGCAAACATAGCATTGTTGGGCCATCTTCTCAACGTTGCGTCGAGGCCCGACCACCATACGTAACTGCGTGCCAACGTTTTCATCTTGGACATGCCTGAATGTCTGTGGTGGAGGTCTTTCTAGATTAACTTCTGTCCTCTGTCTGGGCCGTCTACACGTGTACTCCACAGCATGATACTATCGTCTACACTTAACTTGTAGACAGCTTGGAGGAAAATGCTCTCAACTCACCTGGAAGCTGTCGATGTTGTCCACTGTATAGGACCACTTTATATAGGATTGGGTCCACCTGGGTCCACTCATGGATCCGCAATACTGTGACAGGCAAGGAGTCCATGAAATTCAGAGGCGCGACTACCTCAACCATCCTGGGGACCTATAAAGAGCCAGTCGACAAAGGCAACTTTCTCATGCTTCAGCATTCGCGATGTGAGTGCTCGGACTATGTACGAAGGAATACTCATGGGCGGCTAATAACAACTCCCAGCGCTGGGTCCGCGTGAAGGAAATGGACGGAATCACCTTATCCTCCTTGAAAGCCTTAGCAAAGGCTTATAATAATAATAATAATCTTTATTCGTGTCACAAGTAGGCTTACATTAACTCTGCAATGAGGTTAGTGTGAAAATCCGGTCTGGAACAACAGTGAAGTGGCGGCCTTAGATATATTGGTGAAACCATTTCATTGTGAAAACCACCGCCAGACCTTCCTTCTCGATCTGAGTACTTCCTTTCTGCTGCAGCCAATGTGCGGGAGAAGAAGGCGATCAGACATTCCTTCCATTGTCCATCTGGTGGGACAAAATGCCCCAATACCATAGGAGGAAGCAACACATGTGACGTGTGAGGGCTTGGTGGTATGGTAATGGGTCAGTAACCCGGAAGATGACAAATGTTTCTTCATCTGCCGAAAAGCTGTTTCCTGCGGCTGCCGCCAGTCCCACACGTGATTCTTCTTCAGAAGAAGGTGGAAGGGGGCCAATGTGGTTGTCAGGTTCAAGAGAAACTTTCCAAATAGTTAATGAGCACAAGGAAATAGCGAAGTTCCAATGAATGCATGGGAGTGGGGGCCTGCCGGATGGCGCAAACCTTTCCACGACGGGATGCAAACCTTCGCGGTCTACTCGATAGCCGAGGTAGACAACCTTGCATGCAAAACGCACTTTGCTCATCGTAGCAGACACCAGCCTCAGAGAGCCACTTTAATACAGCCTCCAAGTTGTTTTGCTCAAAGGCTCCTGTGACCAGCACGTTGTCTAAATAAACTGCCACAGGACTTCTGGTGGCGGCGTGTAGGAGATCGCATGTTGATTTGCTCTTGCCAGAGTCCTGAGTTTTACACCCTTTTCACATGTTTTTTGTGGGGAAAAGTGCATGAAAAGTTGTCCCCTTTGAGTAGTTGGTGGAGCATGGCCAAGAACTTATGAAAAGATCAGGGGAGGAAGGATTTGAGTGCTAGTCCGCCAGGAGGTTCGAGCACAATGAAATGTCCGGGGTCAGTGAAGGTGGAGGAGGCGAGTGGGCATGGAGGGGCCACCTATACAATGATGGATACATTGATGGAGGTGATGGTGGTGGAGTTCAAAAGGCAGTTCAATAAACACTTTGAGAGGCAAGGGAGAATTTACAGTGCAGAAGGAGGCCGTTTGGCCCATCGAGTCCTTGGAAAGAGCACCCTACCTAAGCCCACACCCTCACCCTATCCCAGTAACCCCACCCAACCCAACCTTTTTTGGGCACTAAGGGCAATTTAGCATGGCCAATCCACCTAACCTGCACATTTTTGGACTGGAGTCCCTCAAGCATTCGGTGGCGGACTTGCTGGCCCTGATAAGGGAGACGCTTTGAAGAATATCGAAGATAGTGTGGGAGCAGGGCGAGGCATTGAAATGGGTGGAGGAGGCGCTGTTGAGGCACAATGACCAGCTCGCCTCGCTTGAAACCAAAATTACCAAGATGGAAGATCAGAATAGGGGGCTGAGAGCATAGGTGGTGGAACTTGAGAACCGATCTTGGAGACAGAACTCATGGATTCCTGGAGCTGCCGGAGGGCGTGGGGGGTCAAAGACCAACAGACTTTATAGCGGAGGTGCTGAGGAAGCTGATGGTGGAGAAGGAAAATGTCCCTCCCCCCGTGAAGTTGGATAGGGCCCACCGATTGCTCCGGCCGAAGCTGTGGGTGAATGAGCCGCCGAGGGCGGTGATCATGTGTTTTCATAGCTACCAGGCGAGGGAGAAGGTGTTGAGGTAGGCCACGGAGACACGGGAGATGAAGTGGAAAGGCACTGTGATGTGAATTTACCAGGATCTCACAGTGGATTTGGCAAAAAGAGCTGCCTTCAATAAAGCAAAGGCGGCACTGTATATGGGTCGAGTGCACTTTGGGGTAGTCGACCTTGCAAAATTGAGGATCACGTACAATGGGAGAGACCATTATTTAAAGATGGCGGAGGAGGCGGAGGGATTGTTCAAGCAGAAGAATTGGTACTTGGCTGATCATGACAGACGAGAGACATTGGTGTTAGCGGTGGGTTTGGACTGGTTGGCAACTAATGTTTTGATAAATTTGTTTGGCTAGCTGATATAATGGCCTTATTTTCTTGGAGGATAGCTGGGGAGGGGGGTAAGAGTTCAGGGGCCGGACCTTTGGTGGGGTTTTTGTTTTTTTCAGGTGGAACGGTTGATGGGTGGGGTGGACACACACCAGTTGATTCGGGGGGGGGGGGCGCACCTGAATATGGTCTTGAATCTGAAAGAGGACCGCTCCAGGCCAAAGTTGCTTACCCTTTCGGGGCAAAAGTATTGGCGGCGTTTATAATAAAGATGGGGGGGGCAATCGCGCACCCATGGTGATACTTACATCGGGGGGGGGGGGGGGGAGGGAATGTTCCTTCTTCTCACCAGTGCATAAGGTCTACTCGCAGAACAACATTTTTATAATGGGAGGGCAGCATCGCATTGGTGGTGATCTTTCAGGAATCACTTGAGGCAGGGAGGGTCCCAGAGGATTGGAAAATGGCTGATGTAACACCCCTGTTTAAGACGGAAGGGAAGACAGGAAATTATAGGCTGGCTAGCCTGGCTTCGGGTGTTGGTAAGATTTTAGAGTTTATTTTTAAGGATGAGGTTGCGGAGTACTTAGCATGGTAAAATAGGACTGAGTCCGCACGGATTCATCAAGGGACGGTCATGCATGACAATCTGTTAGAATTCTTTGAGGAGGTAATGAAGTTAGACAAAGAAGAACCAGTGGTCATGATCTATTTGGATTTCCAGAAGTCCTTTGACAAGGTGCTTTACAGGAGGCTGCTAAATAAGACAAGGCGCAGTTGTATAGGGAAGCGAGGGAGAAACACTAGTGGTTGGTGGATGAGATATTGGAGGTGGATGGGAAGTATTTGAAGGACCCCACGCCAGAGCTTTTGGCAAACAGGAAGCTTTTGCAGACACAGCTTGACCTGGTCTCCACGGATAAGACGGCGCAGTAGTTGACACGGGCGAGGGGGCAGTTTATGAGTATGGGGAGAAGGAAGCAGGTTGCTGGCGTGCAGTTGAGGCAGCAGGTGGTGTTCCAAGAAATAATTCAGATATGGGAGAAGGGGTTGTGTTGATTTTGGCCCCGGAGAAGTTGAATAGAGTGTTGGAGGCGCTATACAAAAAGTTGGAGGATGATTCAAACGTGGTTGATTTTTTGGATTGGAGTGTCCAAAGGTGGAGGGG
The DNA here is from genome assembly GCF_047496885.1 of Scyliorhinus torazame. Taxonomy (NCBI): domain Eukaryota; kingdom Metazoa; phylum Chordata; class Chondrichthyes; order Carcharhiniformes; family Scyliorhinidae; genus Scyliorhinus; species Scyliorhinus torazame. Next base: position 77,149,479 of record NC_092709.1, on the reverse strand, counting down.
AAGGACCGGGTGGCATTGGAGGAGCCACTGTGGGCAGAGGAAGTCCGGAAGGTAATTGGGAATATGCAGATGGGGAGGACACCGGGGCCAGATGGGTTCCCGGTGGAGTTTAATAAAGTTTCGCGGACAGGTCACTCCCGCTGCTGGTGGAAGTGTTTGAGGATGCGGTACTCCCAGAAACATAAGTCAGGCCTCCATTTCACTCTTTTTGAAGAAGGATAGGGACCCAGTGGAACGTGGGTCATACCGACCAATCCCATTGTTGAACATGGACACAGGCTGGAGGGATGTCTCCAGCTGGTCCCGACGCTGGGGGACATAATGGGGATACTAAAGCAGTTTGGAGCTTTTTCTGGATATAAACTGAATTGGGATGAAAGTGAATGTTTTCCGGTCATCCTGTTAGGGAGGGCAAATAAATTGGCCGTGTTGCTGTTCAGGTTGACAAACTCACATTTCAGATACTTTGGGGTTGGGGTACAGGTGTCAAGGGACTGGGCGCAGCTTTGGAAGCTAAAGTTTACAAGCTTGGTGAGCAGGGTGAAGGCGGACCTACAGAGATGGGATAGTCTTCTCCTGCCATTAGCTGGGCGAGTACAATCGGTGAAGATGAATATCTTGCCATGGTTCTTTTTCCTGTTTCAATGCCTGCCGGTGTTTCTACCAATGGCATTCTTTGTAGGGGTGGAAAGCATGATTTTGTCATTTATATGGGCTGGGAAGGTGGCGAGGATCCAAAGAGTGGCCCGACAGTGGGACTGGCAGTCAGGGGGCTGGGGATGTGGCACCTGCTTTACTAATATTGGCCGGCGAATGTGGAGGTGTTGGGTTGGTGGGGGGATCAGGACTCAGTTTGGGTAAAGATGGAGGCTAGGTGAAAGCCCCGTTCCTACAGGAACACGGTGGTGGTGGCTATGCTAAAAATATGGAAGCAATTAAGGCAGCACTTAAAAGTGGGGAGAGGGTCGAGGATTATACAGATCAGGGACAACCATATGCTTGAGCCGGCTAGTGTGAACGTCCGGTTTAGGGAATGGGAGGATATGGGGGTGGCAGTAATGGGGGATTTGGTCCTGGAGGGACGGTTTGCGAATTTGGGGGAGTTAGTGGAGAAATACTGGCTCACGCAGTCAGAGGCGCTCAGGTACTTGCAAGTCCGGAATTTTGCGAGGAAGGTTTATTCGAGTTTTCTGGTTGCACCACCCACTTCGTTGGTGGAGAGAACAAGGAAAGAACAAAGGAAAGTACAGCACACGAACAGGCCTTTCGGCCCTCCAAGCCTGCGCCGACCATGCTGCCCGTCTAAACTAAAATCTTGTACACTTCCCGGGTCTGTATCCCTCTATTCCCATCCTATTAAAATATTTTTCAAGATGCCCCTTAAACATAACTATTGTCCCTGCTTTCACCACCTCCTCCGACAGCGAGTTCCAGGTGCCCACTACCCACTGGTAAAAAACTTGCCTCGTACATCTACTCTAAACCTTGCCCCTCGCACCTTAAACCTATGCCCCCTAGTAATTGACCCCTCTACCCTGGGGAAAAGTCTCTGACTATCCACTCTGTCTACGCACCTCATAATGTTGTAGACCTCTATCAGGTCGCCCCTCAACCTCCTTCGTTCCAGTGAGAACAAACAAAGTTTATTCACCCTCTCCTCATAACTAATGCCCTCCATACCAGGCAACATCCTGGTAAATCTCTTCTGCACCTTCTCTAAAGCCTCCACATCCTTCTGGTAGTGTGGCGACCAGAATTGAACACTATACTCCGAGTGTGGCCTAAGGTTCTATATAGCTGCAACATGACTTGCCAATTTTTATACTCAATGCCCCGGCCAATGAAGGCAAGCATGCCGTATGCCTTCTTGACTACCTTCTCCACCTGTGGTTGCCCCTTTCAGTGAATGGTGGACCTGTACACCAAGATCTCTCTGACTGTCAATACTCTTGAGGGTTCTACCATTCACTGTATATTCCCTACCTGTATTAGACCTTCCAAAATGCATTACCTCACATTTGTCCGGATTGAACTCCATCTGCCATCTCGCAGCCCAAGTCTCCAAATGATCTAAATCCTGATGTATCATCTGACAGTCCTCATCGGTATCCACAATTCCACCAACCTTTGTGTCGTCCGCAAACTTACTAATCAGACCAGTTACATTTTCCTCCAAATCATTTATATAAACTACGAACACCAAAAGTCCCAGCATTGATCCCTGCGGAACACCACTAGTCACAGCCCTCCAATCAGAAAAGCACCCTTCCATTGTTACTCTCTGCCTTCTATTACCTAGCCAGTTCTGTATCCATATTGCCAGCACACCTCTGATCCTGTGTGACTTCACCTTTTGTACCAGTCTGCCATGAGGGACCTTGTCAATGGCCTTACTGAAGTCCATATAGACAACATCCACTGCCCTACCTGCATCAATCATCTTTATGACCTCCTCGAAAAACTCTTATCAAGTTAGTGAGACACGACCTCCCCTTCACAAAACCGTGCTGCCTCTCGCTAATACGACTCCTTGCTTCCAAATGGGAGTAAATCCTGTCTCGAAGAATTCTCTCCAGTAATTTCCCTACCACTGACGTAAGACTCACCGGCCTGTAGTTCCCTGGATTATCCCTGCTACCCTTCTCAAACAAAGGAACAACATTGGCTATTCTCCAGTCCTCCGGGACATCACTTGAAGACAGTGAGGATCCAAAGATTTCTGTCAAGGCCATAGCAATTTCCTCTCTTGCCTCCTTCAGTATTCTGGGGTAGATTCCATCAGGTCCTGGGGACTTATCCACCTTAATATTTTTCAAGACACCCAACACCTCGTCTTTTTGGATCTCAATGTGACCCAGGCTATCTACACACCCTTCCCCAGACTCAACATCCACTAATTCTTTCTCTTTGGTGAATACTGATGCAAAGTATTCATTTAATACCTCACCCATTTCCTCTAGCTCCACACATAGATTCCCTCCCCTGTCCTTCAGTGGGCTAACCCTTTTCTTGGCTACCCTCTTGCTTTTTATGTACGTGTAAAAAGCCTTGGGATTTTCCTCAACCCTATTTGCTAATGACTTTTCGTGACCCCTTTTAGCCCTCCTGACTTCTTGCTTAAGTTCCTTCCTACTTTCCTTATATTCCACACAGGCTTCGTCTGTTCCCAGCCTTTTAGCCCTGACAAATGCCTCCTTTTTCTTTTTGACGAGGCCTACAATATCCCTCGTTATCCAAGGATCATGAAATTTGCCATATTTATCCTTCTTCCTCACAGGAACATGCCGGACCCGAATTCCTTTCAACTGACATTTGAAAGCCTCCCACATGTCAGATGTTGATTTACTCTCAAACATCCGTCCCCAATCTATGTTCTTCAGTTCCCGCCTAATATTTGTTATAATTAGCCTTCCCTCAATTTAGCACATTCACCCTAGGACCACTCTTATCCTTGTCCACCAGCACTTTAAAACTTACTGAATTGTGGTCACTGTTCCCGAAATGCTCCCCTACTGACGTTTCTACCACTTGGCCGGGCTCATTCCCCAATACCAGGTCTTGTACAGCCCCTTCCCTAGTTGGACTATCTACATATTGTTTTCAGAAGCCCTCCTGGATGCTCCTTACAAACTCTGCCCCGTCCAAGCCTCTAGCACTAAGTGAGTCCCAGTCAATATTGGGGATGTTAAAGTCTCCTATCACAACAACCCTGTTGTTTTTACTCCTTTCCAAGATCTGTCTACCTATCTGCTCCTCTATATCCCGCTGGCTGTTGGTTGGGAGGCCTGTAGTAAACCCCCAACATTGTGACTGCACCCTTCTTATTCCTGATCTCTACCCATATCGCCTCGCTCCCCTCTGAGGTGTCCTCCCGCAGTACAGCTGTGATATTCTCCCTAACCAGTAGAGCAACTCCTCCACCCCTGGTCAGAGAAGGCTCAGTATCAGAGAGGGTACTGTTGCTGGCCAGGTTAGAGGAGGGTAAAACTTCAGGTATCTATGGAAGGAGGGGATTAAAGTGAAATGGGAGGAGCTAGGGGGTGGAATGGAGGAGGCGCTGTGGTATGATTGTGGTAGCATTGTGGATAGCACAATTGCTTCACAGCTCCACGGTCCCAGGTTCGATTCCGGCTTGGGTCACTGTCTGTGCAGAGTCTGCACATTCTCCCCGTGTGTGCGTGGGTTTCCTCCCACAGTCCAAAGATGTGCAGGTTAGGTGGATTGGCCATGATAAATTGCCCTTAGTGTTGGGTGGGGTTGCTGGGTTATGGGGATAGGGTGGAGGTGGTGACCTTGGGTCGGGTGCTCTTTCCAAGAGCCGGTGCAGACTCGATGGGCTGAATGGCCTCCTTCTGCACTGTAAATTCTATGATTCTATGATGAGGCCTTATGGAGGGTGAATGCTATGTTGTTGTGTGCAAGGCTCGGATTCATACAACTGAAGGTGGTGCATCGGGCACACTTAAAGAGGGCAAGGATGAGTCTTGGTTAATAAAATCTCGAAGTCCATGTTTATCTTTCCGGCTTGCCTTGGAAGGCAGCATTTTATAATTCTCATGAATTGATAGTAGTATTCTTAAAATCAAATGTTAAGTGTTTAGAATTATAAAAGTTATAAACATTTGTGTTGGGGTTATATTACAAGCCATACTAATACATCTATTAATTAATTGCTGATTATTTAATCGTCTCACAATTAAGGCAATCTATTCAACCGATATGGCTGGTTCCCAATAATGCAATAACTGGTTTAGTTCTACAAAAGGTTTCTTGTCTCCGTGTTAACACAAAATGGCTTCTGACCCAGTTAAGCTTATTATGCTAAATAACATATTAGTTCAAACTACAAATGATTGGCACGTCAAAACTATTGATTTTGAAGCTACTAATAGCACTTAAGTGCAGCCTGACTATAACACCATGTCACTTTAACATGATGGCCTGTACTTTTATGTACTTGTACCGGTCAACAGAAGACGCCATTTCCCCGGCCCTACACTCATCCCTAGAGCATCTCAACAACAAAGACTCCTACATCAGACTCCTATTTAATGACTACAGCTCCGCCTTCAACACCATAATCCCAGCCAAGCTCATATCAAAGCTCCAAAACTCAGGACTTGGCTCCCCACTCGGCAACTGGATCCTCGACTTTCTGACCCACAGACCACAATCAGTAAGAATGAACAACAGCACCTCCTCCACAATAGTCCTCAATACCGGGGCCCCGCAAGGCTGCGTACGTAGCCCCCTACTCTACTCCCTGTACACACACGACTGCGTGGCAAAATCTGGTTCCAACTCCATCTACAAGTTGCTGACGATACGACCATAGTGGGCTGGATCTCGAATAACGATGAGTCAGAATACAGGAGGTAGAGAACCTAGTGGTTTGGTGCAGCGACAACAATCTCTCCCTCAATGACAGCAAAACTGAAGAGCTGGTCATTGACGTCAGGAAGCAAAGTACTGTACACACCCCTGTCAGCATCAATGGGGCCGAGGTGGAGATGGTTAGCAGTTTCAAATTTCTAGGGATGCACATCTCCAAAAACCTGTCCTGGTCCACCCACGTCAACGCTACCACCAAGAAAGCACAATAGTGCCTATACTTCCTCAGGAAACTAAGGAAACTCGGCATGTCCACATTAACTCTTACCAACTTTCACAGATGCACCATAGAAAGCATCCTATCTGGCTGCATCACAGCCTGGTATGGCAACTGCTCGGCCCAGGACCGCAAGAAACTTCAGAGAGTCGTGAACACAGCCCAGTCCATCACACGAACCTGCCTCCTATCCATTGACTCCATCTACACCTCCCGTTGCCTGGGGAAAGCGGGCAGCATAATCAAAGATCCCTCCCACCTGGCTTACTCACTCTTCCAACTTCTCCCATCGGGCAGGAGATACAGAAGTCTGAAAACACGCATGAACAGACTCAAAAACAGCTTCTTCCCCGCTGTTACCAGACTCCTAAACGACCCTCTTATGGACTGACCCCATTAACACTACACCCGTGTGCTTCATCCAAATGCTGGTGCTTATGTAGTTACATTGTATACCTTGTTGCCCTATTATGTATTTTCTTTTATTCCCTTTTTTTTCCATGTACTTAATGATCTGTTGAGCTGCTCGCAGAAAAATACTTTTCACTGTACCTCGGTACACGTGACAATAAACAAATCCAATCCAATATGACAACTCAGCTCAGCATCCTGTTTCCTTTGCTAATTCTTGTCCCACAATTATAGTCCATGATCTATGTTAAGTGTACTATCACTCCAATTTTTTTCAACCTTACGGCTAGTCATTTGTTTACGGATATAATTATTTAAATACTCACCTAAATGGCAATATTTGTTTAAAAAAAAACCTAATGGACTGCCTACTATATTCCCAATAAATACATTTCATTTTTAGTCATCATTTGGTTCAGTGTGGAAGTCAGATAAGAACATAAGAATTAGGAACAGGAGTAGGCCATCTGGCCCCTCGAGCCTGCTCCGCCATTTAATGAGGTCATGGCTGATCTTTGTGGACTCAGCTCCACTCTCCGGCCTGTACACCATAGCCCCGAATCCCTTTATTCTTTCGAAAGGCATCTATCTTTTTCTTAAAAACGTTTAAAGAAGGAGCCTCAACTGCTTCACTGGGCAAGGAATTCCAGAGATTCACAACCCTTTGGGTGAAGAAGTTCCTCCTACACTCCGTCCTATATCTACCTCTCCTTATTTTGAGGCTATGCCCCCTAGTTCTGCTTTCCCCAACCAGTGGAAACAACCTACCCGCATCTATCCTATCTACTCCCTTCATAATTTTATATGTCTCAATAAGATCCCCCCCGCATCCTTCTAATCCTCCAATCCTTTCAGGATATCCGGCATCATTTTCAAAGGCCAACGCATTTTGATAATGATCCTGGGAACTCTGCTGATTGAATCCATACTGCCATGAAGACCAGAAACTATTCCAGATGTCTTGGGGTTAATTTTCATCTGTTCAGAATTCATAACAGTGCAGAGAAAGGTGTGTGAATCCCTCTATATAAGGGCTTTGAAGAGGAACTGCAGCATGGTAATGCTAATCTCCTTCTCTTCTGTGCATGTCCTGCATTCTTGGTGGGCAAGCAGGTGAGAATAGTTAGCTGCTAACTGAATAAGATGAAGCATGTAAATTATACGATAATAACATGGACAGGATGCAATATTACTGTTGGCATCATTCTCTGAACTTCACATGGGGTACATGTTATTTCCAATTATCATCTAATCAATGAAGTTCAGGGTTGTTGGATGCTGAAGGAAATTTGATGTCAGGAAAAAAATGTGTGAAGCTATTTCTGGCTAATTCTCAACTTTCTTTTCTGCTGTTACTTCTCAGATGGTTTTGTGCTAATTGAGAGGGACTCGTTAAGGTCTAGATCCCTGCGCACTTCCTATTTCTCACCTCCATGATGCCCCTTGATGACCCTTCGGATGCTCCTTGCTGACATCATCCGAAGATACAGGGTCAATTTCCGCATGTGCTGGCAACACTCAGTTCAATCTCACTGCCACTTCTCTCAACCCTTCCACTGTCTCTAAATTTTCAAAATGTTTCCCTGATGTCCAAACTGGGTGAGTGGGAATTTTATCAAAATAAAAATTTTCAATTTTTTGTTTCCCCAAGTGCCAATTTGTATCTTGTTTTCAGGTTTTTGCTTTCAGACAAGAACTGACCTTGGGCGCGATTCTCTGAAATGGAGACAGAGTGTTCACGCCGTTGAGATTCACGACCGCGCGAAACGGCCCCTATCCCGACCAATTCAGGGCCCGATAATGGGCTAGGAGCGGCGCCGCGTCATTTACACGCGCCAGGCCTTGGCGCCGCCTAAGGGCGGCGCCGCATACATGACGCGGCCGGTGCCGCATAACTGGCATCACCCGCGCATGTGCGGTGATTTCTGAGGAAATCATTTGGACTCAAAACTTTTCTCCTCTCTCCACAGACGCTGCTGACAGAGCTGCTGAATTTTTTCAGCAATTTTTGTTTTTACTTCAGATCTCCAGCATTGGTATATTGGATTTTGCTATAATGTTCCCCATGGTGAATATGACTCAATCACAGAGCATTGCAAGTCATAAAAATCCTGAAAAATATCAGTATAAAAGGCCATTAAAAGTCTGAAGAATTACAAATCAGTATACATTCTGAAGGATTAAAAACTATTACAAATCTTGAAGAATTACAAATCAGTACACAACCAAGGACTTACTTCAAACAGAATAGAAGGGCAAGAAATTAAAACTGAAGATAGAAAATGCACGGTAGCATAGTGATTAGCACTGTTGCTTCACAGCGCCAGGGACCCGGATTCGATTCCTGGCTTGGGTTACTGTCTGTGTGGAGTCTGCACGTTATCCCAGTGTCTGCGTGGGTTTTCTCCGGGTGCTCTAGTTTCCTCCCACAAGTCCCGAAAGACTTGCTTGTAAGGTGAATTGGACATCCTGAATTCTCCCTCAGTGTACCTGAACAGGCGCTGTAGTGTGGCGACTAGGGGCTTTTCACAGTAACTTCATTGCAGTGTTAATGAAAGCCTCCTTGTGACATTAATAAAGATTATTAAAACAAAGGAGAATCATAAATTGACGTTAATCACACCAAATTAAAGGAAAACAATCGAGCTTCAAAACACTTCACATTAACACTTAACTATGTTTTACAAGATATGACCACAGTTATTTATGGTACAGAATTGGTCCTTGATTCAGAATTAGTCCTTGATTCAGAATTGCTCCAAAAGTGATTTTGTGCATTTATGTTCTCACCTTCCTGCTGCTGAAATCGCTCTGTTCCAGTCGAAGTGGTTCAGCAGCACAGAGATTAAAGGAATAGGAAAAAACCGGGCTATTAACAGCTTGAGTAGCCTGTCCTCCTGCTGACCTTGTGCTGGTAATGAAATGGTTTGACTATCACATGCCTCAATAGAATCTCTCCAGTGATTGGGGAAAATGCTCATGGGAAGGGGATAAAAACACAGATCCTGCACCTCTGGATCAGTCTATGATAATCAAGGCTACTCACTCAAATGGGCAGTAAAATTAATCAGTGGAATGTTTAGAATTGAGAGTTGTACCAAAATATTGGAGAGAACAGAACACAACACAGATTACAGGGAGAATAATAATGATGGGGCTGTAACACTAAACCCAAGAGAATTTCCCGGAGTAAGAAAAAAACTTAATTGTGGAAAAATATCGTCGAGACATTTCAAAAACGGAAATTTCTAGATTTCACGGGTATTTATGAGTAGTGTCAGGAAATAGAAGAGTTATGTTGTACCAAATTATCCTAATGTTACAAAATGTTTTAACAATCAATGTATGTTGCCGAGGGAGAAAAATGAGGAAACCTCAAAAGAGGAAGGGTGCTGAAACCAATGGTGGGGGGGGGGGGGGGGGAGGAGAGAGGAGAGGAGGAGGTGGGGGGGGGGGGGGATCATAGACTGATCCAGAGGGCAGCAAAATGTACGTACAGTTACTCAAATGAAGGACAAAACAAACCTTTCTGTAAAATAAAGCAAATTAGCGCGGGCAAGAAAACTGTAATGTATATAAGTAACAACTGTTTATAAATATGAGAAAAGCCAATAAAAAGATTTTTTTAAAAAACAATGTATGTTGCCCAGTTAGGCATCTTTGAAGGGTCGGGGAAGTTTTCCTCTATCAGAGGTGCAACTTTAATCCTTTAGTGACACCATACTTGCTTTTATTGTTAGATATGAATTGGATGAACTCAGTTCTCGAGCAGAGCATAGAATTTTTGAAGTTTGTGAATAATATAAAACTTGGCTACACTGTACAAAGCAAGCAGGGTAATAATTGACTTCGGGAGAACATGGACAGCTTGATAAAACAGACAGATGTAATTTAATGTGGATAAATGTGGAGTGATGCACTTTGGAAAAGACAACAGGGAGGGGCAGTAGAGGCTTATTCACAAATCATTGAATGTAGCAAGGCAAGTTGATATGATAGGGCGGCACGTTGGTCCAGTGATAATAATAATCACTTACTGTCATAAGTAGGCTTCAGTGAAGTTACTGTGAAAAGCCCCTAGTCGCCACATTCCGGTGCCTGTTCGGGGAGGCCGGTACGGGAATTGAACCTGTGCTGCTGCCTTGTTCTGCATTACAAGCCAGCTGTTTAGCCCACTGTGTTAAACCAGCCCCTAGCACTGCTATCTCACAGCACCAGGGTTCAATTCCGGCCTTGGATCACTGCCTTTGTGGAGTTTGCAGATTCTCCCTGTGTGGGATTCCTCCGGGTGCTTCGGTTTTCCCCCATAGTCCAAAGATGTGCAGGTTAGGTGAATTGGCTGTGGCAAATTGTCCCTTTGTGTCCAAAAAGATATGTAGGTTAGATTGATGGTTTAATGGGATAGAGCGGGGGAGTGAGCTTGGGTGAAGTACTCTTTCAGAGGGTCGGTGGAGATTCGATGGACCGAATGGCCTCCATCTGCATTGTAGGAATTCTATGATTGTAAATAGGAGCATTAAATATAAAAACAAGGTAATCATGCTAAATATTTGCAAATTACTCATTAGCTAGGAATGAAGATAAGGTATTGGAGAGGATATGGCAGAGGTTTACGAGAATGATACCGGGAATATGTTACTTCAGTTATTTTCTGAGATTGGAGAAGCTGTGACTGCAAGGTTAATGAATAAACTGACCATAGCACTGCGTGTACAGGATGTCATTCAAGTGCAGGAAATAAAAAGTAAAGTAGTTGATGCACGATCAATTAAACTCAAAGACGAGGTTGTAGCATAACTGAAGGCTTTAATAGACTAGATCTGTTCCCCAGCAGCTTCGGTACAGAATGAGGGCTGCTGGGACGGCACCTGTTCTTATACCCCGCCTGTCAGGGCAGGGAGCCACATACCAAATATCCAATGGTAAACTCCTAGGCTTACCCAATGGTCTATAGCCTCTCGAGTACTGCAATACCTGATACTACCACATTCACCCCCTGTTAAAAAAGAGTCCGGCGGGAGTGGTGGCCAGTGGTTACAATTGCATTTAACATGGTATGATCAGATATGGAGGTACCATATTTACAAGCATGGAAGATATATACAGTCAGTGTTCATTTACAGTTACAGTGTAGCAATCAGTCGGTTGGGTGGCCTGGTCGTCCTCCTGGATCGTCTGAGCCTCTGTGGTGATTCTGGTGGGGGTCTGGGCATCTGCGACTCCGGGAGCGTGGCTTCGTCCTCCATGGCAGCTTCGTCACCCCTAGACCGCGCTGGTGGGGCAAACGGTTGACACGAGAGGGGGCGCCTGTAGGGGGCGTCGGTGGGTGGGATGGCCTAGGTAGGAGCGGCGGGAGGACCGACCCTCCAGTGAGGTGCTGTGGGCAGGGGGTAATGGTTCGGGTGTGTGTGGGGTTCCGGCGGGCGCCAGGTCCCGGAGGGAGACTGTATCTTGCCGGCCGTCAGGGAACGGCAAGTAGGCGTACTGGGGGTTAGCGTGCAGAAGGTGGACCCTCTCGACCAACGGGTCCGACTTGTGCACCCGCACGTGCTTCCGAAGCAGGATGGGTCCGGGTGTCGCTAGCCAGGTTAGGAGCGAGGTCCCGGAGGAGGACTTCCTGGGGAAGACAAGGCGACGTTCATGAGGTGTCTGATTGGTAGTTGTACAGAGCAGCGACCGGATGGCGTGGAGGGCCTCCGGGAGGACTTCCTGCCAGCGGGAGATGGGGAGAGTCCTGGACAGTAGGGCCAGTAGAACAGTCTTCCAGACCATTCCGTTCTCCCTCTCTACCTACCCGTTTCCCCGGGGGTTGTAACTGGTCGTTCTGCTTGAGGCGATGCCCTTGCTGAGCAGGAATTGACGCAGTTCGTCGCTCATAAAGGAGGACCCCCTATCACTGTGTATGTACGCGGGGAACCCGAACAGTGTAAAGATACCCTGGAGGGCCTAGATGACGGTGGTTGCGGTCATGTCGGGGCAGGCGATAGCGAATGGGAAGCGGGAGTACTCGTCAATCACGTTCAGGAAATACGTGTTGCGGTGGGTGGAGGGGAGGGGGCCTTTGAAGTCCATGCTGAGGCGCTCAAAGGGACGGGAAGCCTTTATCAGGTGCGCCCTCTCTGGCCGGTAGAAATGCGGTTTGCACTCTGCGCAGATTTGGCAGTCCCTGGTGACTGTCCTGACCTCTTCGATGGAGTAGGGCAGGTTGCGGGCCTTAATGAAGTGGAAAAAACGAGTGACCCCCGGTGGCAGAGGTCCTCGTGGAGGGCTCGGAGGCGGTCCACTTGTGCGGTGGCACACGTGCCGCGGGACAGGGCATCGGAAGGCTCGTTTAGCTTTCCAGGACGGTACAAGATCTCGTAGTTGTAGGTGGAGAGTTCTATCCTCCACCGTAAGACCTTATCGTTCTTTATCTTGCCCCGCTGTGCATTATCAAACATGAACGCCACCGACCGTTGGTCAGTGAGGAGAGTGAATCTCCTGCCGGCCAGGTAATGCCTCCAGTGTCGCACAACTTCTACTATGGCTTGTGCCTCTTTTTCGACCGAGGAATGGCGAATTTCTGAAGCATGGAGGGTACGGGAGAAGAAGGCCACGGGTCTGCCTGCTTGGTTGAGGGTGGCGGCCAGAGCTACGTTGGACGCATCGCTCTCGACCTGGAAGGGGAGGGAATCTCCTTCCTGCCAGCGGGAGATGGGGAGAGTCCTGGACAGTAGGGCCAGTAGAACGGTCTTCCAGACCATTCCGTTCTCCCTCTCTACCTACCCGTTTCCCCGGGGGTTGTAACTGGTCGTTCTGCTTGAGGCGATGCCCTTGCTGAGCAGGAATTGACGCAGTTCGTCGCTCATAAAGGAGGACCCCCTATCACTGTGTATGTACGCGGGGAACCCGAACAGTGTAAAGATACCCTGGAGGGCCTAGATGACGGTGGTTGCGGTCATGTCGGGGCAGGCGATAGCGAATGGGAAGCGGGAGTACTCGTCAATCACGTTCAGGAAATACGTGTTGCGGTGGGTGGAGGGGAGGGGGCCTTTGAAGTCCATGCTGAGGCGCTCAAAGGGACGGGAAGCCTTTATCAGATGCGCCCTCTCTGGCCGGTAGAAATGCGGTTTGCACTCTGCGCAGATTTGGCAGTCCCTGGTGACTGTCCTGACCTCTTCGATGGAGTAGGGCAGGTTGCGGGCCTTAATGAAGTGGAAAAAACGAGTGACCCCCGGTGGCAGAGGTCCTCGTGGAGGGCTCGGAGGCGGTCCACTTGTGCGGTGGCACACGTGCCGCGGGACAGGGCATCGGAAGGCTCGTTTAGCTTTCCAGGACGGTACAAGATCTCGTAGTTGTAGGTGGAGAGTTCTATCCTCCACCGTAAGATCTTATCGTTCTTTATCTTGCCCCGCTGTGCATTATCAAACATGAACGCCACCGACCGTTGGTCAGTGAGGAGAGTGAATCTCCTGCCGGCCAGGTAATGCCTCCAGTGTCGCACAACTTCTACTATGGCTTGTGCCTCTTTTTCGACCGAGGAATGGCGAATTTCTGAAGCATGGAGGGTACGGGAGAAGAAGGCCACGGGTCTGCCTACTTGGTTGAGGGTGGCGGCCAGAGCTACGTTGGACGCATCGCTCTCGACCTGGAAGGGGAGGGAATCGTCGATGGCGCGCATCGTGGCCTTTGCAATGTCTGCTTTGATGCGGCAGAAGGCCTGGCGGGCCTCCGTCGACAGGGGGAAGGTTGTGGACTGGATTAGGGGTCGGGCTTTGTCTGCGTAGTTGGGGACCCACTGTGCGTAATAACTGAAAAACCCGAGGCAGCGCTTCAGGGCATTGGAGCTGTGAGGGAGGGGGAACTCCATAAGGGGGTGCATGCGTTCAGGGTTGGGGCCTATAACTCCATTTCGCACTACGTAGCCGAGAATGGCTAGGCGGTCGGTGCTAAATACGCATTTATCCTTATTGTACGTTAAGTTAAGGATTTTCGCGGTCTGGAGAAATTTCCAGAGGTTGGTGTCGTGGTCCTGCTGGTCATGGCCGCAGATGGTGACGTTATCAAGATACGGGAACGTTGCGCGTAAGCTGTGCCGGTCAACCATTCGGTCCATCTCGCGTTGGAAGACCGAGACCCCATTAGTGACACCAAAGGGAACCCTTACAAATTGGTAGAGCCGCCCATCTGCTTCGAAGGCAGTGTACTTGCGGTCACTAGTGCGGAGGGGTAGCTGATGGTAAGTGGACTTGAGATCCACCGTGGAGAAGACCTTGTATTGCGCGATCCTGTTCACCAGGTCGGATATGTGGGGGAGAGGGTACGCATCCAGCTGCGTAAATCTGTTGATGGTCTGACTGTAGTCAATGACCATCCTATGTTTCTCCCCGGTCTTCACCACCACTACTTGAGCTCTCCCGTGTCGGGGTGTATAAAGCTCTCCGTGCTCCCAGAGTCAATCAGGCAAAATGTCTCGTGGTCGTTGATGAACACCGTCGTCGTTGCAGTCGCGAGTGTCCGAGGTCGATTTTGGTCCAGCGTCACCGAGGCCAGATGGAGCAGTTGTGGGTTGTGATCGGGCAGCGTGTAGTCGGCAGTGCTGGGGGCCTGGGGCCCCATCCAAGATGGCGTCTCCCATGCATCGCACATGGTGGTCGGGGATGGACAAAAAGGCGGCGGGGATGGACAAAATGGCGGCGCCCATCCGTCCACCGTTGTGTCTGAGGGGCAAGATGGCCACGCCCGTGGGTCGGACGTGGCCCTAGGATAGGGGGGTGGCGGTGAGTGCTGGCCGCCTGGGGCCCGAAGGGACGGGTTCCCGCGGTGGTCCGGAGTTGTTGGAGACCGCGGCCACGGCTCGTGCTTGGCAGACCCCCACAAAATGGCCCTTCTTGCCGCACCCTTTGCAGGTGGAGGCGCATGCCGGGCAGCGCTGGCGGGGATGCTTCGCCTGCCCGCAGAAGAAACAGCGGGGCCCAACGGAGGTAGCGGGCCATCTTAAAGCGCAGGCCTGCGGGGACACGGGGAATGTCAGTGGGGCTGCCGCTGCGAGATGCCACGCAGCCCAGGGGGCCGCTGCGCGGTCGGGCGCATAGGACTGCGCGTTTCTGGAGGCAACATCCATGGACCCTGCCAGGGCCCCTGCCTCTCTCAGTCCCAGGGTGTCCTTTTCTAAGAGTCTTTGGCGGATCTCTGAGGAGCTCATACCTGCCACGAAGGCATCCCGGATTAGAGGTTCCGTGTGCTCGCTGCCCGAAAAACTTGCGGGCAGCCACAGTTTCTGCCCAGCACCAGTAGCGCACGGTAGAAGTCCTCCTGCGATTCCCCGGGGCTTTGCCGTCTAGTTGCAAGCAGGTGGCGTGCGTAGACCTGGTTTACAGGGCGTATATAATGTCCCTTTAACAGTTCGATTGCATCATCATAGTCCTCCGCCTCCTCAATGAGGGAGAAGATTCCAGGGCTTACTCTCGAGTGCAGGAGATGCAGTTTCTGTTCTCCTGAGGGGGTGCCTCCTGCCGTCTCGAGGTAGCCTTTAAAACACGCCAGCCAGTGCTTAAATATTGCCGCGGAGTTCTCCGCGTGGGGGCTGAGTTGTCGACACTCCAGCTTGATTCGGAGATCCATTCTTTCAGCTTAAGAGTAATCTATTAAATTGATGCACGATCAATTAAACTCAAAGACAAGGTTGTAGCATAACTGAAGGCTTTAATAGACTAGATCTGTTGCCCAGCAGCTTCGGTCCAGAATGAAGGCTGCTGGGACGGTACCTGTTCTTATACCCCGCCTGTCAGGGTGGAGCCACATACCAAACAGCCAATGGTAAACTCCTAGGCTTACCCAATGGTCTACAGCCTCTTGGGTACTGCAATATCTGATACTACCACAGTAGTATCGTCAGGGGGATAGATGCTGTTATCTGCAGCTTTACCATGTTTGACCTGATGCCATGAGACTTCATGGGGTCTCAAAATCAATGTTGAGGACTTCCTTGCCACTTCCTCCCGACTGTATACCAATGTCCCACTGCACCTCCTGATCTGGTCTGCTGGTGGGGAAGGACATATCGAGGGATGGTAATAGTGGTGTCTGGGATATACAGTGCTGTTGTAAGCTCTCCTATTTTTGGCACAAGCCTTCAGATATAATAAGGGTCGACAGGGCTGACTTTATTGTTATTGTTTCCCGTGCCTACATCAATGCCAGGGCGTCCATCTGGTTTGATTTCTTGTTGACTTTTCTGTCGCAGTTTAGTACAAGTGTGGCTTGAGGCCATTTCAGAGTCAACCTCATTACTGAGGGTCTGGAGTTGCATGTAGGCAAGACTGGTAGGGATGGCAGATTTCCTCCCGAAAAGGGAACTGATGGTAGCTTCATGTCATCAATACGGAGATTAGCTTTCACTTCCAGGTTTATTAATTAATTTAATTTAAATTCGATCAACTGTCATGGTGGGATTTGAATCGATGTCCCTCAGGCATTAGCCTGGGCCTCTGGATTACTACTTCAGTGACACAGCCACAATGGCACTATCTCCCACTGTGAGTTCACATCTGTTGCAGCTAGTCCAAGTAGAGCCACCTTAGGTCCCACAATTGTACCCAGCTGTGCAGGGTTGGTGGGTTGTCATGTGAGAAAGTAGGGTGCGCTGGGTGATGAGCAGGAGGGAATGAGAGAGGCAGAGTTATGTCTGTCCTCCATCCTCTGAGAGGTCCTCCCAAAAACTGCCTCTGCCTCTCATCCCCTCCTGGTCATCACCCACTGTCATCCTATCTACTCACACGACAACCCACCAAGTCTACTGAACCTCCTACTGCGGGTGACACAGAAAGAAATCATGGAAAAGAGCACTGGAATGTGGAAGCCTTGCAATTTTGAGATTTCCCGATTTCCTTCATGAACAGATTGTAATATCTTTTCACCCTCTCCATCAGGAACGCCCACCTCACCTTCCCGAGGACTTCAGGGCCTATGTGGTAATTTCCATGCATCCCTCCCCATGACAATGATAACTTGCAGATGGGACACCCCATCTCATGTCAGAATCCTTTCTCAAGCCACATGAGCCATTTTCTCCTGCAAGGCTAAAGATAGAGAGATAAGGGACTGCTGGCATCTTTGAGCTATTTCAGTGGCTGATTGACAGAAGAAGCTGCATGTATCTGTGCTGGAAAGTCCTCAACAGTTCTCATGCTCTGAGCCTTTCTGAAGGGCCAATTAGTACCCTGAGCGCACACTTGTGAGGAGCAGCATGTCCACCCAGGCTCCTCAAGGTGGAATGTCTGCTGGAGATTGAATACTCAGAGGCCAGTCCTGCGGATCTGGTGTTGAGGGTAGCACAGTAGCAAGTACAGTTGCTTCAGAGCGACAGGGTCCAAGGTTCAATTCCCAGCTTGGGTCACTGTCTGTGCAGAGTCTGCACGTTCTCATAGTGTCTGCATGGGTTTCCTCCGGGTGCTCCGGTTTCCTCCCACAAGTCCCAAAAGATGTGCTGTTAGGTGAACTGGACATTCAGAATTCTCCCTCTGTGTATCCGAACAGGTGCCGGAATGTGGCGAATCGGGGCTTTTCACAGTAACTTCATTGCAGTGTTAATGTAAGACTACTTGTGACAATAAAGATTATTATTATTATTACTCAACTTGCCAGAGCAAATAAAGTCATGGAACATTTTTCCAGCATTGGACCCCTTTCCTCCTGACCACACTTCATCTGCTAATGCTCTCAGAAAACTAATTTATGTTTGCTTGGTTTGAGATGCTGACCTTCTCCTTCCAGCCTCTAGAAAGAGGACCTCTCTCCTTTCCTCACTGCCTCAAAGAGGTAGCAAGTCACAGCAGTTCCTGTCATGTAAGAGTACCTTTAAGAAATGGGTGCTTATAAATGGGTGTGTATATAAATATCTGTAGTGAGAGTACCTTTAAGAAATGGGTGTTTACTACTGCAGTGATGTCAGAGAGCGGGTGGAGCTGGGCTGTCTGTCAACTTTTTACTTTTGTTTTTGAGCACGTTGCAGGGTGGGTTTTAGTTTTGTTTTCTATGTTGGAGCTGACGCCAGACCAAGCAGGTGCACTGCTGTTCTCTCTGCCATCAAAAGACTATCTCTTGATCATTTGGTGAATTCAGAATTATAAATGTTCTCAGTAGTGAATGTAAACCTAATGTGCTTCTGTTGCAAGGTGTTTCATAGAATTTACAATGGAGGCCATTCGGCCCATCGAGTCTGCACCGGCTCTTTGAAAGAGCACCCTACACAAGCCCACACCTCCGCCCTATCCCCATAACCCAGTAACCCCACCCAACACCAAGGACAATGTTTCTTCTGTCTTCTGGATGTTGTTTGGGAAGCTTAAAGGATTACTTAATGCTGTATTCTTTGGGGGTTGTATTTGAATTACTGGTTGCTAAGATGTTCACTGTATGTTTTAAAAAGGTTAACTTGAGTTCACAGAATAAACATTGTTTTGCTTTTAAAAAACGTTTCCATTTCTGCTGTACCACACCTGTAGAGCGGGCCATGTGCTCCCCATACCACAATCTATTAAAAGTTGTGGGTCAGGGGAACACCATGATACACTTTGGGGTTCTCTAAACCCTGGCCCATAACACTTCCCGAGGTGCCAACCCACTTCATTCCCTCCCTCATCAGTGCTGCATCCATTTCTACAGTAACATGGTTTCCTTGTTGTGTTTAAATGGGTTTTGTACTTGCACAGCCCTGCCTCCATTCATGCCCTTCAGCCACTAATAGGCCACCAAACCTACCCTCCAGCCATCACACTATAAGACAGAAAAGCAGAATTAGACCACTCGACCCATCGAGTCTGCTCTGCCAATCAATCATGGCTGATATTTTTCTCATCCCCATTCTCCTGCCTTCTCCCCATAACCCCTGATACCCTTATCAATCAAGAATCTATCTATCTCTGTCTTAAAGACACTCAATGATTTGGCCTCCACAGCTGTCTGGGGCGAAGAGTTCCACAGATTCACCACCCTCTCACTGAAGAAATTCCTCCTCATCTGTGTTAAAGGATCGTCCCTTTAGTCTGAGATGGTGTCCTCTGGTTCTAATTTTTCCTACAAGTGGAAACGTCCTCTCCACGTCCACTCTATCCAGGCCTCGCAGTATCCTGTAAGTTTCAATAAGGTCCCCCCTGATCCTTCTAAACTCCAACGAATACAGACCCAGAGTCATCAACCGTTCCTCATACGACAAACTCTTCATTCCAGGGATCATTCTTGTGATCCTCCTCTGGACCTTTTCCAAGGCAAGCACATCTTTCCTTAGATACGGGGCCCAAAACTGCTCGCAATACTCCAAATGGGGTCTGACCAGAGCCTTTTACAGCCTCAGAAGTTCAGCCCTGGTAACAGCCAATTAACAGTTTGCCTCCATCAAAATCAGGGTCTGTTAATGGTTCCCACCGAGGTGGATTCTAGACCCAGAAACAGTCCAGGCAATGGTTTCCAAACCCAAGTCGGATAGTCAGGCCCAAAAAATCCTCCATGAACCAACATAATCTGGCAGTGTAATAGAGCACATTGTTTATTATTTGTTACATTAAAAATGTTGTTCAGTGATATACTTAAGTGTGAGGGCCCACTGAAGTTTTATTAAAAGAGCAAATTACTCTGGATACTGGAAATCTGAAATAAAAACAGAAAATGTTGGGAATACTCAGCAGGCCCGGCATCATCTGTTGAAGGAGAAACAGGGTTAACATTTCAGTTTGATGGCCCTTTATCAGAACTGAGAGAACTTAGAGATGTAAATGTTGCTAAGCAAGGAAGGGAAAGGGGGAAGATAATGGTGGGTGGTGAGGGTAGGGGAGGAAAGGACATAAAATGTCTGCGGTAGGGTGGAAAGCAAAGAGAAATTATAAAATGGATGATATTGTGAGAAAGTTGGGATGGTATTGGGACAAGAAAAGAGATGTGTCTTAAGGAGATGTAAATATGGAAAGCAGAATCATCAACAACAACTGCCATCCAAAAACAAAATGGCACGGAAGTTATTCCAAAATTTTGAATACAGTGTTGAGTCCGGAAGGCTTTGAAGTGCCTCGTCTTTTGGCCAGACAACAATGAGCTATAAGCTCCATTGAAAGGCAAGACCTCATGGCTGGTAATTTTCAGGTTACTACCCAAGCCATGTGCTCACTGCTATGACAAACATTCTGGCAGAAATAATATATTGGACTACTGAAGGGACTTTAAACCAGTAAATATGTGGGGTGGATGAGTTAAGTGGACATGGTAGTTACTTTAAGTTAAGCAGGAATGTCAGCAAAGGTACTGACATAATTTCTACTGGTTTGCACTATTTAAAATAGCACAATTCACCTGACATCAGCCAAACCAGTGTAAAAGTACACAGAATTTTTAATATAACTTATGTCAAGTGTGCTATGTCTTCTGGTTCCCATAAGTTAGAAATAGTCACACTTCAGATTCAAAATGCTGGAGCTTCATCGGGTGGGGTGGCACGGTGGTTAGCAATGCTGCCTCACAGAGCCAGGGACCCGGGTTTGATTCCTGTGTGGAGTTTGCACAGTCTCTGCGTGGGTTTCCTCCAGATGCTCCAATTTACTCCCACATTCCAAAGATGTGCAGGCTAGATGGATTGGCCATGCTAAATTGCCCCTAAGTGTCCAATGGTTGGGTGGGATTACAAGGATAGGGTGGGGGATTGGGTCTAGGTAGGGTGGTCTTTCAAAGGGTAGGTGCAGACTGGATGGGCCGAATGCCCTCCTTCTGCACTGTGGGGATTCTAAATGCATTTCATACAATTCACTCTGCGGCTGGCAGACTGAGACATTGTTACTTGGCATATGACTCCAGTGCAGCAGCAAAGGATATATATTCACATAAAAATTAGTTCCCAGCTCTTTACAAGTAATAGAACAATATAACAATTTAAATCTTGTTTCTGCTATCTGTAACAATGGTTTAAATAAGGGGATCAGGGGTTATGGGGAGAAGGCAGGAGAATGGGGATGAGAAAAACATCAGCCATGATTGAATGGCGGAGCAGACTTGATGGGCCAAGTGGCCTAATTCTGCTCCTATGTCTTATGGTCTTATAAATTGTCAATCTTGTTACTCCCTCCACAGATGCAACCTGGCCTGCTGCGTATTTCCACCTTTTTACTTTATTTTTAAAGTAACATTCTGCTGGAAGCTGACCATCCCCACAAATCCTACCAGAAAATGGTAAAATGTCAGGTCAAGTGAAAAAAACCGGTGCACAGAAATAAATGGGACAGTCTTGTCTAGCACTGTGACTCTGCCATCTACGACCTGGTACTGTCTTCAACAAGGCTCCATCCTCTGTGGTGCTGCTCCCAGAACAGCTGTGGACCCAGTCTCCCCCTACTCTGCAGGGTGCTGATCCTGCCACGTGCAATGACACAACTGTATCTGCTATCGCTAGTAGTAAAAACACCAACTCAACAGGCTCCATGATTCTCCGGAATCGTGCACTGAACAAGAGAAGAACGCCAAAGTAAGCATTGAGGACCCCTGATAGTGCACTATCCTTCAGCCCTCAACTTCTCTGGGACCTCCACCCATGCACGTCCCCCAGTGAGTGCCTCTACACTAAGCCTCACCCCCTCCCTTCTCACACTGGCAAATCCCCACAGTTGACCCACTCAACTGCAGCAGGGTTAGGACCCTGGACCCTCAAGAATCTTACTGGCACATTTCTCCTGGCATTTCCCCAAACCCCCCACCCCCAATAGGTGATAGGGCAATTGAGTGGACGCATGAGACCGCCGTCTGCAACCTCACAGGGCACCTCAAAGTCACCCACTCTCATGATCTAGAACAGACTGTGTGAAGATAGATTTCACTATGAAGCTTTGCACTGGAGTTCTCATCAGTGCATCCTTATGATATTAACTTTTTTTTGAGCATTGGGGTTCAGGGACTCCACCGATTTTGATGAAATTTAGCTCTTCAAATTTCACTGATACAGTTAACTTGTTAATGAGGAGTTAGGTAGCATTTCAGGAAAATGACTGCCTCTTGTGGCAGACAAGGCACAGCTGATTAGAGTGAAGCCTGCAATTAGCAGGACAAATACAGACCTAAAGGTTAACCTCATTCTCCCAGTTCACAGCCCAACACACTAATTCCTGGTGGTCAAATTTCCCAGACAAATGGAATTGAAATTCAATAAAGCTTAACCCCTTTGTCCTCATAGTACTGCCTGAGTGTGGGCGTCTACTCACATTGCAGTTGTGCTACCAAAAGTGAGAGGGTCTTCATTCCTCATGAGACAGAGATGCACCCCATTCCCGAATCCCCCATTTTGTCCTTGCAGCCTGGCTGCTCATGGGACCTCACCCAAGAACCTCACTGTCGCCCTCTGTGCAAATCCTCTATTTTAATTTCCCCAATACCCTCTTAAAGCAAAGGGCACCCAAAAATGAATGGAAGATAAGGCCTCCCAGCAACCCCTCCTCGCAAGATTAAGAGACTGAACCCAAATCCCAGCCCCGAATTGAACTTATCTGTGTCCCACAAATCCTCTCCGATGCATTCTGAGCATTGAAGACCCTGGAGAATCATGGCTGCCTGGGTGTTCGCCTCCAATATGCTCTTTGGAGGTGAGGCTGCCAGGCTCATGTTTATGTAGATCTGTTGTAAACAGCACTAGCATATTTCCCAGCACTCAGTGAATATTCCATAAGAGTGTAAAGGAGTCAGCTAATGAATTAAAATGAGGGGGGTATGAATTGCAAATCCCAATCATACCGTAGAGAATCGCGTTTGTCGATTCTCACTGGGTTTTGAGCACAAACCGCGTTTCACACAAACGGAGAGTACAGACTCAAAATCGCCCCCAATGAGTTTGGCGAGTTTTCATGCATTGTGCCTATTGCAACCGTTTGAGAAGGTTCTTTGAATTAATCTCATTTATGGCACAAATGCACGAGTATGCACATTTTAAAAGTTAGTAACATGAAAAAATTTTTTACTAAGAAGTTGTCTAGTGTACACTAATAAAACTAGTAAATAATTCTAACGTAACAAAATTCTGTGGATGCTGGAGATCTAAAGTTAAAAACAGAAAATACTGTAAAAAGTCAGGTCTGGCAGCATCTGTGGAGAGAGGAACAGAGTTAACAGTTTGATTCCAATATGACTTCAGAACCCGGTGAATGATTTTACCTGGTTTTTAAAAGTCATTTTCAATCATTTCAAATCAGATTACTCACAGGCGGTGAATTTGCCACTTTTTAAAATGTTTATGTTTGTGATGATCCCATTTCACCTGCATTAATAAAACTGCAATAATAAACAGAAAATGCTCAGTTCTTTGTCCCTTAGCAGAATCTCCTCCCTGTTTATTACCCCCCCCCCCAAAAAAACTTGTTGCTTCCTATATGCACCATGACACTTGGTTCTGAGCCTTCACCCTCATTTCAAACAACTCGGAGAATTGTCCCTCACCTTCTGCAATACAACTTCCTCGATGTCAACCTCTTGTGGATTGCCACTCTCAATGGACTCACCCACATTGATATTCCAAAGCTGCTGTCTTGCCAACCTTGCCAACAGTTGGTGTGGCAGGTCCCTGGGGGTCGGGGGAATGTGTCTGCGTGGTTTTCCTGTACGAGGCTGGGTCTGAGATTTTTTTAAATAGTTACTGTGGAGTTGTAAGTGTTCTTTTCCCTTCCAATCCTTTCAGACTATCGGGGTAAAACTAGCAGAAGTATCCGAAGGTAGCAATTTAAATTGCTTTGGTCCGGACAGTTCCTAGCCCAGTGCAATTGTCCAGAGGAAGTTAGCACGTCCGTGCAATTGCTGGGTAAACTGAGCACATCATTGGTATATCCCCTAAATGCGACGCAGGGGAACCAGGAAATTATTACTCATCTGAGGAAGGAGCAGTGCTCCGAAAGCTAGAGATTTGAAACAAACCTGTTGGACTTTAACCTGGTGTTGTAAGACTTCTTACTGTGCTCACCCCAGTCCAACGCTGGCATCTCCACATCAGGAAATTATAGGCTCGGTCCTGAACTTCTGGCTTGCAACTAGAAAAAAAATCCTCAAAAAATACACACACCTCTCCCTTTAAATTTTCCCGTCTTTTTTTTCGTTCCCATTATTTAGACCTCCAATCAACATGCTGGTAAAAATTCTGAAAACGGGTGTAAACAGAAAAGGACATCTCTCCACCCCTGCCCCTCCTGGCTGCACCCTCAATGACAGGTTGAGCTGTGAGGAGGGCGATGCCCAGAGCGCGTGCAGGCGGGCGGCTTATTTGCCACCAGGGGGAATGGTGGGCGGGGGGCTGCAGCGCCTCTGCGGCCCGGAGGAGGAACGACAACAGAAGGGTGGGCGGGACTACACGGTGACGGCCGCCGGACGTGGGCTGCCGGAAGAGCCTGCGCGCCGGTGATGGGCGGGCGCGAGCCGGGGTCTTGGGCTCTCGTTGCCGCTCCTGTCTCTTTGCCTTGTCCCTGGTGCTGAGTTTATTTAAAGTCTTCCGCCGCTGTTGAAGCCGGCCGCATGGGTGGTCTTGTCCTATGGATGTGGGCTTGCACTTCCTTCTAGCCCAGTGTCCTGCCGCTGAGCGAAGAGCATGTGCCATGGGGAATTGCTGGACTCAGTGTCTTCGGTTGTTTAGGAAAGAGGCCAACAGGATACAGCGAGGTGGAGGGTGAGACTCTTTAATCATTGTTCTGAACGCAGCTAATTCAGCTCGGCGGGGCGTTGAAATGAATGAGCAAGGCATGGAGCAACGGTCGTTTAATAGTTAGATTGTTGCCTGCACGTCTGGCTAATTATTAGCATTTTTAGTTCTACTGATCAGGCATTGAAGGGTGTGCTGTTGGTTGAAACTACTTATTTATTTTCTTTTTTTTTTAAATGCAGTTTTTATACTTTGTCACCGAGGTCCTTGTGTTTTGAAGAGCTGAATCTTTGCCATGCCATACCTACAGGGAGGGGTGCAGCGTTCTCCCCAACCTCCCATCATTAAAACTGCCCTCTGCTTCAGTACAGCATGATGTCACTTTTTAACAACAAATATCTTCCCATCAACTCACTTTGGAAATTTACACGAACTAAAGTAAAAGAGGATGGCCTGTGTAAGTTTCGAATTTACACCAGATACGTTTAAAAGCCAAAAAAGAAAATGACCCTCCTGTATCCATTGACCAGTGGCTATAGAATGAATGAATTATTAAAATGGGGAGGCATTTTTAAAGCAGTTCTTAGATACGTTTTGAGAGGTTGCTGTGTGATTCATATTCCGGAGACTACAATGACACAGTGCAGTTGCCAGTCCAGTGAGAAGTAAAGTTGAAAAAAATGTTTCAATGTGTCAGTTGTCAAGTTTCTATGCAGTCCACTTTTTCTTATGGGAAGGAGGTGGGGACTAGTAATATTTTTCACAAGAATAACAATGTGGAGGGTTACACCTTATTTTTTTTATAATTGGAGTCAAGAATATTGGTCTGATTATCTAGCTGAGCCCTGTTTGTGTCCCCCCCCCCCCCCCCCCCCCCCAAAAAAAATAAAGTTGAGTTTGTAAAGATCAATATAAATGATCAAACCTCTGGTATTATTTAACTCATTGGGTATTTGAGGCCATTTATCTTTTTACTGTGTACAATGATTGTGATTTGTATTGCTGCTCTGGACAGTGTAAGAGTGAAATCTAGGCAATAGTATCACAGTGGACTCATATGCCATAAGATTTCCGCATCATTTCATCAATCCGTTAAATGGTTGCACTTTTGCTCTAATTGGATAATTTTATGTTCAGCAGTTCAGTGATGCAATTACCAAAGAAAGGAACATCTGACCCATTCTCTCTCTCTCATTGGCAATATTAATTGCACCTAGATTTAGTATCACTGATTAGTTATAGAATAAACCATAATCTGTACTACTGTAACTTCCTGAATGATGCTCTCTACCATGCCATTTCCCATATGAGTCAATCCTTGAAAAAGCTACCTAGTATGACCAGGAATGTTCTGTGAACTTGCGATTGAGAGGTTACATAGTGGAGGAGGAGAATTTAAGCATATTAATCTCCGGATCTTTGAGGTAAATGTTGATTTAGTTGTATTTTTAATGTAACTAATGATGGGATAAGACAGAAGAGCTGATTCGGGTCTTTGAGCCTCTTCACCTTCCCATAATAACCTGTATTCCTTAATTCCTCTAGTACCTAAAAATCTATTGAACCCTTATCTTGAATATACTCTTGGGGTAAAGTATTTCTAAGATTTTGAACGAGGATGCGGCGCAGTGGTGCCTTACGGTGTGATCCCGGCCCCAGGCCACTGAGTTTGCATATTCTCCCCATGTCTGTGTGGGTGTCATCCCCACAACCCAAAGATGTGCAGGGTAGGTGGATTGACCATGTTAAATTGCCCCTTAATTGGAAAAAAATTTAAAAATACATTTTGCATGGAAAAGTTTCTTCTCATCTCAGTTATAAATGGGAAAGATCTTATTCTAAGACCATGAGCTTGTGTTCTAGACCGTCCCTGCCAAGGGATAAAATTACTCTGCATCTATCATGTCAAACCCCTTAAGAATTATGTGTTTCATTCCTCTAAACCCCAGGGAATATAGACCTTGTCCACATGGTCTCTTCTTATAGACCAATCTCCTCATACCAAGAACCAGCCTAGTGAATCTTTGTTGCATTTCCTTTAAAACAAGTATATACTGCCTTGGATAAGGAGAATAAAACTGCGCACAGTACTTCAGGTGTGGCCTCACCAATGCCCTGTATAACCAGAGCAGTACGCCATTTGCTCTTGTGCTCGATCCCTTTTACACTACTCTAGTGCTCTATCCCTTTTACTCTAGTGCTTGATCCCTTTTATTTAAAAAAATAATGTACTATTTACCTTTTTTAAAATAAATTTAGAGTACCTAATTCATTTTTCCAATTAAGGGACATTTAGTATGGCCAATCCACATGTGGCCAATCCACCTACCCTGCACATCTTTGGGTTGTGGAGTTTTGTCCTTCATTGATAGAGGGATGGAGTTTAAGACTAGGGAGGTTATGCTGCAACTGTATAAGGTGGTAGTGAGGCATTACCTGGAGTATTCTGTTCAGTTTTGATCTCCTTACCTGAGAAAGGGCATACTGGCGCTGGAGGGCGTGCAGAGGCAATTCATTAGGTTAATCCCAAAGTTGAGGGGGTTGGATTACGAGGAGAGGTTGAGTAGACTGGGACTGTACTTGTTGGAATTTGGAAGGATGCGGCGGGAGGGGGGATCTTATGGAAACATATAAATTTATGAAGGGAATAGATAGGATAGATGCAGGGAGGTTGTTTCCACTGGCGGGTGAAAGCAGAACTCGGGGGCATAGCCTCAAAATAAGGGGAAGTAGATTTAGGACTGAGTTTAGGAGGGACTTCTTCACCCAAAGGGTTGTGAATCTATGGAATTCCCTGCCCAGCGAAGAAGTTGAGGCTCCTTCATTAAATGTTTTCAAGATAAAGATAGATAGTTTTTTGAAGAATAAAGCAATAAAGGGTTATGGTATTCGGGCGGGAAATTGGAGCTGAGTTCACAAAAAATCAGCCATGATCTCATTAAATGGTGGAGTAGGCGCGAAGGGCCATATGGCCTACTCCTAGTTCTTATGTGGGGGTGAAACCCACGCAGACACGGGGAGAATGTGCAAACTCCCACATGGACAGTGACCCAGGGTGGGATCGAACCTGGGATCTCGGTGCCATGAGGCAGCAGTGCTAACCATTGCACCACCGTGCAGCCCTGTACTATTTACCTTTCTAATTGCATGCTGTAATCGCATGTTAACTTTATGATAAATTTGCAAGGACAACCAAATCCCTCGGAATGCAAACATTTTCCAGTCTCGTACCATTCAAAAAAGATATCACTTTATTATTTTAACTAAAGTTCATGGGCATCCAAGGTACAATGTAGAATTGGATGAGAAGTTGTTTTAAAAAATGTGGGAATCAGCGTACTTATAAAAGGTTTAATGTTGATTAGACTCTCAAGGCCCCAGTGCTTGGTGTTAATAGGATCCATGTCAGTTGAAGTCAAAACTAAGGCACAGAACCGTCCCTTGCTTGAGAGAATTTATTGACTTTGTTCAGTGTCAACATTCCTCACCCCATACCCAGCGTACAAGTTATCCCCTATTTATATGTGTTCAAGTACCCATCACCAGTTTACCTTAGCAATGTAATGATGTCAACCAACCGTATCAATGTAATTGACAAGACATTGACATTTGGGCCCGGCTTTCTAATCTATGTCAATTGGGCAACAAAACCAAATCCGTAAAAAGTTGACACCACTAAAGTCAGAAAGGCAGTAGAGGCAAACAATGTAATAAAATATTCTGTTCAAGAAGGTAAATTAGATTTAACACCAACAATTTAAAATGTATTACATTGGTTTAGAAAAGTATACACCTTAAAGAATACAATGAGTGATGCTTAATTGAGGATGAAGGGAGTTTGACTCTGAGAAAGGCAGTGCTTCCTAACGTGTAACCTAGTTCTTGATTTTGCAATTTATACTTATTTACCCACACGTGCCCTATAACCTATCAACCTAGTTGCTTGTCCCATTGGATTAAATCTAATCTTTCATTCTTTTAAAGCCCTCAATAAAATCTCTTTGTCGTCTACAATTTTCTGAAGTGCAAAGTTCCTGCTCACTTAGTCTAACCTGGTAAGAAAACATTAGATTTGATATTGGTCAAGTGACCCTTCCTCTGAAACCTTTTTGGAATCCTTAGTATCATCCAGCACATGCAGGCTCCAAAATTGGCACGCTATTTTAGGTATGCCCTGCCCAAGCCCTTTTACAGACTAGCTGGACAGTGATTGTATGTAATCACACTGTCAGTACATTCTAACCAATGTTTCCTTTAATTTTTCTTTGTTAAGCATGATTTTTTTTATCGTGATGGTGATTAAAAGATAAACATTAGCAAGGACACCAGTGATAACATCATTGTTCTTTGAAATAGGGCTAATGGATCTTTTGCACCCATCTGAGCAGGTCTCAGTTTAAGGTCTCATCTGAAAATGGGACCTCAAGCAGTAGGTCGTCCCTCACTGGAGTGTCAGCCTAGATTTACTTCAGGTGCTTAAATGTCCCTAATGACTCTGACTCCGCCACCTCTGCTGGCAGCCTCCATTTACTTCTGGTGCTTGTTGCACCATGTGGTGTGTTCTGGATTGCTGCCAGCTTTGAAGGAGCTCCTTTAAGGTATTTGTTCTAACACCGTGTATATTTTTACTATTTTCTTGCAACACTGGTCACGGACTTTCAATAACTTGTGCACTGTAACTCCCAGATCCCTCTCCTATACAGAAGCTAGGAATGGTGAACATATGCTTGGAATTGTCCATGGCCAAGTGCATGGCACTACATTTATTTATATTAAAAGGCATCTGCCAGATAAAGGTCCACTGAGATGTCGGTTGGGGCTCAGTTGTTTGAACTCTTGCCTCTGAGTCAGACGGTTGTGGGTTAAAGTCCCCATGCCAGACCTGAAGTAAATCTAGGCTGATACTCCAGTGGAGTACTGACGGATGACCCACTGTCTGAGGTCCTGTTTTCAGATGAGACCTTAAACTGAAACCCACTTATATGGGCTTACAAGATCCATTGGCCCTCTTTAAAATAATCAATCACCATTGCGATAAAAGATTATCTGGTCACTATCACATCATTGTTTATGGGAACTTGCTGTGTACAAATTGACTGCCATTTCCTACTTTACGAAGTGGCTACACTTCAAAAGTTCTTCATTGGCTGTGAAGTGCCTTGGGATGTCCTGTGGGAGATGTTGTATGAATGCAAGTTTGCCACTCTTTCTTTTTCTGCCTGAATTCTTTTTTTCATATAATGTCAGCATACCCCCACATATCTTTGTCAGTCGTGAGCATTTGGACATTTCCTTCGATGCCTTCTTCCAGATTGTTGCAGTAAAAGAGTACGGTCTAATTTTAGAGAAAAATATACAATTCAATTCAACACCACCTCCATGATAGTCCTCAATACTGGGGCCCTGCAAGACTGCATACTTAGCCTCCCTGTACACACACGATTGTGTGACAAAGTTTGGCTCCAACTCCATCTACAAGTTTGCTGATGACACAACCGTAGTGCGTCAGATCTTGAACAATGATGAGTCAGAGTTTAGGAGGGAGCTAGAGCACCTATATTAATCTTTATTGTCACAAGTAGGCTTACATTAACACTGCAATAAAGTTACTGTGAAAAGCCCCTAGTCGCCACATTCCGGCGCCTGTTAGGGTTCACTGAGGGAGAATTCAGAATGTCCAAATTACCCAACAGCACGTTTTGTGAGACTTGTGGGAGAAAACCGGAGCACCTGGAGAAACCCACGCAGACACGGAGAACGTGCAGACTCCACACACAGTGACCCAAGCTGGGAATCGAACCTGGGACTCTGGCGCTGTGAAGCAACAGTGCTACCCACGTGCTACTGCGTGGTGTAACAACAACAATTTCTTCCTCAATGTCACAAAAGTAAAGAGCTGGTCATTGACTTCAGGAAGCAAAGTATCATACACACCCCTGTCTGCATCAATGGTGCAGAGGGAAAGATGGTTGACAGCTTCAAATTCCTAGGTGTGCACATTAATAATCTGTCCTGATCCAGCCATGTTGACGCTACAACCAAGAAAGCATAATAGTGTCTAAATTTCCTCGGAAAACTAAAGGAATTCAACTCTTACCAATTTTTATAGATGCACCATAGAAAACATCCTATCTGGCTGCATCACAGCCTGGTATGGCAACTGCTCAGCCCAAGACCATAAGAAAATACAGAGTCGTGAACACATCCCAGTCCATCACGCAAAACCGCCTCCCAACCATTGACTTTGTCTACACCTCCCGCTGCCTTGGGAAAACAGGCAGCATAATCAAAAACCCCTCTCACCTGACTTATTCACTCTTCCAACTTCTTCCATCGGGTAGGAGATACAAAAGTCTAAGAGGATGCACGAACAGGTTCAAAAACAGCTTCTTCCCTGCTGTTACCAGACTCCTGAACATCACACTTCTTCTCTACTGAGCAGTACTGCACTCCGTATGCTCAGCCGTTGCCTATGCCTATTTATTTACGTTGTGTATTTATGTATGTCCTATGATTTTTTATGTATGGAATGATCTGTCTGGACTGTATGCAGCACAATGCTTTTCACTGTACCTTGGTACACGAGACAAAACAAATCTAATCCAATAATTCAAAACAGAGGAAAAGGCAAAATGATGCAGATGCTTGAAATCTGAAATAAAAACAAATGCTGGAAATACTCAGGCTTCGCTGCATCTGTGGGAGGGAGTCACAAGTGTTAACATTTTAAGTCTGTGATCTTTCATGAGATGAAAGAAAAAACATATTGCATTTGAACAGTAGTTTGTCACATTCTCAGGCTATCTTATAGCTCTTTGCGGCTAATGAATTACCTTCAAAGTATACTTACAATTATTATGTATGTGAATGGGCAGGCCATTTCATAACCATCCTAAAGGGGCAAATGGGTTTGCAGTGTCCATCAGAAAGATGGCACATCCAACAATGCGGCACTCCCTCAGTGTCAGCCTAGATTACGTTTTCAAGTTTCTAGAGTGGGACTTGATTCCATAATTTCTGAGATAGCTATTACTGATTTAAAGCCGACACCTTAGTAATTGAATAAGATAAAGCCAGTGGAATCGTTCACCAAGACAGATGTTTAATTACAATGTCTTCTCACAGGTACATTTTCCAGGTTACATGAATTATTGTTTTGAGGTGCTATTCCCAAAATGGGTTTAAAGTATAGGTAAGAAATCAGTATTTTACTGTTATCTACTGACATTTGAAATTCTGCTTAATTTTTACTTATAAAGACTGATTCATTATCTGTAGCCAAGGTATGGAGTCAGTCAATGTTGCTTATCAGTTGAAGAGACTAGTAGAGTACTTGCTACTTCATAGTTTAACAACAACTTGTGTTTATATACATCTTTAATGTAATGCAATGTCCCAGGGCACTTCATATTACAAAACAAACTTTAACACTTGAACGACATAAGCTATTAGGTCATATGACAAAAAGCTTGGTCAAAGAGATGGCTATTAAGCAGTGCCTTAACGGACAAAATTGAGATTGAGCGACAGTGGTGTAGGGACGTAATGCCAGAGCTTGGGGCTGAGGTAACTGAAGCCATAGCCACCAGTCGTGGAGCAGTTATCATTACGATTTTCTATTAAATTTTATCAGTGTAAGTGGTTGGGGAGCTGCGCTATTGACTCCTTTGCACATAACAAGTTGCACTTATATAGCATTTTACCATAATAAGACATCCCAAACTGCATCCCTGCAGGATAGTCTGGCAAAAATTAACAGAAACCCAAAAGAAAACATTAGCATTGTTGACAAAAGAAGGCTTTGAGCAGTTTCTTTCAAAGAAGGAGAGGGGTGAAGATGTTTGGAATGGGATTTCCAGAGGACATTACCTGGCTGCTGAGGGCACGGTTGCCAGTGGTGAACTGATGAAAATCAAGAATGTCTAAAGGGTAGAATTGAAGGAATGAAGTGACCTTTGATGATTGTAGGGCTGGAGCAGTTGACGGGAGGGGTCAGATGCGTTAGGGTGTTGCAATCAATCCTTTCCTGGACTTGCAGCCAATGTAGGTCTGACTTTGGTTGATATAAGTTGCGGTGCCTACGGGCACAAATGTTTGCACTGAGCACAAATCAAAGTTCTTGTGAGTAGCTGACATATAAGATCTGTTGGTTGGATTGGTGACATCAAAATCCTCTTGCACGTTACGGACAGGGAGAGAGGCAAACTGAACCCCTTTATTTTCATCACTATCTGTAAGCAGAGGTGTTTTGATATTTAAATAGACTATAGTGTGTTTCCCAAACCCTCTGTTTGTAAAGTCATTTTTAAAGTGACTGGCAGCAAACTCCCTTTAGCGTTAAATCAGAAGTATGTTCATTCATATATTCAAACCTGGGGGACTATATACACATGCAAGCACTCTAGAAAGAGATAGGAAGGAAATGAATTTTGCAACAAAGGATAACTTAAAATAGGGAAAAAAATATGGATATTAAATCATGCAAATATTACATTCCAGAATGTCAAGAGTCCAGTGTGGGCTTCTGCGCATAGGAGTTAAAGTTCAGGCGGGTTCAGCCAACTGACAGTGGAGTTGACAAACTCCTTCAAAGTTGGTGATAATGCAGCAAAATGAGCTTGGTATACAGTGAATTGGTCTGCTCTCCAGGCAATGGCAGGAATCTGCCAGTGAACCAAGCTTTGAGGAGGTTTAGACTTGAGGCAGGTCTTGTTGTCAGCCTCAAGTCCTGTTTTGGTGTTGACAGGCTGGATGTTAACTGCAGATTGTCCTGTGAGTCCAGGAACGTAACATCAAAACGATCCAAAGGCCAAAGGAGCATAGGTCAATGTGATATTGCCAATTGATGAATCTGTTTCATGTTTTAAAAAAGCTGTTTCTTTGTCTCTGGTCAAAATCCATTGTTCAATTTAGGAGAGGAACTTCAGAGGCACTCTTTGTTGTAGGTCCAGGCTGTCTGCTGCTCTCTTGTTTCATTA
The DNA here is from genome assembly GCF_047496885.1 of Scyliorhinus torazame. NCBI lineage: Eukaryota > Metazoa > Chordata > Chondrichthyes > Carcharhiniformes > Scyliorhinidae > Scyliorhinus > Scyliorhinus torazame. The sequence continues at coordinate 77,115,857 of NC_092709.1, read as the reverse complement.
ATTGTAATGGGTCCACACAATGATGAGTGTGAGATTCCACAACAATAAGATTTGAGTATTTTTAAATAATCAGAAAGTAAGGTTTGATTTAAAGAGTTTATCTTTTTAAAGTCTTAAGGACATGTCAGCATGAAAATAGGCTGTTCAATTTTAATCTAAGAAAATTGCTGGAAACAAATGGCAATATTTGAGAATGAGTACAAAGTTGTGAAAGTCATAGATTGCAAGCTTTAAATTAGCACGTGGAGCAGATGGACAAAGGATGTTTAGTCTAGAGGTAGCCTCAGCGCTAAGAGAAGAAAAGGTTGGATTTGGTTGAAGGCTGAAAATTGAGTGGAGCTTTAAGGAGGAGAAGTAAGTGTGTAAAATATATGTTGAAAGAGAAATAGGTATCTGGAACTGTGAATCGAGGATTTGCACAAGCACAAGTGGAGGTGGACAGGGAGGATCGTACAAATGTTCAGGATAGAATCAAAACCTGTGACAAATGCATCTTAGTGAATGATGTCTGGGAAGGTCTAGCCCATGATCTAATTAAGAAAATACTTAGTGCATTTGCTCTTATTATGAAACTCAAAATAGATACATTTTTACAAATTTTGAGCTGTTGATAAGGCATTGTAAGTGGGATTGTAGAATCTGGGCAGAAAGACTGGTCATTACTCAGAATGTCATAACATTCAATGCTATGGGCCAAGTGCTGGCAAATGGGATGAGGTAGGCAGGTCTCTTGTGGCATCAGATTGTGTATTAAATGAAGATTAGCTGTAAAACCTACTTCCCAATCGGTCATGTAAATAGAAAAAAAGTTGGAATCTTGTTAGTCACGTCAACACAATTTAACCAATCCTGTAAAGTAATGTTGTCGTAGCAACGTGACACAAGCAGTCAATGTGGCGGAATAGCAGTAGCCTCAACTAATCCGTCCAAAGGATCGCAGGGATGTAGTTTGGAAGGAAAGGCAAAGAAAAACCAATGTAACATAGAACAGTAAGAGGAAGCAAAGCAAATAATAATAACAACAGGAAGAGGAACAGAGTCATTTGTCGGATACCAGTTCTTTACAACATTTGCAATGTTTGAAGACAGGATCAAGCACAGTATTAATGCAAAATTTGTTCTTTCTATGTAATTATAGCATTTTCTGTCTGAAGGATTTGATGGTTTGATTACATTTTTATTGCAATAGTAAATGCCTTTAATCATGTGCAGAGTTGACCCGTTTAAATTCACAACAATTAAAGAGGAGGCACCCAGCAATGTAATAGAATAGTTTACCTCATGAATGAAGAGGCCATCTGAACTTGGGTTATGCAGTGCTTCAAGGCTAATAAGATGACATCCATTGTACAATCATTTGCAACATATGAGCACATAAGCAGCAGAAGAAACCTTTTTTAAAAGCCTAGAAACTGCAGCTGTAAAAAGTACATTTCTAACATGTCCGATCAGCTCCATCTCTCGAGACATGATTGGGCAATGCCATAAAAATTGGTAAGAGCATTACAGTCAACTAGTTATCTCTACCCCAGGAATAGCCATTTTCACATCATTAAGCTAACTGTTGCATGAACCTGTGCAAAGATAGGGAGGGAGATAGAGAACCTAGTGGAGTGGTGTAGCGACAACAACCTCTCCCTCAATGCCAGCAAAACTAAAGAGCTGGTAATTGACTTCAGGAAGCAAAGTACTGTACACACCCCTGTCAGCATCAATGGGGCCGAGGTGGAGATGGTTAGCAGTTTCAAATTCCTAGGGGTGCACATCTCCAAAAATCTGTCCTGGTCCACCCACGTCGACGCTATCACCAAGAAAGCACAACAGTGCCTATACTTCCTCAGGAAACTAAGGAAATTCGGCATGTCCACATTGACTCTTACCAACTTTTACAGATGCACCATAGAAAGTATCCTATCAGGCTGCATCACAGCCTGGTATGGCAACTGCTCGGCCCAGGACCGCAAGAAACTTGAGAGAGTCGTGAACACCGCCCAGTCCATCACACGAACCTGCCTCCCATCCATTGACTCCATCTACACCTCCCGCTGCCTGGGGAAAGCGGGCAATATAATCAAAGATCCCTCCCACCCGGCTTACTCACTCTTCCAACTTCTTCCATCAGGCAGGAGATACAGAAGTCTGAAAACCCGCACGAACAGACTCAAAAACAGCTTCTTCCCCACTGTCACCAGACTCCTAAATGACCCTCTTATGGACTGATTTCATTAACACTACACCCTGTATGCTTCATCCGATGCCAGTGCTTGTGTAGTTACATTGTATATGTTGTGTTGCCCTATTATGTATTTTCCTTTATTCCCTTTTCTTCTCATGTACTTAATGATCTGCTGAGCTGCTCGCAGAAAAATACTTTTCACTGTACCTCGGTACACGTGACAATAAACAAATCCAATCCAATCCAAGATACAATTAGTAAGAGTTGGGTTCATCACTGGCTGCTGTGTAGAAATTAATTCTTCTTCGTCTAAAATTTGCTGGAGTGGGACATCCAGTCTTTTAGATTCTGTTCTTTTCCTTTCAGCTCTTCATTTTTTACACTGCAAGTGCAAGCGAATAAGTAGGACGAGAGCAAGAGGGAATCCAAGACCTTGGTAAATGAGACCAATAGTGTATGTCTAACCAATAAGATTTAAGGATTGAAAAATAAACAATGCAATGAGAATGAATCAAGAGTGAGTTCAATGTCAAATCAGGTACAAAAATGGAATTAAAAAGGGGAAGAAATATTGCGTTGAGAGAGAGCGAATCAAAGCCCGAAGGACAAACATGTAATTTTTAAAACATGAAGTTTGGCATTATTAACATTGCACTATTACAAGGAGTGAAATGCCACAATTTAAATTGTTCACTTTTAAGGTCTGGTGGGTTGACTAGCAGCCATTAATTAGCAGTTACCACATCATTAAAAGATTATTTGCATTATTAATTACTTGGTCATAAGTTTAATGCAGCAGCTTCATAAAACTCTTGGGGAAGATGAGGGGCTAGATGCCATTGTCCGAATAGCAATTTATGACAATTCAAAATTCATGCAATATGTCGTCCTTGTCACTGGTTACTGACTAATTTGTATCTTAATGTTCACATGTCGTTACTTTCTGGGCAAATTGCAGCCCATTGTTTCACTTCTATATAATTAGCAATAAGTATGCAGTGCTGTATCAAAATGAAACAAATTTCTGCAGTATTCATTGAGTGCAAAGTAAAAATATACCACTTACTTTAACTGTAACATTAAACCATTTCTTAAGTGGTAGTAAGATGTGAAAATGACCAAGATACTATTGTATCGAAAAAATGTCCTAGAGCCTAGAGTTACACATAGAAAACAATGATAGTTTATGAATGTACTGCTGTATGGAGAGGTACAGACATGTGTTTCTCATTTCAGATGGGACATTGTTGACAGTATAGTTAGGTTACACCTGCTATCTCTCCCCCTCATTGATAACTATGCCGGCCATCTCTCCTGCACTTTGATGTGTTCTGATTGTTTTGACAAGCAGGATAGTTAAAGCCCTGGAGGCACGTCACTGCCCACCAGCCCTGGACGTGCCCGCCAGCTATAAGGTATAAACTGGTGTAGTTGACAAAGTCCACATGTGTAATTTTGACGTGTATGTCTAATTAAGAATATTGCTGAGAAGTAACCAGCCCATTTGTTCTAACATTTGGAAAGCAGGAGGTGAATTCTCACCTGATTTTCTTGCTGCCTGTTTGTAATGGTTGAGAAATTGAGAACTAATGTTCAGAGCACACTGAAGTAATCAAGGTTAATTGATGACCCAGTTTGCTGTACCCTGCAGCTCGGATTGCCAGCTGATTATTGCCACAGCTAGGAAATTTCCTTTGTTACCTTGAAATGTTCTTTTTTATTTAATTCTGGTAGCTCAGTTTTGTACTTGCCTGTTCATAAGTTAAAACTAACAGTTGTAAAAGATATTCAGTTGTAAAATAACAGTGGAAACAGGCATTGTGATGAGCTACTGAACTAATATTGATTATTTTTTGGAGTTCCACAGAGCAATTGGTGAGCTTCTGACTGTTCTGTTTATCAGCATGAAACCCTTTCTGGTTTAGTTAAACCAGAAAATTGCTGGATCTGATTGGACTATTTCAGTAAGTGCAATATTACAAATTCTACTGTCGCTTTGTTGGTTCTGAAATATAGATCATCTCCAGTGTTATACTTCACTACAGTATTGCTTCCTATTTTTCACACTAGTACAGTACGAAGTCTTACAACACCAGGTTAAAGTCCAACAGGTTTGTTTCGATGTCACTAGCTTTCAGAGCGCTGCTCCTTCCTCAGGTGAATGCAGAGGTCTGTTCCAGAAACAGGTATATAGACAAATTCAAAGATGCCAAACAATGCTAGGAATGCGAGCATTAGCAGGTGATTAAATCTTTACAGATCCAGAGATGGGGTAACCCCAGGTTAAAGAGGTGTGAATTGTATCAAGCCAGGACAGTTGGTAGGATTTCGCAGGCCAGATGGTGGGGGATGAATGTAATGCGACATGAATCCCAGGTCCCGGTTGAGGCCGCACTCGTGTGCAGAACTTGGCTATAGGTTTCTGCTCGGCGATTCTGCGTTGTCGCGGGTCCTGAAGGCCGCCTTGGAGAACGCTTACCCGGAGATCAGAGGCTGAATGCCCTTGACTGCTGAAGTGTTCCCTGACTGGAAGGGAACATTCCTGCCTGGTGATTGTTGCGCGATGTCCGTTCATTCGTTATCGCAGCGTATGCATGGTCTCGCCAATGTACCACGCTTCGGAATAGTTTGGACATTCTGAATTCTCCCTCTGTGTGCCGGAATGTGGCGCCTAGGGGCTTTTCACAGTAACTTCATTGCAGTGTTAATGTAAGCCTACTTCTAACAATAAATATTATTGCATTTTTATTAATTTGAGAAATTATTTTTGCTGTGTCGTAATTTCTCCTGTCTGACCCTTAAACTCTCTTCCTCTGTAATCCTGAGTTTATCCAAAACTCTTGTGACTTGATCCTATCCTGCTCCATGTCTTGTTCACTCATTATATCCCTGTGCTTACTGACTTATGTTGGCTCCGGGTCTGGCATCACCTCTTTTTTTAAACATTCCCATATTTGTTTTCAAATACCCTGTGGCATTGCCCCTGGAATAAGACACAGGAGCAGAATTAGGCCACTCGGCCCATCGAGTCTGCTCCGCCATTCAATCATAGCTGATATTTTTCTCATCCCCTTTCTCCTGCCTTCTCCCCATAACCCCTGATCCCCTTATTAATCAAAAACCTATCTATCTCTGTCTTAAAGACACTCAGTGATTTGGCCTCCACAGCGGCAAAGTGTTCCACAGATTCACCACCATCTGGCAGAAGAAATTCCTCCTCATCTCTGTTTTATTGGATCGTCCCTTTAGTCTGAGATTGTGTCCTCTGGTTCTAGTTTTTCCTACAAGTGGAAACATCCTCTCCACGTCCACTCTATCCAGGCCTCGCAGTATCCTGTAAGTTTCAATAAGATCTCCCCTCACCCTCCTAAACTCCAATGAGTACAGACCCAGAGTCATCAACCGTTCCTCATACGACAAGCTCCTTATTCCAGGGATCATTCTTGTGAACCTCGTGGACCCTTTCCAAGGCCAGCACATCCTTCCTTAGATACGGGGCCCAAAACTGCTCACAATACTCCAAATGGGGTCTGACCAGAGCCTTATACAGCCTCAGAAGTGCATCCCTGGTCTTGTATTGTATCCCTCATGACATGAATGCTATCATTGCATTTGCCTTCTTAACTGCCGACTGAACCTGCACATTAACCTCAAGAGAATCGTGGACAAGGACTCCCAAGTTCCTTTGTGCTTCTCATTTTCTAAGCATTCCCCCATTTAGAAAATAATCTATGCCTAAATTCGTACACTTTTCCACATTGTATTTCATTTGCCACTTCATTGCCCACTCTCCTAGCCTGTCCAAATCCTTCTGCAGCCCCCTTGCTTCATCAATACTACAGATCTTTGTGACTTGATGGGCCAAGTGGTCTAATACTGTGAACAGTTCTGGTCACCCTATTACAGAAAGGATATTACTAAAGTAGAAAGAATGCAGTAAAGATTTACTAGGATGCTACCGGGACTTGATGGTTTGAGTGAGAAGGAGAGGCTGGATAGACTGAGACTTTTTTCCCTGGACAGTAGGAGGCTTAGGGATGATCGTATAGAGGTGTATAAAATATTGAGGGGCACAGATTAAGGTAGATCGTCAACATCTTACCCCAAAGGTAGTGGAATCTATAACTAGAGGGCATAGGTTTAAGGTGAGAGATATAAAAGGGTCCAGAGGGGCAATTCTTTCACACAGAGGGTGGTGAATGTCTGCAACGAGCTGCCAGAGGAAGCAGTAGAGGCGAGTACAATTTTGTCTTTTAAAAAGCATGTAGACAGTTAAATGGGTAAGATGGGTATAAGAGGGATATGGGCCAAATGCAGGCAATTGGGACTAGCTTAGTGGTAAAAATTGGGCGGCATGGACAAGTTGAGCTGAAGGACCTGTTTTCATGCTGTAAGCCATATGCATCAGTAACCAACTTCTGTTCTACAACCCTGTAAGACTTTTACATTCCTAGAATTCTGACCTCTGAATTTTGTCCCAACGTTGGCTGCTATCCGTTCAGCTATCTAAGCCTTAAGCTTTGGTGTTCCCTCCCAATCAATGTCTTGCCGTTCCATCTTTCTCCTTCTTTACAATGCTCCTTAAAAGCTATTCATTTGACCTAATCTTTGATCATCTGCCCTAGTACTCCATGTGTGACTCAATGAGAAATTTTATTAACTATGCCTGTAAAGCACCGTGGGTTATTTTATGTTAAAGGCGCTATATAAATGCAAGTTGACATTAGGTCTAGGTGTTCATTTTAACGTGTTATGTTGTGCAATCTGATCTTTATGCCTGCCTTTCATGTGGGGTTTCCATACAGTGTAACATAGCCTTGTGGTTGTGGTTCTAGACTGTTAATCCAGATGCCTCAATTAATGATCTCGCAACACTTATTCAAATCACACCATGACAATTGGAAAATTTAAATTCAGTTAATCAAATAAATCTGGTATAAAAAGCTACTATCAGGGGTAGTGACTTTGAGACTGCCAAAGTGCTCTTACTTATCTGGTCGACTTGGGACCTTTTAGGTAAGGAAATCTGCCATCCTTACCCAGTTTGGCCAGTGTGATGCCAGACACAGCCATGTGATTGACCGTTAACGTTCCTTTGAACTGGCCTAACAAGCCACTATGTTGTGTTCAAGAAGGTGGCTCACCTCCACCTTCTCAAGGGTAATTAGGGATGGACAATAAGACTTCCGGTGGCGACCAAGGAGTGAGTGGTCGCACACGGCAGCTCCAGCTCAAAGGTGTTGATTTGAGCTCTTTTTACCCGAAAGCAGGGGGAATTGCGACAGTTGGATGTAGCTGAAGGTGTGGAGAAGACGTTCCCCCGGGAGTGGCATGTCTGCTGGTTATCAGACCCAGCAGAAGAAGGTTAAAGACCTGGCCAAGGAACTGGAGGGGACCTGTGGTGCAGCAGCAATTGGAAAGATGGCGAAGGGGGACGGGTTGCCGCAAGTTGGAAAACCCCAGATTGAGCAGCTGGTGGGGTTCATTAGAGAGGAGTTCTGCCAGCAGCGAAAGGAGATGCAGGAAGATTGGCTGAAGGCCATCAAGGGAGCGGCAGCACCCTTGAAAGGATCCATAAGACCATAAGACATAGGAGCGGAAGTAAGGCCATTCGGCCCATCGAGTCCACTCCGCCATTCAATCATGGCTGATTTCAACTCCATTTACCCGCTCTCTCTCCATAGCCCTTAATTCCTCGAGAAATCAAGAATTTATCAACTTCTGTCTTAAAGACACTCAATGTCCAGGCCTCCACCACCCTCTGTGGCAATGAATTCCACAGACCCACCACCCAATGATGATAAGGGTACAGTAATACAGTAACCGTTCATCACACCCACCGAAGCTGTAAAATCATCGTTTATGCCCATATCGAAGTGTCTCTCTCCATAGCCCTTAATTCCTCGAGAAATCAAGAATCGATGGAGTTGAAGTGCTTGGAGGCACAGGCGTTGCAGATCCGGGAGATGGAGAAGGTGATGTCTGACCATAGTGATTGGGTGGTGGCATTGGAGTCGGAGGTGGGGCTCCTGGGGACCTTTGCAAGTCACTAAGGGAAAAGATAGAAGAGCAGGAGAGCAGATCCAGAAGGCAGAACCCGTGTATTGTTTTCTTGCCTAAGGGTGTGGAAGGCACGGGTGCCATGGGATTTGTCTCAAGAATGCTGGCGGGGCTGGTGGCAGAGGGGCTGCTGGACAGTGCCCCAGAGATGGATAGGGCGCACAGGTACCCAAGGCAGAAGCCGAGAACGGGGAAACCGCTATGGGCGGTGATTGTGAGAGTCCCAAGTTTGTGGAGAAGGAGAAGATCCTGCAGCGGGTCAGGAGAAAGCGGAATTGCAATTGGGTGGGGTGGGGGGGAACTGGGTCATATTTTATTAGGACATTGGAGAGGAGCTGGCAAGGCGCGCTGGGTACAAAAAGGCCAAAGTGATTCTATACCGAAGGCAGATCTGGTTTGGGGTACTGTACCCAGCAAAATTGTGGGTGACGTTTGAAGGCCGGGAGTATTATTTTGAAACCCCAGAGGAGGCCAGTGACTTCATTAGAAACCATAAACTGGGGGAGAACTGAACATTGAGGGGAGACGGAGGAGCTGGAACAACCGAGATCGGAAGATGCAGGTATTGTGGGGTGAGAGGGGGGCTTTTCTTCTCGGGTGGGGTGACTTTGTTGTTATTGTTTGCTAAGGGGCAATAAGTTTGTAAAGGGACAACTCCTTCCCCCTCCCCCAGCCATTTGTGGCGTTTTTCTTGTGTCTCTGTTTGTGTGGGGGAGGGCGAGGTCCACGGAGCCGTTTGCAGAGACCAAGGAGGAAAAGGTGGGGGGGGGGGGGGAAGAGGTGGATAGGATGAGCCCTTAGGCAGGAGCTGGCAGGAAATGCTGGTGAACGGAAGTGAGGTGGGGGAGGTGGCAGTGGGGATTGGCCAAGTAGGGTTGGGGTGAGGGGAGATGCAACGTGGCAGTCCTGGAGTAGGACCGAGAAGGGGGCCACCTTGGATGGGCCCGATTCAGGGTGAAATTAAAGGGGGCAGAATTGGAATGGGAGAACAGCGGACAGTGGAAGGGAATGGCAGTTTGTAACATGGAATGTACGGGGACTGAACAGACCGGTGAAGGGGTCTCGGATCTTCACACACTTGAGGAGGTTGAAGGCAGGGGTGGTCTTTCCGCAGTGGACGCATCTCCGGGTGAAGGATCGGGTTGGGTTGAAAAAGGGCTGAATGGGTCAGGTCAGAATGGGGAGGTATCGGCGGCCACATTTTGGGAGGTGTTGAAGGCGGTGGTTTGGGGGGAGGTTATCTCGTTCAAGGCTCACCGACATAGGAGAAGGAGGGAGGGGTATGGACGGTTATTGAACGAGATAGTCAAGTGGACAAGAAATATTTGAGGGTTGGCGGAGTGAAAGAAGCTACAGAGGCAGTTTGATAGGTTGACAAAAGGAAAGGCAGTGGGTCAGCTATGGAAGGCGAGGGGGTTGCAGTATGAATATGGAGAGAAAGCGAGCCGTATGCTAGCTAGCCCATCAACTACGGAGACAGGCCACGTCTAGGGAAATCCTGAGAATATGGACAGTGAAGGGGGAGGAAGTATCAGAGCCTGGGAAGATTAAAGAGGCGTTCAGGGAGTGCTATGAGAACCTATATAAGGCCGAGCAGGGTGGTGAGGAAGGGGACGTGGGGACGTTTTTGGATGAGCTGGAATTCCCACGGCTGGATGAGGAGAGGAGGGAGGCGCTGGAGGAGCCGTTAGAGCTGAGAGAGGTGATGGATAGCATAAAAGGAATGAAGTCGGGGAAGACCTTGGGGCTGGACAGTTACCCGGCAGAGTTCTATAAGGTGATCGCAACAGAGTTGACACCACATCTATTGGGGATGTTTTGCGAGATACTGAGCTGCCGGAGACACTGACTCAGGCGTTGATCAAGCTAATCCCAAAGAAGGGGAAGGACCCGTTGGAGTGTGGGTCATACCGGCCCATACCATTGTTAAATACAGATGTGAAAATGTTGGCGGGGAGGATGGAAAGATGCGTTCCAGGGGTGGTTTCCAGAGCACCAAATGGGTTTCATGAAGGGTAGGCAACTTTTCCATAACATTATGCGGTTATTAAATGTGATCATGGCCCCTCGAAGGGATGGGTAACGGAGGTAGTGATCTCTATGGACACAGAGAAAGCTTTCGACCGGGTGGAGTGGCGGTACCTGTATGAGGTTTTGGGAAGGTTTGGATTTGGGCCGAAGTTTGTGGCGTGGATACTTCGGCTGTACGCAGCCCCGGCGGCGAGTGTACAAACAACCAAGATGAGTTCTGGTTGCAGAGGGGAACGAGGTAGGGGTGTCCACTGTCGCCGCTGCTGTTCGCGCTGATAATAGAGCCTTTGGCGATGACCCTTGGGAGGCAGTGGCAGTGGATTGTGAGGGAGAGTAGAGAACAGCAGGTTTCACTGCATGCAGACAACGTGCTGTTTGTATTGGATCCATTGGAGAGTATGGGGAGAATTTTGGGCTTATTAGAGAGGTTCAGGGCCTTCTCCGGCTATAAGCTGAATGTCGGAAAGAGTCAGGTTCTTCCATGAATGCAGTGGGTCGGGGTGCCAATCTGGGGATGTTGCCATTTAGGGTTGCCAGGGACAGGCTTAGGTATTTGGGGGTTCAGGTGTCGGGGAAGTGGGCAATGATGCATAAATGGAACCTAACAAGGTTGGTGGAGCAGGTTAGGGAGGACTTTAGGAGATGGGATACGTTACACGTAACATTGGTGGGGAGGTTCCACGTGGTAAAAATGAACATTCTGCCAAGATTCCTGATTGTATTCCAGACTCTCACGATCTTCATTCCGAAGGCCTTTTTCCAGAAATGGGATGCAGCGACTCAGATTTTATATGGGCAGGGAAGATACCTCTGGTGAAGAGGGCCCTGTTACATTGGCAGAGGTGGAAAGGAGGGTTGGCATTACCAAATCTACTGTTGGGCGACGAATGTGGAGAAGGTGAGGCGGTGGTGGGAAGGAGAGGGGGTAGAATGGGTTAGGATGGAAGAGGAGTCCTGTAGGGGTCAAGCCTGAGGGCCTTTGTGGCAACAGCACTTCCACTGGCAACAAGGAGGTACATGGAGAGTCCAGTGGTACAGTCCGCGATTAGGGTGTGAAACTAGTTGAGGAGACACCTTTAGGATGGAGGGGATGTCAGTGTTGACACCGCTGTGTGGGAACCATTGGTTTAAGCCAGGGGAGAGGGATGGCACGTATAGGAGGTTGAATGAGTTGGGGCTGGTGAGGGTGAGGGTGAAGGATCTATATCTGGAGGAGAGGTATGCAAGTCTGGAAGAGCTGCGGGGGAGGATAGAGCTTCCGAAGGGAAGCAAATTCAGGTATATGCAAGTGAGGGACTTTGCGCAGAAGGAATGGAGAGGGTTTCCCAAGGTGCCGGAGTATACCTTGTTGGAGAGGTTACTGCTCCCCGATGTGGAAGGGGAGGGTAGGATTGGGGATATATACTAGTGGCTGGGGGAGGGGGGGGGGTGGGGGGGAAGAGCTCAGGTGGTGAGTATTAAGTAGAAATGGGAGGAGGATCTGGGGGTTGAGATAGGATGGGGAGTGTGGAGTGAGGCTATGCGTAGGGCGAACTAGACCTCATGCGCGAGGATGAGTTTGATTCAGTTTAAGGTGGCACATAGGATGCATATGACTTTGGCGAGGATGAGTGGGTTCTTCTGGGGGTGACGTACGAGTGTGAGAAGTGCAAACTAAGACCAACAAATCCTGTGCATATGTTCTGGGGCTGTGAGAAGCTGGAGGTATACTGGCCGGAGGTGTTTGGACGTTATCGAAGATTGTGGGGGTAGAGGCCAGACCCTATGGTGGCGATGTTTGAGGTACTGGAAATACTGGAGCTGATGAAGGGGAGGAAGGCTGGCATTGTAAACTCGGCAAAAAAATTGAGGCAGGTCCATTTCAGTGTAATTACTTTTTTAAAGATGTCTTAATTACTGCTCAATAACTACTCTGCTACTGAAAAATAATTTTTACACTTGGGAGTCTCATTCCTTCAGATTTTAATTACTGTTGGAGATATGGAAAAATAAACAAATTACTTTTTTCTCTTTTTTCTTTTTTTTCTCTCATTTCTCTCTCACTCCAATTATTTTCTCACTCTATTTTGCTTTTGCTAATTGATTTGACATTGAATTCAATATTCTACATTGAATTCAGTATTCTACACTGAATTCAATATTCTGCATTGAATTCAATATTCTACATTATACTTCTAGTTCAGATTTTGCACTGCTTATTAACGATTTTTCAATCTGATTGACTAAGGTGGTGCACCATTTCTTGCCGCATTCCAGATGTCTGGTAAAGAATGTTGCGCTTTTTTCAAATTCGTGTGCAAAAACCCACATCCTATGGACACATGCTAATGTAATGAATGGTGCTCGCCACTGATGGCAAAAACAAACCCAGGATCCTCTACACGAGGAATATGTGTGTGCTTTTGGTATGTAATATTACGGTTTGTGGATTGAAATTTGTAAATTTTAAATTATCATGGAAGAGTTGAATCAGTTTGGGACGACACAGTTAAATCAACTTTTCGGCGTTGCATAAAATTTTTGTTTTTTTAAAAAAGCATGTTTCCCTTTACCTCAAATCCCAGATAACACCCAAGAAATTGGCTATGGTAAAGAGTAAAAGCATTTGATGGATGAAATAAAAGAAATCTATTTTACATCCATTGCTTTCTTTTTTTCTGAGCAATTTTTATTTTTAAAACCTTTCAAAAAGCGCCCCCAGCAAAACGCTTTCCCCATTCAATATATAATCATCCACAATTTGTCAAGCACACCATCAGCCTTGCCTTGAGCAATGTTACGACAGATCCATTTTGTGCTTGTAAGATGATTATTGAATGGGTAACATTGTCAGGCCACCCGTACATTTTGACAAATGGTTAATGATTTATTGGTATCACATGTCCATTTCACTTACTGCTGAAGTGGCGCTGCAATCTAGCTGCTGTTAGAACAAATACTGAAAGATGCACCATTCCCTCTGACAAGTTTTAAAACCACAACCACCTTCCTGAGGGCAGTTAAGAATGCCCACATTCCATCCCATGGAAGAATAGAAGAACTTGTCTTGGGATTAGCACATGCACGTGCATGTATGTAGTTACACTTATTATAACACTACAGATTATGAACTAATTTTTTCAGAGAAATCATATCACAGACTTATGAGATATTTCCTCCTTTGGGCAGACAAAAACATTACCTGTTTAGTCAGCTAATGGAGTAACAGTGGTAGCTGTGAACGAGTGTTCACCCAATCTTATCATTGCCAATGAGAATCGTATGTTATTTTGAAAAGGAGCTACATGGAACTTAAGATGATAATTGCTAGATTGTGATTCATTGGGAGCAATTTGCTCCACGACCTTATCCATGTACCGATTGTGTGCTTAGTGAACGGCAATCGGTTATTCAACAGTGGAGGGTAGACACTAAATGAAGCACTCGCTCGAGATCCCCAGTGACGCACATCTCCAGCAGGGGTAACTGGACAGCAATCCTATGGAGTGTGAATGCTGGTTAATTTATGTCCTCAGGCCCAAGGACACTAATATAGAGGACAGCGCAATCTGAAAACTTTATTGATCTGTAAGACTCAGTTCACCTAGGCATGCGATTGCCAGATGCTTCAGAAGCAGCTATGTAACTGTTTAAGTTACAAATAATTGGCAAGTTGCAGATTTGCTTCTTAAGATTGTAAAAGGTATCTGTAGAGAGGAAGTAAAAATATGAATACCTGTATGACAAAATGGATTCCTCTTTCAGCTATTCCAGATTGCATGTTTCAGAAGTTGTCAACAATTGTTGTTCCCTGGAGGTTTTCTGATGTTTTCTCTATTTCTACCGTTATTCTAAAGCTGTTCTTTTTACAATGTACCATATCATCTGTAATGTTAGACTAGCATTCAGAACTCTTTCAGCATTTTGTTCAGTTCACTTTCTGTTGCTAGAGAAATTGAGCTGTCCTATAGTTGAGGAAGATCATTCAGCCCAACTCAATTCATCAACCCAAAAGAATCCAAAAGTAATCGTACAGTCACAACTAATTGTGCCTTAACTGATTTGAGTTTTTATTCTTCTGCAGCTCTGAAAAAATGTCCCTTTTTACACAAAGAACAATCTCCTGATCCTGATCCTAAAATTAATTGTAACTAGTCATAACCTGTGTGTCCTGATGTGTTGGGTGTTCTGGATCACAAACAGGTCACCAACACTGGAAGTGGTGCAACTCTATTTTATTATAAGGTTAACTATATTAACATACTTGAACTGTGGGTAAATGCAATACCAGCTTTAACTGTTGACCCTTGCCTAGTCCTAACCAGGTGATGCACTCAGCACATGGTGAATGTCTGTGCTCCGAGCTCTGTGCTCCGAGCTGGCCGATCCTAGCAAGAGCGGGAACTCTCCCGTCCCCTGTCTTTATAGTGCGTGTGCTCTCACTGGTGATTGGCTGCGGTGTTGTGTATGCTGATTGGTCCCACTACAAGTCCATCAGTATGTGTGTGTGTCTGCACCATGATATACTGGTGTATATTATGACATGTCCTTCTCTTAATACATAACATTAGGTAATATCCGTGAGCTAAACATGTTTTTCTGACTAATATTTGCTCTCTCTTTCCTTGTCCCACCTAATGATAGCCCCGCCCCTAACTTCTCAATTTGAGTGATTGGCCATGTTGAAATGCTAGGTGTTACAGAAATTAACTCATTTCAATGTGACACCCAGTTTTCTCACTGGGGTGCATTAATGGATTGTTCAATACTGATGTAGTATGTCTGAAATGCCATTCTGTGTAAGAACCCTTCAACTGAATTTATTTTGTTCTAAGTTTTATTTGTGCTGAGTTTTATTTGCCATTTTCAGAGGTTGCACACTTTAGATTTAATTTAAGTTGAGTGGAATTTAGTTTAATAACTATATGTTAATATAAATGACCTGAAATCTGTTCTACTTACCGATTGACTTTTAAAGACAATCCCTTGGATGCTTCTTTTCCAGGCTGAAATGCACGAGTCTGACCACTTCCTCATAGCTCGGACTCCTGAAACTAGGGTTAGTTTACATGGCTTCTCTGCAGGCTTGCAATATTCGAATGCCTGAAATATTTTTAAATAGACCCAATATTCACCCATGAAACGCCCAAGATATTTTTATTAAAAATGTTAGTATTTTTTAAAATGCATTCAATAGTTCATTTTAAAAATCAGTCCTTTGCTAGTTTTCTAGAATGGAGAAACCTGCATTCCTGTGCTCGACTGAAAGTGGAGTTCAATGTTATTTAGAAAAAAAAGATAAAACTTCACCTTGCTCCTAAAAGCGATTCCCTACCATATGACACTGCAAGAGGAAGAACACTAATTTTCAGCTGAGTGTTTTTAAGACCAAGATAGATAGGTTCTTGATGAATAAGGGAATATGGGGTTATGGGGAGAAGGCAGGAGAATGGGATTGCGAAACATATCAGCCATGTTTGAATGACTGAGCAGACCCAATGGGCCGAAAGGCCTAATTCTGCCCCTATGTCTTATGGTCTTCAAATGTGAGAGAAGATACCTCTCCGTAATTGTAATATTGGTCATATTCTGGTGCCATAACTCTACTGTGTGCCGATTTCATCTTTTTAGCATGATTACCATTTACTTACCATGTGACAGGTGAGCTTATTTGTTCAAGCATTGACACATGATGTTTGTAGCATGGTAGCACCGTGGTTAGCACTGTTGCTTCACAGCTCCAGGGTCCTGGGTTCGATTCCCGGCTTGGGTCACTATCTGTGTGGAGTGCACATTCTCCCCGTGTCTGCGTGGGTTTCCTCAGGGTGCTCTGGTTTCCTCCCACAAGTCCCGAAAGACGTGCTGTTGGGTAATTTGGACATTCTGAATTCTCCTCTGTACCCGAACAGGTGCCGGAATGTGGCGACTAGGGGCTTTTCACAGTAACTTCATTGCAGTGTTAATGTAAGCCTACTTCTGACAATAAAGATTATTATTATTTGTTTGCTGCACGTTCCTTTCTGCACAAAGGTGCTGATGATACTTGTGATTTTATTTTGGTGGGTGATGTAAATCCATTTCTCACAGGTAAGTTACAGCAAAACATTGACAGCCCTATATGATAATTCTGGGCTACCTGTTTACATTTACATCAAAGACTTGGCCGTCTGCTTTTGGTGGAACTTTGTTTTGAGTTTGCCATCAGCTGAGATTTCCAGAAGGTTCTCTTGTTCTATTATTGCCAAGACTTGGGAGTATGGGTACTACAGGAAAATGAATCAACGAATTGACTCACCAAACAACATCTCACTGAACTGATGTCACCTCTATAATAATCTTTATTGTCACAGGTAGGCTTACATTAACACTGCAACAAAGTTACTGTGAAAAGTCCCCACAATGTCTTGCAACTGTAGTTTATCTGTTGTCAGGAATCCGTGCATGGTTGGGAAAATTCTTGTGGTGTTTTCCTCCACAAAGCAAAATTTCCATATTTTTATTGTTTCAAAGCAGGTAGTGGTGAACCACTTTCTTGAATCGCTGTATATGGTGTAGGTGCAGCCCATACGGTGTACACCCACAATGCTGTTGTCTGCTGCCTTGTCCTTCTGGTGGTGGTCATGGGATTGGAAGGTGCTGTCGAATGAGCCTTGTGAGTTCCTGCAGTGCATCTTGTAGATGGTGCATGCTTCTGCTACTGTGTGTCGGTGGTGGAGGAAGTGAATGTTTCTGGAAGGGATGCCAGTCAAGCTGGCTGCTCTGTCCTGGATGGTGACAAGCTTCTTGAGTTTTGTTGGAGCTGCACTCATCCAGGCAAGGGAAAAATATTCCATTAGACGCCTGACTTGTGCCTTGTAGATAGATGGTGGACAGACTTTGGAGAGTCAGGAGGTGAGTTACACACCACTGGATTCCTAGCCTCTGACCTGCTCTTGTAGCCACAGTATTTTTATGGCTAGTCCAGTTGTACGCTTGGTCAGTGGTAACCCCCAGGATGTTGATAGTGGGGTTTCAGTGATGGTAATGTCATTGAACATCCTGGGGCGATGGTTAGATTCTCTCTTTTGGATATGGTCATTGCCTGGCACTTTGTGTGGTGCGAATGTTACTTCCCACTTGTCGACCCAAACCTGGGTATTGTCCAGGTTTTGCTGCATTTGGACTTGGACTGTTTCATTATCTGCGGAGTTGTGATTGGTGCTGAACATTGTCCAGTCATCAGCAAGCATTCCCACTTCTGACTTTAGGATGGAAGGAAAGTCATTGATGAAGCAGCTGAAGATGGTTGGACCTAAAACACTCCCTGAGGAACTCCCGCAGTAATGTTCTGGAGCTGAGATGACTGACCTCCAACAACTACAACCATCTTCCTTTGTGCAAGGTATGACTCCAAGCATCAAGAGAGTTTTCCCTCTGATTCCCACACTTGGTCAAATATGGCCTTGATATTAAGAGTAGCCAATCTCAGCTCACCTCTAGAATTCAGCACTTTTGTCCGTGTTTGAACCAAGATTGTAATACGATCAGCAGCTGAGTGGCCTTGGCAGAACCCAAACTGAGCATCAGTGAGCAGGTTATTGCTAAACAAGTGTTGATGATCCTCTCCATCACTTTCCTGATGATCGAGAGTAGACTGATAGGGCGGTTATTGACTGGGTTGGATTTGTCCTGCCTTTTGTGTACAGGATATACCTGAACAATTTTCCCTCTTGCTGGGTAAATGCCAGTATTATAGCAGTACTGTGACAGCTTGACTAGCAGCATAGCAAGTTCTGGAGCACAAGTCTTTAATATTATTGCCGAGATATTGTCAGGGCTCATAATCTTGACTAAACTTATCCTGGACATTACCGATGATGGCCCTTAGTGATGAAGTCGCTGATGTAGCTCATCCAAGTGTGAGAATATGTTTGACAAACAACAGAAATTTGAGAAACTGGAAAACGAGGCCACATTATGTGGACAGTGAAAGAATAGGAAATGGTGATTTAAAAAAAAAAAAAAAAATTAACATTTGAGTGACTGAAACCTTACCACATGACAGATATGGAACCTCCACATGGAACAATAGATGTGCTCACTTCCCATCTCATAACATGAGCAAAGCAAATTCTGGAATTCAAGTTTAATCCTTGACAAAGTTTACTATCTTTAGCATTACCCAGGAACTCTTTCAAATTGACATGCATGCTTTTGGCAGCGAGTGCTTCCATATTGCCATGCATCCATAACACAATGGGAGCAAGTGCTCCAATATGTGTCACTGCGCTACTGTTTCTGCCAGCCACTAACTTTGATTTACTGGTGCAGATGTTAATACATTTGCAGCCGGAATATATCATATTGACTTATGAAACTGCCACGCAACCAGAAGATCACTTCGTTGATCTGCTAGACAGCATCTGGTAAAATAAAATGTTCATCTGTATTGCAACTTTGGTGTGTGCAAAGTATATTTATAAAATGAAGCAGCAGTACATTGCAGTTAAATCCTAAATGCTATTTTGTAAAAATCTGACTTTGGGGTATGGGTGTTGCTGGCAAGGCTGTATTTATTACTTGTTGCTATTTGCACTGAGAAGTAGTTGTTGAGCTGTCTTGAACCCTCGCGATAGTGCTCCTGCAATGTTGTTGGGTAGGAAATTACAGTATTTTTCTGCCTCTGCAGATCATTGGAAAGTGACTGACTTTGATTCTCTTGACTTGAAGAACTTAGGGGGCAAGCCATAATGCCTAATATGCAAGTGTGGTTAGAGAGGTCTTACACCTCCGCATTCGCACGTTTATGTCCAACTTCCTGCTGTCATGTTTTTATGTCAACATTTATCACTAAAACTGCCTAGTAACCTGAATTGTCATTTATTGTAAACTAGTTACAGATTCTGGCTATTTGGTGCTGGAGTGAGTTTGAAGTCCCAGCACCATGCTATCTTGTATATATAAACTTCTACTCCTAATCGTCACAATTATGAGTGACTTCTAAAGATACAAGATCATTTGAGATCTTCTCGTCTTAGGCATGAGTTAGTTTGGATAAATAAAGCACTAATGTAATGTAAGCAATATTACTTCATCCTATCGAGAACCAAAATCATAGAATCATCGAAAACCACTCTGAATCCCCTGTAGGTAGTTCAGCACTCCCTCTTGCGGGCATTTAAGTATGGCAGTAAATACTGACATTGCCAGCATCACCCACATCTGAAGAATGAATAAAGAACAGCACAGAATGGAAGCCATTTGGCTCATTGAGTGTGCCAAATCCTTTGAAGAACTATCCAGATAGTCCCACTCCCCTGCTCTTACCCCATATGTCTGCTGTAGTTTTCTTCTCCTTTAAGTAATTACCTATTTCACATTGGAAGGCCACCATTCATTCTGTATCCACTGCACGATCAGGCAGTGCATTCCAAATCCTAACCACTTGTCACTCTCTGGTTCTTTGCCAATCACCTTAAATATGTGCCTTCTTATGATCCACCCTTCAACCATTGGAAACAGTTCATCTATTTACTCTGCCTAAATCCTTCTTGATTTTGAACACGTTATCAAATCTCTTGGGTTTCAGTACTCCAAGGCTGACAACCCCAGCTGTTCCAGTCGATGCACCTGGTAAAGTGGGAGATGTGGGTGGTGTGGTGGGTTCCTTTGGGGGGTGGGGGGTGGTCCTGTGTGTGCTGGGTTTAAATAGTCACTCTGGAGTTGGAAGTGATTTCGTTCCCCTTTCCATTTCTTTCAGAGTAACTATCAGGGTAAAATTGGCGGGACCATCTGAAGTTAGCAATTTAAATCACTTCTGTTGGATAGTTCCCAGTGCAATGAAGTTAGCACATCTGGATAATTAGCGAGTAAACTCTTACGTGGGAACCTCCTAGAGGGATTCCCCAGCGCATTATTTGAGTACCCCCCCCCCCCCATGCGGAACCTGGGGAACCAGGATCTGTATATTTGTATCTTGGCAAATATCGCTAAACACATCAGTTTGCAAGCCTGTTACACTCAGATTAAATATTTTGTTAGATATTCTAGGCACGCGCAACAACCTGATAACCTGATGTGGGCGCATGTTGATCAGTACCACATACTGACTGAATTGCATTAATTCTGTTCAGTGTGTTATCCAGAACTTGGATGGATGAGGTTCAATTGAGAGTCATGCAAGTTACTGGGGCTGAATGCCAAGAATTAAGATCTATTGCAGCCATGAACAGCTAATCAATGTTTGTAAATTACCAGTTACTCCAGGTCACACTGCACTTTTACTGAAATATTGATGAACTAAGTTCAAGGTATGGTATGTACTAATCGTGGGTGAATAGCTTTTTCTCTTGAAGCTACACACAAATATTATTTCTTAACTGCTGCTTTTTCTCGGCTCATGAGAACTCGGTTTGCTGCATTTTATTTTGTATGGAATTCCTGAATGTAAATATTTAAAAGACAGAGACCAAAACATTGTTTTCAATTGTGCTAGGCTATAATTGTTACTCCCTACTCCCAATGCAACATCGGTATGCCTGGTAATTAAAGCAAAATAAAGGCTCTGAAGAAGAATCATATGGGCTCAAAGCGTCAACTTTGTTTTTCTCTCCACAGATGCTGTCAGATCTGCTGAGTTTTTCCAGCATTTTGTGTTTTTATATCCGTATGCCCGAGACGTTTCTTCAGCACAAAGTAGTCCCCAGTAGCTCTGAGAATATAATTGATGTAGATGCACAGTAACAGACCCATATGCAGTACAAATTACCTAGCAAAGAATTTCATTTTTAAGTCTTTTTTTAATCCCTATGTTTTGAAGCTGTATGTAAATGTGTCTGGAATCGATGCTGTTGGTGCAGCTACTATTCTGCTACAAGCAAAAAGTTTGCAGTGGTTCATATTAGCTGAAAGAAATGGGAGGATTAAATGAGAGCTTACCTTTTCCAAGTTTGATCTTCATTTTATGAAGTAGGTGGAGTGAAAAAATAATGTGAGATCCTGGTTGTGCATGTGCAGACATGCAGACAGTCTTAAAAGTGAAGGCTGAGTTTATGAAACTCTTATCTGTGCCAACTATTGAATTTTGTTTTGTACTTTGCAGTGAAGAGTGGCACATGACATTAATAACAATAAATATATGTTGCACATAGACTTCTTGTGCTGTTTAATATAATTCCTAGTCAACATAAAGTTTAAAAAACAGTCATGGGATGGAGTGGAGGGCACATCAGTTTTCAATCCACCTCCTTCATAAAGATCAAACTTTTAACAGGTAAGTTCTCGTTTAATTTTGCATGCTATTCAATAACAAAGCAAATTTCTGGCCTCTGAACTAATCTATCCAAATTTGAGGTTTCTGCGACACTTTGAATGCAATCCATTGCCAGTTGTACATAGAAGAAAACAGGCAGTAATGCCCAACATTGTGCTCAACATGTTTGTCCTGAAAAATTCAAATGCGAGTAGAAGATAAAAACATATTCTTAGGCATTTTCCCTTTCGTAAGGATGAAGTTGATTCCTATTTTTTTTTTTTTTAAAAGCAATTGTTCAAGTCTTCCATTTATGTCTGTCACTGCAGTTGTGTTGCCTAGTTCTGTAACAATATGGACATGACTGAATTGTTGACCGGATTCAGTCCTTTGCTCCAGAGTCCCCACCCTAGCTCTTCCTCTCATTTTCCCTTGTCTTGTCCAGTGGGGAGCATGCCTTTCTCAACAGTCGCCTACACAGGTCCCTGCAGTCACCCCCCTGCCTCCCACTCACCCAAAAGGTCGGCGCCTCCAGCAGTTCTTCTAATAATGAGTATCCATGGGTATGCCATCGTTTCCCGACGGAGGGAGATTTTGATTTGCATATAAGTTAACTTGATCCCCCTGGTCCATGAAGCCTCTCCGTCAGTTCTTCTAGCATTGTCAGTCTGTTGTCTTGTGTAGGAGTCACTAACTGTCAGTGTCCCCCCTCCCCTCCCGTCCTGTCAACAACTTTTAAAGTTGACATCCATTTTGGCTGGCACAAACCTATGGTTGTTGCAGATGGGGGCCATAGTGGACATTTCAGTCAGACCGAAGTGTTGTCTTAGTTGGTTCCACATCCGGAGTGTGGCTACTACCACTAGGCTTATTGAGTGCTTGGTTGGTGGGGATGGGAGCGCTGCAAGGCCAGGGCCCGGAGGGACATCACTATAAGAACATAAGAACTAGGAGTAAGCCATCTGGCCCCTCGAGCCTGCTCCGCCTTCCAATGAGATCATGGCTGATCTTTTGTGGACTCCGCTCCACTTTCCGGCCCGAACACCATAACCCTTAATCCCTTTATTCTTCAAAAAATTATCTATCTTTATCTTTAAAACATTTAAGGAAGGAGCCTCTACTGCTTCACTGGGCAAGGAATTCCATAGATTCACAACCCTTTGGGTGAAGAAGTTCCTCCTAAACTCAGTCCTAAATCTACTTTCCCTTATTTTGAGGCTATGCCCCCTAGTTCTGCTTTCACCCGCCAGTGGAAACAACCTGCCTGCATCTATCCTATCAATTGCCTTCATAATTTTATATGTTTCCATAAGATCCCCCCTCATCCTTCTAAATTCCAACGAGTACAGTCCCAGTCTACTCAACCTCTCCTCATAATCCAACCACTTCAGCTCTGGGATTAACCTAGTGAATCTCCTCTGCACACCCTCCAGTGCCAGTACGTCCTTTCTCAAGTAAGGAGACCAAAACGGAACACACTACTCCAGGTGTGGCCTCACTAACACCTTATACAATTGCAGCATAACCTCCCTAGTCTTAAACTCCATCCCTCCAGCAATGAAGGACAAAATTCCATTCGCCGTCTTGATCACCTGTTGCACCTGTAAATCAACTTTTTGCGACTCATGCATTAGCGCACCCAGGTCTCTCTGCACAGCAGCATGTTTTAATATTTTATCATTTAAATAATAATCCCTTTTGCTGTTATTCCTACCAAAATGGATAACCTCACATTTGTCAACATTGTATTCCATCTGCCAGACCCTAGCCCATTCACTTAGCCTATCTAAATCCCTCTGCTGACGCCCAGTATCCTCTGCATTTTTTGCTTTACGACTCATCTTAGTGTCGTCTGCAAACTTGGACACATTGCCCTTCGTTCCCCAACTCCAAATCATCGATGTAAATTGTGAACAATTGTGGGCCCAACACTGATCCCTCAGGAACACCACTAGCTACTGATTGCCAACCAGAGAAACACCCATTAATCCCCACTCTTTGCTTTCTATTAATTAACCAATCTTCTATCCATGCTACTACTTTACCCTTAATGCCATGCATCTTTATCTTATGCAGCAACGTTTTGTGTGGCACCTTGTCAAAGGCTTTCTGGAAATCCAGATATACCACATCCATTGGCTCCCCGTTATCTACCGCACTGTTAATGTCCTCAAAAAATTCCACTAAATTAGTTAGGCAAGACCTGCCCTTTATGAACCCATGCTGCGTCTGCCCAATGGGACAATTTCCATCCAGATGCCTCGCTATTTCTTCCTTGATGGTAGATTCCAGCATCTTCCCTACTACTGAAGTTAAGCTCACTGGCCTATAATTACCCGCTTTCTGCCTACCTCCTTTTTTAAATAGTGGTGTCACGTTTGCTAATTTCCAATCCGCCGGGACCACCCCAGAGTCTAGTGAATTTTGGTAAATTATCACTAGTGCATTTGCAATTTCCCTAGCCATCTCTTTTGGCACTCTGGGATGCATTCCATCAGGGCCAGGAGACTTGTCTACCTTTAGCCCCATTAGCTTGCCCATCACTACCTCCTTGGTGATAGCAATCCTCTCAAGGTCCTCACCTGTCATAGCCTCATTTCCATCAGTCACTGGCATGTTATTTGTGTCTTCCACTGTGAAGACCGACCCAAAAAACCTGTTCAGTTCTTCAGCCATTTCCTCATCTCCCATTATTAAATCTCCTTTCTCATCCTCTAAAGGACCAATATTTACCTTAGCCACTCTTTTTTGTTTTATATATTTGTAGAAACTTTTACTATCTGTTTCTATATTCTGAGCAAGTTTAGTCTCATAATCTATTTTACTCTTCTCTATAGCATTTTTAGTAGCTTTCTGTTGCTCCCTAAAGATGTCCCAGTCCTCTAGTCTCCCACTAATCTTTGCCACTATGTATGCTTTTTCCTTCAATTTGATACTCTCCCTTATTTCCTTAGATATCCATGGTCGATTTTCCCTCTTTCTACCATCCCTCCTTTTTGTTGGTATAAACCTTTGCTGAGCACTGAAAAATCGCTTGGAAGGTTCTCCGCTGTTCCTCAACTGTTTTACCATAAAGTCTTTGCTCCCAGTCTACCTTAGCTAGTTCTTCTCTCATCTCATTGTAACTTCCTTTGTTTAAGTGTGGATTCTTCGCTGCCAGTCCGGATGAAATGATCAGTCGAACACCTTGTTACTTTAACATATGTTTATTTCTCGGCCGGTGCTAAGACCACTGTATCTCTTGCGAGTTACAACAGTAAGCCAAAATCAATACATCTAACAGCAGTTCTTATACATTTTTGGTTCATTGCTGAGGGCAGCCCCCTTGCATTTCTATCTGTGCTTTCAGCTCAATTATAATTCAGCCCCCTCAATTATAATTATCTTTAAGCCTAGTGCACCCATTCCCAAGGCCGTTACTGCAATTTGTCTGGTACAAAAACAAACGTGAGAAGGCTCCATTCTTCTGTGGTTCTGCAGGTGTAGCTCTTTCAAACCGCCCAGTTATTTACAGCAGAATCACTGGCTGTTTCTGGAAGCCTTTATCTGTCTCGGCAAGACGGCCACTGTCTCAAGATTGTCGAACAGATCAGCCGTGATGGCAGAGCACGCTCGAGGGGCCAATGGCCGACTTCTGCTCCTATTTCGTCTGTTTGTATGAATCATCCTAGTCCATGACTGGGTCTTATTTTCACCATTGTCGTTAAGTTGAAATTTAAATGTCCCATCCATTAGTTTAAATAAAACAAATTTTAAGTACACAATTCTTTTTTCCCAATTAAGGGGCAAATTAGCTTGGCCAATCCACCTACCCTGCACATCTTCGAGTTGTGGGGGTGAGACCCATGCAAATACAGGGAGAATCTGCAAACTCCACATGGACAGTGACCCGGGGCTGGGATCGAACCTTGGTCCTCAGCGTTGTGAGGCAGCAGTGCGCCACCGTGTCGTCCCAACCCATGAATTAATATGAATGGCCCAATTATTCCAAATTTTAATGGGATAGAAACGGGGATGTTCAGACCTCCAGGAAAAGCTATTGCCTGTTTGAGGACTAATTACATGTTGTGTCTGAGTACATCTGTGGTTGTAATCCACTCTGAATTTTTCAGAAGCTTGACAACTTTGCAGTTGTGAAGTCAGGTGACCTTTGGCAGCCATTGTCAGGCCCACTATGTCCATTTTAAAAGTGTAGTTTTTTATTTGCATAATCAATAACATGACAGTTTAGACAGCTTGAAAGGCAAAGTAAGCCTTAAATTTTAAGCCATCAATTTCATTTCTTTCTGCCTCTGCTGTCCTTTCAGCATTTCACCTTGATGGGGTACCATTGGATGCACCCCATCCTAATCCGAAGGCATGGCTTGTGATGTGTATTGTTGGTGTCCCCATATCAACGTTATTAGCTGCACTTGACAGATTGTCAGCACGCCAAGTTAGTTCATCACGAGTTATACCAGAAAATGTAATTTTTCTGTCAAAGCCCTCATTTTTTTCTTTCTAAGCACGGTAGCGTTGTGGATAGCACAATCGCTTCACAGCTCCAGGGTCCCAGGTTCGATTCTGGCTTGGGTCACTGGCTGTGTGGAGTCTGCACGTCCTCCCCGTGTGTGCGTGGGTTTCCTCCGGGTGCTCCGGTTTCCTCCCACAGTCCAAAGGTGTGCAGGTTAGGTGGATTGGCCATGATCAATTGCCCTGAGTATCCAAAATTGCCCGTAGTGTTGGGTGGGGTTACTGGGTTATGGGGATAGGGTGGAGGTGTTGACCTTGGGTAGGGTGCTCTTTCCAAGAGCCGGTGCAGACTCGATGGGCCGAATGGCCTCCTTCTGCACTGTAAATTCTATGATAATGCAAAGGCAGATATTGTACACCAAGGAAAGCAGCTACTAATTTGCCAATCACAAAAGAAACAAATCAAATTGCCTCTGATTTTGCTTCGGTGAGGCTGGCTTACCTTTATTGGAGGTGTTCAGTATAAATCCTAGAAAGATAATTTTCTGTACTAGATCAAGT
The DNA here is from genome assembly GCF_047496885.1 of Scyliorhinus torazame. NCBI lineage: Eukaryota > Metazoa > Chordata > Chondrichthyes > Carcharhiniformes > Scyliorhinidae > Scyliorhinus > Scyliorhinus torazame. The sequence continues at coordinate 77,089,368 of NC_092709.1, read as the reverse complement.
ACTGATTTCTCGGTGTGTAGTTTGAAACCAAGGTCAGAGAGTGTTTGGGCAGATGACTGCATCCATTGCTCCCAGTTTTGTTTTGGCAACCAGTAAAATGTCACCTACATATGCCACTACAATATGACCGTTGCTCCTGATTACTGAAGGCACTGTTGCTAATTTTGCAGATGATATAAAGATCTGTGGAGGGAAAGGTAGTATTGAGGAAGCAGGGGGGCTGCAGAAGGGCTAGGACAGGCTAGGAGAGTGGGCAATGAAGTGGGAGATGAAATACAATGTGGAAAAGTGTGAGGTTATGCACTTTGGAAGGAGGAATGGACGCTTAGACTATTTTCTAAATGGGGCAATGCTTAGCAAATCAGAAGCACAAAGGGACTTGGGAGTCCTTGTTCATGATTCTCTTAAGGTTAATGTGCAGGTTCAGTCGGCAGTTAGGAAGGCAAATGCAATGTTAGCATTCATGTCGAGAGGGCTAGAATGCAAGACCAGGGATGTACTTCTGAGGCTGTATAAGGCTTGTTCAGACCCCATTTTGTGTATTGTGAGCAGTTTTGGGCCCCGTGTCTAAGGAAGGATGTGCTGACCTTGGGAAGGGTCCCAGAGGCGGTTCAGAAGAATAATTCCTGGAATAAAGAACTTGTCGTATGAGGAACGGTTGATGACTCTGGGTCTGTACTCATTGGAGTTTAGGAGGATGAGGGGGGATCTTATTGAAACTTACAGGATACTGCGAGGCCTGGATAGAGTGGACGTGGAGAGGATGTTTCCACTTGTAGGAAAAACTAGAACCAGAGGACAGAATCTCAGACTAAAGAGACAATCCTTTAAAACAGAAATGAGGAGGAATTTCTTCAGCCAGAGGATGGTGAATCTGTGGAACTCTTTTCCGCAGAAGGCTGTGGAGGCCAAATCAGAGTGTCTTTAAGACCGAGATAGATAGGTTCTTGATTAATAAGTGTATCAGGGGTTATGGGGAGAAGGCAGGAGAATGGGGATGAGAAAAATATCAGCCATGAGTGAATGGCCGGGTGGCCTAATTCTGCTCCTATGTCTTATGGTCTTATGATTGTTGCAAATGGTGGATTCAACAATTTTTGTGAACACATGAGATTCTGAGCTCAGTCCATTTGGTAATGCTCTAACTTGCCATAATGTTCCTTTCCATCTGAACTTCATATTTTCTGCGTTGTCTTGCAATTGTATGGTATAGTATACATATTTTCATAGAATTTACAGTGCAGAAGGAGGCCACTCGGCCCATCGAGTCTGCACCAGCTCTTGGAAAGAGCACCCTACCCAAGATCAACACTTCCACCCTATCCCCATAATCCAGTAACCCCACCCAACACTAAGGGCAATTTTGGCCACTAAGGGCAATTTATCATGGCCAATCCACCTAACCTGCACATCTTTGGACTGTGGGAGGAAACCGGAGCACCTGGAGGAAACCCACGCACACAAGGGGAGGATGTGCAGACTCCGCACAGACAGTGACCCAAGCTGGAATCGAACCTGGGACCCTGGAGCTGTGAAGCAATTGTGCTAACCACCATGCTACCGTGCTGCCCATTTGAGATCTTTGACACCATACAGCAGTCCATTGTGAGGAATTGTACAGCAAGGTCTAACGTATCCATTTTAAAATGGTGTTTGTTGAGATTTGATAGACATGGAATCATGCAATATCTATCATCTTTTTTTCAATTGGACAAAGATATTGAAGATAAAGCCTCAATGCTTGGGCATAGTCTTTTCAATCTGACGAATGTGATATAAAATAGTTACTTTAGAGATATTAGTTAATGTAATGTAGAGGTAGGCCAGTCTCATCCTGGTGAGTTCAGAGACAAAGGATTTCAGACCGCATGGCAAAGCAAAGGAAGAGGTGTGTCCACTAAAGGAGGAGAAAAGGATGCTGGGTAATAGGGGCCAGAGGAAGGGATTGGAAGTGAGCCAATCAGGATGTATGGCCAGGTCAGGAGGGGTATAGGATGACCTATGGGAATCGTGTATGTGAAACTTGATGCCATTTGAATGTATCAGTAGAGACTTCTTTGTTCTACAGACTCACTTAATTCCCAGAGGTGTATGAAGCAAGATGTGCTTTGTGCCGCTGTGAACTGAGTAAAGCTTGCAAGCTAAATAAAATAACTAATGCTGTACCTGCAAATTCATCTCGACTTTTATTGAGGCCAGACTGACTGGGTAAAGAAATTTGGGATTTGTCAAATCATGCCTTTGTGTTGAAGTCTAAACGTTTCCTCATCAATGGCTTCAATTTCTTTTGTTCAACTTGCATAGTTGAGGTTTAAAAACTCACTTGGCTAGATTATCAATTTCAAATTCCAATTCATATCCAGAGGCAGTGTTCAAAATGGTTTCATCTGATGTCATAAATTCCAAAGTGTCTTTATGACAGCTCACTTGACTTCTGATGTGCTCGGTTTCAGTTGTGACATGAAAGTAAGGCTGCACACTTTCACTGATTTAGATGCATTAGTACAAGCTCATTCTGCCTCAGCTTGTGTCTGTCTGACAGCTGATGGTTGGCAAGCAGTTTCCCATGCTTGTGCCTTAGGGTACTTTTTGTCCGTGGCCATGTCTGTTCTGCAGATGATTGAAATGGTACTTAACCGCTAAAAAAGGCCTGCTTGCTTGAAATGCCTGCCGTGGAACTGTGATCTGGATTGTAGCGCGCTCTAACTGAATGCGGCTTCTCATCACACATGCTCTCTTTTGTTCTTCATCCATTTCTTTTGCAGTCTTGTGGGATCACCTCCAAAAGCCACTGTGCTGTCTTTACACTTGGTTCGCACAGGTGTGTACATTGCAAATTGTGATCAAGCTTTATCAGGTCTTTCTCGAGCTGATTCCGCTTGAAGCTGGCATTGGCTAGAAGATAAATAGCATCCTGCTGTATTTCACTATGGATATCATCATCTGTTGATTTTAAGAAAGCTGTGGTCCCCTTCACTAGGCCCCTTTAACACCTCTGAAGTTCCATTCCCAAACAATGGACCGAGTAATTCAGTTTTGCCCAAATGAAAGCATTCACAATGATTGGGACTATCAGCTTGTAGTTACCTGGCTTAAGATAATTCTATGAAGGGGTGGCACGGTGGCGCAGTGGTTAGCACTGCTACCTCATGGTGCTGAGGATCCGGGTTCGATCCTAGCCTCAAGTCACCATCCCTGTGGAGTTTGCACATTCTCCCCATGTCTGCGTGGATCTCACCCCCACAACTCAGAGATGTGCAGGGTTAGGTGGATTGGCTACGATAAATTGCCCCTTAATTGGAAAAACAAATTGGGCACTTAAATTTTTTTTGAAAGGAACTTTTTGTGAACAATGCAACACACCCTCAAAACTGGTGCAGTACAGCGTGGTCAATGTCCGGAGGAAACCAACATGGTTGGTTCACATTTCCCAAGCCATGATATAGCGGGTCTATCCAGTGTTGTAAGCTTGGTGTAAAATGCAGATGGTGCAATATTTTAAGTCGGGTCTCCTTTTGTTCTATTACTGACTAAGATTCTATTGGCACCTTCCCAGGGGAGTGCCCCAGGCCTCCTTGTCAATATTCACTGCGAGACCTTTTTCCCAAGACTGCAGAGTCAATACATTTGTACAGGATCCAGAACATAATGTATCATAAAACTTGGTGTTTATTTGTTTTGGTTCTGTAGATAACAGGATTTATTTCCACCAGGGAGACACTAACATCATGTTGCAGAGATGTCTTATTAAGAATAAAATCTCTTTAAGTTGCAGATATCTGAAAAAGGAGCATCTCAGGATGCCATATTGTTGACACGGTTGCTCAAAAGGTAACAATGAAGCATCCCTAAACATGTCCCCTATCATTCCAAATATCAAAACCATGGTCTATAAGACCTGGTGGTAAATCTGCGTTACTCTGAATGATAGAGAGCGGAAGTCAAATTAAATCTACCTTCCAACTCAGACCATCCTCCACGCTCTTGAGTGTTGAAGATTATTGGATTTGCACACTTGTTCGGCAAAGAAACAACAGAGATTGTAAGGCGTATTCAGACAGGCCAGCTTCTATATCAAGTCAAATAGAGGTGTAGTCCCCTCTTGCCCATTCTCATATAAATCTGAGATGCGAGGCCAACTTTAAGCAAGCTCTCTATTTATTCCATATAAGGGGGCTAAACACCCCATTCATTTCCTAAGACTTCAGCAGAAAGCAAAATTTTTAACACCTGTAAAGGATATAACAACCTAGGCAACACCTCTTAATCAGTGCTATCCTATCCAACCACAATATCAGTAAGGAGGACCAATGAAGTAGGTCCCACTTTATGGGTGCAAGTAAAGGGGAGGTTTGACTTGTATAGTTGCTGAAATGAAGGGGTAATAGTAATACCCAAATTAGTATACCACGATGGGAACCATCGGAAGGCAGCAATGGGGTAGCCTGTCCCTAAGCCGTCCCAGAGGCATTGCTTCGGATTTCGCAAAGTTACAGCCCGAGAAGGAGCCAAACCTACCAACAATATCAATAATAGCAGGAATAGAGATGTTTGGCTTGGGCACAAATAGCAACACATCCGCGTATAACATGATCTTTTGTTGTGACTTCCGCTTGTGACCATGGAGTGATTGGTCACATAAAAGGCTGTTCCTGTTCAAAGTCACAGAAAAGGGCTCTTTTTACCCAGATTCGGGCAGAATTTTGATAAAAAGGCGTAGGTGACTGTTAAAGGAGTAGTTTACCCCTGGAATGGTATGTCTTCTGATCACCGGACCCGGCAGAAAACAGTGAGAGGTTTGGCTGGAAAGTTGAAACAGTGTTGTGCTTCACAGACAGTCTCTTCCAGTATGCAGGCGGGGGAGGGGCAAGCAGTAAGACCCCAGATACAGGAACTGATTACTTTTATCAAGGAGGAATTCCATCAACAGAAGAAAGAAATGCATGAGGATCATGCAAAGGCCATTGCAGAAGCTGTGGCACCCCTGAAAGAGTACTTTGGAGCAGATGGAGAGGTGTTTGGAGGTGCAGGGGTCACAGATTTGAGCGATTGAAGGAGTGATCTCGGACCACAGCGATCGTGTGGTGGCTCTGAATGCGGAGGTGGTGCTCCTAGGAGACCTTTGTAAAACGCTGAGGGCAAAGGTTGAGGAGCAGGAGAATACCCCTAGATGACAGAACCTGCGAATAGTGGGCCTGCCTGAAGGAGTGGAAGGTGTGAGTGCCACGAGTTACGTCTCGAGGATGCTGGCAGGACTGGTGGCAGAAGGGGTGCTAGATAAGGCACCTGAAGTGGACCGAGCGCATAGGTCTCTGAGGCAAAAGCCTAGTGCTGGGGAACCGCCGTGGGCGGTGATCGTGAGACTCCATAAATTTGTGGGGAAAGAGAAAATTCTACGGTGGGCCAGAGAGAAGCGTAGCTGCGACTGGGAGGGAAATAACGTCCGGATTTATCAGGACATCGGAGCCGAGTTGGCAAAACGGCAGGCAGGTTTCAACAAGGCCAAGGCGGTGCTGTACCGGCAGCAGATCAAGTTTGGGGTGCTCTACCCGGCGAAATTATGGGTGACGTTCAGAGGCCGGGAGTATTATTTTGAGACCCCAGAAGCGGCTGAAGACTTCATTAAGGAGCATAAACTGGGAGAGAACTGAGTGGACAATGCTTGGGAACCGGGGTGCTGGCACTATGTAATGGTCGGGAGCATGTTTGTAGTGGGTGTAGAGATTGGGGGATTTTCTCCTTATTTTTATGGGGCGGGGGATTTCTGTTCAACGTTGAGATTGTAAGGAGTTGTAGGGGTGATAGGTTTATGTGGGGATTGATGTTCCCATCCCCCCTCCTGTTTTATGGGACTGTTTGTGTTTAACATCTGATTGTTTGCTTTTGGAGAAGGCTACCTGGAGTTCAGGAGAAGTGAGGCCAGCAGGAGTCCTTCTTTGAGCTGAGGAGGGGTGGAGGGGGGGGGGTCATTAGGATGTGCCTTCGGGCAGGGGCAGCCGCGCTAGCAGGTTATGCTGGTGAACGGAAGTGAGGTGGTGGGGAAGAAGGCCAAGAGGGGTGGCCGGGGGGAGGGGGAAAGGGGAAGTGGTGGGGGAAGAAGGGGAAGGGGAAAAGCAGGGGCGGGGGGGGGGGGTTTCTGCGACGTGGCAGGGGATGAGAGATGACATGGTCAAGGGTGAAGAAAGGGGCCATCTGGGATGGGCTAAGGTACAGAGTGGAATTAAAGGGGCAGAAGTTAAGTGGGGAAGATGACGGACGGTAGAGGGGATTGGAGGCGCAAGCCTCCGGTAAGGTTGGTAACATGGAATGTCCGGGGACTGAATGGGCCAGATAAAAGGTCGCAGGTGTTCGCGCACCTCAGGAGCTTGAAAGCGGGGGTTGTCTTTTTGCAGGAGACACACTTCTGTGAAGGACCAGGTTAGGTTAAGGAAGCGGTGGGTTGGGCAGGTTTTTCACTCTGGGTTTGATTTTGAAATCAAGGGGTGCGGCTATTTTAATGAGCAAAAAAATGGGATTTGTGAGTGCGAAGGAGGTGAGGGATCCAGGTGGGAGATATGTAATTGTGAGTGGGGTGTTGGAAGGGGAACCGGTAGTGTTGGTAAATGTGTATGCACCAAATTGGGACGATGTGGGTTTTATGAGGGGGTTGCTGGCAGCAGTCCCGGATTTGGCCACGCACCAGTTGATCATGGGAGGAGATTTTAACTGAGTCCTGGAGGTGGATAGATCGAGCCCCAGGTCGATGGGTAGGGTACGAATGGCAAGGGAGCTGGGGGGGTGGTTTATGGAGAGGATGGGTATGGTGGATCCATGGCGCTTTCAGAACCCAGGGGGAAGGGAGTATTCCTTCTTTTCACACGTCTATAAGGTGTATTCGAGGATTGATTACTTTGTAGTGAGTCAGGAGATTTTGGTTGGGGTGAAGGGGGCAGAGTATGTGGGGATAGTTATCTCGGACCATGCACGCCACTGGCTGGATATTCGGTTCAGTACAGGACGAGAGCAGAGGCCAGGGTGGAGGTTTGACTCGGGGTTGTTGGCGGATGGAGGTTTTTATGATAAGGTGCAGTTGGCGATTAGGGATTATGTGGAGTTCAATCAGAATGGGGAGGTGTCAGTGGGCATTTTCTGGGAAGCACTGAAGGTAGTGGTCCGGGGCGAAATTATCTCATTTACGGTTCGTGCGAATAAGGAAAGGACGGCGGGACATGACCGTCTAGTGAGCGAGATAATGGAGGTGGACAGGGAATATTTGCGGCTGCCCACCGTGGAAAGGATTGGCAAGGAGGAAAAAGTTGCAGGGGCAATTTCACAGGCTGACAACGGGGAGGGTGGTAGGGCAACTGTGTAGGGCAAGATGGGTGCAATACGAGCATGGGAAGAAGGCGAGCCGCATGCTGGCGCTCCAGCTGCAGAGGCAGGCTGCATCCAGGGAAATATTGAAGATCCGGGCTGGGGATGTGGCCAGGGAAGATAAATGAGGCATTTAGAGAGTATTACCAGGGACTTTATGAGGCAGACCCAGGAGGAGAGGAGGGGGACATGGGGTGGTTACTGGACGAGTTGGAATTTCCCCAGGTGGAGGAAGCAAAGAGGCAGGCGTTGGAGGAGCCCCTGGGGCTGAGGGAGGTGCTGGATAGTATCAGGGGTATGAAGTAGGGGAAGGCCCCTGGGCCGAATGGGTACCTGGCAGAATTCTATAAGGAATTTGCGGTGGACCTGGCACCACATCTGTTGGGGGCGTTTAATGAAGCACTGGAGAAGGGGGAGTGCCGGAGACGATGAAGCAGGCAGTAATCTCACTAATCCCCCAAAAAGGGAGGATCCGGTGGAATGTGGTTGTATAGACCCATATCACTATTGAACGCGGATGTGAAAGTATTGGCTAAGTTGTTGGCGGGGAGGATGGAGGATTGTGTCCCGGGGGTGGTTCCAAAAGATCAAACCGGCTTCGTGAAGGGCAGGCAGCTCGCGAGTAATATAAGACGGCCGTTGAACGTGGTGCTGAATCCGTCGAGAGCTCCGGTACCAGAGGTGGTGGTGTCCATGGACGCAGAGAAAGCATTTGATCGGGTGGAGTGGCGGTACTTGTTCGAAATTTTGGGAAGGTTTGGGTTTGCGCTGAGATTTGTGGCATGGGTGCGGTTGCTGTATGGCGCCAAGAGCGAGGGTGAGGACGAATGATATGAGCTCACAAAGCTTTGACTTACACAGGGGTACGAGGCAGGGGTGCCCGCTGTCGCTGCTGCTGCTGCTGCTGTTTGCGCTGGCCATAGAGCCATTGGCGATGGCTCTCTGGGGGGTCAGCAGAGTGGCAGGGGATAATGAGGGGACAGAGGGAGCATCGGGTGTCGCTCTATGCCGATGACCTCTTGCTGTATGTTTCGGATCCGTTGGAGAGTATGGGAAGGATTATGGGCCTGTTGGGGAGGTTTGGAGGGTTCTCGGGATACAAGCTGAATGTAGGGAAAAGCGAGGTATTCCCGGTGAATGAGCTGGCACAGCGGGCTAATTTAGGGGGGATGCCATTTACGGTAGCGACGGATAGGTTTAGGTACTTGGGGATTCAGGTAGCGAGGGAATGGACGGGGGGCTCCATAAGTGGAACTTAACGAAGCTGGTGGAGGAGGCCAGGGAGGATCTTAAGAGGTGGGATACACTGCACTTAACGTTGGCAGGGAGTGTCCAACTGGTGAAAATGAATATTCTGCCAAGGTTCTTGTTTATCTTTCAGGCTCTCCCGATCTTTATACCAAAGGCCTTTTTTTGGAAAGTGGACACAATCATCTCTGACGTTGTATGGGTGGGGAAGGTGCCGAGGGTGGGGAGGACCCTGCTACAGAGGCAGAGGTAGTTGGTGTTGCCAAACTTGCTTCATTATTATTGGGTGGCGAATGTGGACAAGGTGCAGCGGTGGTGGGCAGGAGAAGGGGTAGAGTGGGTTAGGATGGAGGAGGAATCTTGTAAGGGATCTAGTTTGAGGGCTATTGTGACGGCAACATTGCCAATGGCTCTGAGTAGGTATTCAGGGAGCCCAGTGGTGCAGTCCACAGTGAAGATATGGAATCAGCTGAGGAGGCATTTTAGGGATGTTGGTGCTAACGCCGCTGTGCGAGAATCATGGGTTTGAGCCGGGGGGGGATGGCTAGTGTATATAGGAGGTGGAGGGAAGTGGCGCTGGTCAAGGTGAGGGATTTGTATTTGGAGGAAGGGTTTGCCAGTCTGGAGGAGCTGAGGGAGAGGGTAGAGCTGCCGAGGAGTAGTGAGTTCAGGTATCTACAGGTTAGGGACTTTACACAAGGTCTGGAAGGGGTTCTCTAGATTGCTGGGATACACCCTGCTGAAGCGACTGCTGCTTCTGGATGTGGAAGGGGAGGGAAGAATTGGGGATATATATAAGTGGCTGGGGGAGTATGGAGGCGAGCGGGTGGTGCAGATCCAGGAGAAATGGGAAGCGGAGTTGGGAATGGAGATCAATTGGGGAGTTTGGAGTGAGGCACTGCGAAGGGTAAACGGGACCTCTTGTGCAAGGATGAGCCTGATACAGTTTGTGGTGCACAGGGTGCATATGACTCGGGCGAGAATGAGTGGGTTCTTTCAGGGGGTAGCAGATGAGTGTGAGAGGTGTGGGCGGGGGCCAGCGAATCAGGCGCACATGTTTTGGGGTTGTGAAAAATTGGGAAGATTCTGGGCGGGAGTGTTCATGGTCTTAGCCAGGATAGTGGAGGGGGGAGTGGACCCGGACCCTTTGGTGGCGATATTTTGGGTTTCAGAGAAGCTGGAGAGGAGGTAGGCCGATGTCTTGGCCTTCGCCTCTCTGATTGCACGATGACGAATTTTGCTGGGGTGGCAGTCGGCATCTCCACTGGGGGTAGCAGCATGGTTGGGTGACCTGTATGACTTCCTGCGGTTAGAGAAGATAAAGTATGAGTTAAGGGGCTCAGCAGGGGAGTTTGAGAAAAGGTGGGGGTTGTTTGTGACAGTGTTTGAGGAGCTGTTCGTCGCAGGGGGGTGGGTGATGGGATGGGGGGTGGTGAAAAAGGAGAAAAATCTGTACAAACTGTATAGTTGATTGTTGGGAAGAATGTTTCCCCGGTTGTTTATTTGCTGTAACCTACTTTGATACAAGTTTGAATAAAATGCGTTTTTTAAAAAAAAAGATCTTGTGTGGTTTCCCACAATTAGACAAGTCAAACACTGAAAGATTCTGTCTAATTGCCTCAGCTAGGGGCTCAGTAGCTATTACAAACAATAATTGGGATAATGGGCAACCCTGTCTAGCCTCTGGGTCTGAAGACTAAAATTATCAAATCGATAACTATTAGTAAGAACTGCCAGAGAATCTTTGTAAAGCACTTGTATTCCCTTAACAAATTCTCCTCCCAGCCCAAAATTCTGCAGCGTGTAGAATAAATAATTCCACTGCACCTGGTGAAAAGCTTTCTCTGCATGTAATGAGACCATTAAGCTGTTTAGCGCCTGCTTTTGGAAGACCTGAGTAATATTTAATAATCTCCGAACATTGTTACATGAACCCTTTTATGAACCCAGTCTGATTGCCCCGGATAATCAGAGGGAAGATTTTTTCTGGAAGCAGCCCAATTATTTTGGAGAACAATTTCAAGTCTACATTCAAGAGTGAAATCAGCCTGCAGGATACACATTCCTCCGGATTCTTGTCTTATTTCAAAATAAGACGATATTCGCTTCTCAATTCGACTGCAGCAGCAGACGTTCTTCAAATGAATGATTGTATATACCAATCAGATGATCTATTAGCAAGTCTTTAAATTCCCAAAGCCGTCGGACCCCAGAACCGTACCAGACTGAAGATCCCTCAAAGCAAATATCACTCTTCCCCCACCCCCTCCCTAGAAATGGGAGCATTTAGGGTTGACTCTCGGTCCTCTGAAATTGTTGGGAGTTTAAAGAAAGAGAAGAAACGCTCCACATGTGCTGGTGCATCCGCTGAGTGACCTGATTTATATAATTAGAATTAGTATAGAAGCTTTTAAATACCCTATTAATATACTCCATCTTAATCATCCTATTACCCTATGGGTGGTGCAGTGATTAGCACTGCTGTTTTACACGCTGAGGACTCTGGTTCGATCCTGGCCCCGGGTCACTGTCCGTGTGGAGATTGCACATTCTCCCGTGAGTCTGCGTGAGTCTCACCCCCACAACCCAAAGATGTGCAGCGTAGTTGGATTGGCCATGTGAAGTTGCCTCTTAATTGAAAAAAATTGGATACTGTTATGGGCGAGGCGTTTTCAGAACCCCAAAATGTATCATGGAGTTCAACCAACCTCTCCCTTTAATGTATTTGTTGCTTTTCCTAGCACACAGCTTGTTCCCTCGGTGTGGGATTACAATTATGGACACGTGGGTTTTTAAACACAAAACCATATTTATTCCATGAACTCAACTTAACATCTTAAATAAACATTGGATCTCTTAACACCCCTTACTTTAAAGATAACTCAGAAAATACAGTAAATAATTCCTCAAAATGTTCCTTCAAACTTCCAAGAGACTTAACGCCTTTAAACAGAATCACATCAGGTTAAAGGCTTTACTATTATGAGTTTAAATCACCCAAATGATCCAGAGATAGTCTTTCATGGCAGAGATCCAGCTCACTGCAAAACACAGACACACACCCAGCTCTTTTCCTCCAAACTGCAGCTCTCTGGAAACACCCAGACACACCAGCTCTTTTTCAAACTGAAACTTCCAAAGTGGCTGACCTGAGCTCAGCCCCACCCACTCTCTGACATCACTGTTTTCTTAAGGGTACATTGCTTAAATATCCATGTCTTACAGATACTCTCACATGATAATACTCTTTTTTTTTAAATCATCCTATTATCCTTGGAATCTAGCAAAGAGGAATTGGCCCTAGTGTCCACCTTCTTAGTAAGGAAAGCCGAATACCTACTCAGTTTATTTCTAAATTCCTATCGCTTTTGTTTTTCAAACGTTACACTCCTCTCAGTATGTTGAATCAGCAAGGAGTCCAGTGCCATTCGGGTTGCATTAATTTATTTCGGCATTGAATGGCTAAGATTCCTATCATACTCTCCGTTTCGGCCAATTTTACTTTTAGCTGGTGTTGTCGCTCCCGCGTTGCATGCTTTTTGCTGGCCACATACAAAATGACCACGCCCCTTGCAAAAGCTTCCCACTGGATTCCCACTTCAGAGAGAGAATTGACTGAATAAAAGAGATCAAATTCGGCCTTAAAAGTTCCAGATATAAGTTATGATCCTTAAGCAGAGATGTCCAAGATCTATACTGAGGATAAATATCCCTAAATAAAAATTCCAAGAAGACCAACATGATTGGAGACTATAATACTACCGATAGAGCCGAAGGCCACTGAATGTAGTATTGTTTTGGGCATTAAAAAAATTCAGTTCTAGTATTAAATTGGTGGGGAGCGGAGAAGGAGATGAACTCTTTGTCTTTGGGATGCAATGTTCTCCAAACATCCAAGGACCCCCATACCCTCGCATACCGATGCTAATGCCTGTGCCGGTTGAATGGGAGGATTCCTAGTTGTGGGAGGTTTGTCCATCCAAAGATTAAGATTGCAGTTGAAGTCCCCACCTATGAAGGACTTTATTGAAGCTAATTTGGTAAAATCCAAAGACTTTAGTAACAAAATCAGGAGAGACGTTTGGAGGGCCATAGACATTCATTATCTAAATACTTTTCCCATGCAGGATCCTCTTAACATCCTCCCTTGTCCTTCCCATAGTTCTCCAGCCTTAAAGGGTAAACTAAAATCCTTCCCCAACCCACCCACCCCAAATCCGACGCAAAACTCACCTGCCCCACCCAGCTCCACTTCAATTTCTGGTGCTGCTCCTTGTCATCTAAATGAGTTTCCTGTACTGCAACAAAGCTATGTTAACTTTCTCCTTTTTAAAGAAAGACCGAATCTCCTTTGTTGTAATGGGGGATGTATCTCCCGTACATTCCAGGAACAGAGGTTCAAAGTAGCTACTGTCATTGCCTATTTGGCCAAAGGGAGTATAGGATATTGACATAAAGAAAATGGCGTAGCAGCGAAGGATCATTTCTCTTTTCTCCCCCCCCCCCCCGACCTCCAGCCATCCCGGAAGCGCCAGTGACACATTTTATAAAGTATTTTTCTAAGACATGAAATCTCATGTCTGTACAATTACAGGAACCAATTAACGATTCTTTAACCCCAAAATAGTAAAAAACAAAACACTCAAAGCCAGTAGATCTCAGGGGGTTATCCTCAGCAAATGTGAAGCGCTGTAGCACTGTACCTCCAAACCTACCATAATTGCACCAAAGAATCTACCCCAAGGAGTCAAAATATGCAATGAAAAGGGCAAGCACAGAATGACCTTTCTGCATTCTAACCCTTGCTATTGAAACTTAATCCAGCCATTCTCTCCACCCTCCCCTGGAGTGACATGACTCTGGTTCATCATGATCAGAGCAAAGGAGACTATAAAACATACATATACCTCCATTATAATTATATGGATGAAAACAAAGGAAAAAGGATATTCTTCACACAACTCTAGTGTCATACAACCAGCACAATGTATTCCTGAAGTAAAGGAGCACGCTGAAGGGTAACTTTCATTAAAGACAGATGGAAGTCCCTGCCAGTCTTGAGGATAAAAACTCTCTCTAGTGCCCGATTGCTAAATCATCCATCAGAATGAAAAATACTAACACAGAATCAGGAAGGAGTTATAATGACAAGGGACGGAGTCCAGATTATATAGTGAATTGCAGTCTGTTACGCCAAATTATTGCCTTTCATGGAGTTCACAAAAGCCAAGGCTTCAGCCGGATTGTTGAAAGTCTTTCGGGTTGTCGGATGTCACCTTGAGTATAACAGGATACAGCGGAGCATATTCCAATCCAATGGCCTCCCAACGTTTTCTAACTTCATCAATCCTCATGCTCTCTGATGTATCTTGGGCGGGGGATGAAAGAGACCATTGCAGACTCATAGGGCGAGGCCCCATTACGTCCAGCTGCCTCCAATACTTTTTGGTAATCCTTGCAGTTAAGTCAGGGTCATTGATGTCCCTAGGCCTCCGAGACCGGATACGATGTGCCCGTTCTAATTTACCGTACCCACCTTTTGTACCTACATTAAGAGGTGGTAGCCAGCGCTCCTCCACCTAACCTGCACATCTTTGGGTTGTGGGGGTGAGACCCATGCAGACACGGAGAATGTGCAAATTCCACACAGACCGTGATCTAGGACCAGGATCAAACTCGGGCCTTCAGCGCCATGGGTCAGCAGTGCTAACCACTGCACCGACCTGTTGCCCAGCTCTCAAAGCATTTAACTGGGAACATACCCTCGGCTCCTTCTGGCAAACCGACGACCCGGACTTACTTCCTCTGCCTCTGGTTTTCCAGGTCAGAGGTACTTCTGATATGTTTCCAACATGTACTTCTCGAGGGGACTTGCTATGAGAAAATTCACACACACACACACACACAGTCAGCAGGTCTCCCTCCTCGCACAGACACAAATTTGGGTATAAAATCAAAGCTCACTTGTGCCTTGTAGATAGTGTCAGACTTTGGGGAATCAGGAGGTGAGTTACTCGCCTTCTAGCCTCTGCTCTGGTATTGTACCCACAGTATTTATATGGCTAGTTGAATTTTCTTTCTGGTCAATGGTAACTCCCAAGATGTTAATTGCAGGGGATTCAGCAATGGTCAGCCATTGAACATCAAAGGGCTGATGGTTGGATTCTCTCTAATTGAAAATGGTCGGAGATGCTCATTGCCTGGCACTTGGGTGGTGCAAATGTTACTTGTCACTTGTCAGCCTGCCTAAGCCTGGATAGTAACCAGCTCTTGCTGCATTTGGACTTGTACAGTATCTGAGGAGTTGCGAATGGTGCTGAACATTATGCAGCCATCAGCGAACATCCCTGCTTTTTACCTTAGGCAAAAGGAAGTTCATTGATGAAGCAACTGAAGATGGTTGGGCCTAGGACATTCCTCTGAGGAATTCCTGCAGTGATGTCTTGGAACCAAAATGATTGATCTCCAACCACTACAACCATCTTGCTTTTGTGCCAGCCACCTCTGCCGGTTCTGTCCTGCTGGTGGGACAGGGCTTACATAGGCAGCATGATGATGATGCCTTGGCCATTATCTGTAAGATATGATTCCATGACTATGACTGTCGGGCTGTTGTTTGACTAGCATGTGCATAAGCCCCTAGATGTTAGTTAGAAGGACTTTGCAGGGTAGACACGGCTGAGCTTGCCATTGTCATTTCCGGTGTCTAAGTTGATGCCAGGTTCTCCATCAGTTTTGTTCTTTTTTTACAAAGGATATTGAAAGATAGATGTTAACATGCAGTGCTTGGTAGAAAGAGGAGATGATAGTTACTAAAGTATCACCCAGACCACAGCACAGCACAGTGGGTAGCACTGTTGCTTCACAGCTCCTGGGCCCCAGGTTCGATTCCCGTCTTGGGTCACTTATTGTGTGGAATCTGCACGTTATCCCTGTGTCTGCGTGGGTTTCCTCCGGTGCTCCGGTTTCCTCCCACAAAGAACAAAGAAAAGTACAGCATAGGAACTGGCCCTTTGGCCCTCCACGCCTGCGCCGACAATGCTGCCCGTCTAAACTAAAATCTTATACACTTCTGGGGTCCGCATCCCTCTATTCCCATCCTATTCATGTATTTGTCAAGATGCCCCTTAAACGTCACTATCGTCCCTGCTTCCACCACCTCCTCTGGCAGCGAGTTCAGGCACCCACTACCCTCTGTAAATAAAAAAAATGAAAAATAAAAAAAAAACTTGCCTCGTACATCTCCTCTAAACCTTGCCCCGCGCACCTTAAACCTATGCCCCCTAGTAATTGACCACGCTACCCTGGGAAAAAGTTTCTGACTATCCACTCTGTCTATGCCCCTCATAATCTTGTAGACCTCAGGTCGCCCCTCAAATTCACTCGTTCCAGTGAGAACAAACCAAGTTTATTCAACCTCTCCTCATATCTAATGCCCTCTATACCAGGCAACATCCTGGTAAATCTCTTCTGCACCCTCTCTAAAGCCTCCACATCCTTCTGGTAGTGTGGCAACCAGAATTGGACACTATACTCCCAAGGGTGGCCGAACTAAGGTTCTATACAGCTGCAACATGACTTGCCAATTTTTATACTCAATGCCCCGGCCAATGAAGGCAAACATGCCGTATGCCTTCTTGACTACCTTCTCCACCTGTGTTGCCCCTTTCAGTGACCTGTGGACCTGTACACCTAGATCTCTCTGACTGTCGATACTCTTGAGGGTTCTACCATTCACTGTTTATTCCCTACCTGTATTAAACCTTCCAAAATGCATTACCTCAATTTGTTTGGATTAAACTCCATCTGCCATCTCTCCCGAAATACGTGCTATTAGGTGAATTGGACATTCTGAATTCTCCCTCCGTGTATCCCGAACAGGCGCGCCGGAATGTGGCGACTAGGGGCTTTTCACAGTAACTTCATTGCAGTGTTAATGTAAGCCTACTTGTGGCAATAAAGATTCTTATTATTTTTATTGTCAGAGCTGATTTATTCACAGGCAGTCAAGAATGATTCTCATTTTTGTAGACTACTACTCCCAAGTTTTCTTCTATCCAAAAGTTGAAAGATTTGAGAGCTACAACAATCATCTCAGTTGTATCTGTTTGGTTTTCTGTGCAAGAGATTCCTGAAAGAATTAAATATGACAATAGAACCCAATTCGCCTCCCAGAGATTTTAAAGAGTTTGTTAAACAGTATTGGTTCAACATCACGACATTGACCTGTCGAGGACAGGGGTATGGAGGACAAATGTCCAGATGGTCAAGAGAATCCTCGCAAAATGATGAGAAACAAAGGAAGACCCAAATCTTATTGTCATTCCATCTATGTTGCTCAAGGCTAACATGAAATCACCTGCAGAGCTGTGAAATGGCAGAAACTGTAAGATAGCTCAGCCAGCAAGATATTCCCTCCCAAGTGACCAAGAGGAAATACTAGAACTACTTACTGCTGCACAAGCCAAAATAAGGCAACACTGCAAGCATGTCAAATCCTTGCCTGCAGTTGTTGAAAAGAAAACCTCTTCCCACTCTCCCTTTTATGTAATTTTTAAAAACCTTGATTTAAATAAGCAAGAGTACAGGATGAACTGATTTGGTGGGGTCTGTTAGATTGCAAACCTTGAGCCTTGCAGCAACCCCTGATAACCAGAACGATGAAGCTGAGTGTACCACTCTTTTGATGATCATTTCAGGTTCAAAGTAATTTATCAGTTTTTAAAATGCATTTCAACTCTTTTAGATTAACAATTTGGAATATTTTGAATTTCTGAAGTATTAAAAAGTAAAATTACAGAAATGGTGGAACAGTACATTTATGAATTTGCAGGTATTTTTCTTTGAGCTACTTTGCAGAGCATGTCCTAAGGTGTAGAAAATAATCCTGCAGATTCACTGCTGTCCAAATTTTAATATTAGAAGAAACTAATCCATTTTCTGCACACGCTTAATGTTACCAATAACAAGTGCCACTTGGGAACTTGGTTGAGTTGGTTTTGCACAGCCCAAGTAATGTTTCCTTCCCTGTGATCTCGCTCTGTGGAGAATTGGATTCCGCCTGTTCTATCTATGCTGTAAATGCAAATGTGACGCACACCCAAAAATGCTCAAATTAATAAGCAAAATGATAATGTTAGGTACCAAGTGAAAAGCAGTGCAATTATTTCCGAAACTATTTTTATTACTATTTTATTGTGGTAGTTATCATCATGACTCAGTGATGGCACACTCGCCTTTTGAGTCTCAGGATTGTGGGTTCAAGCCCCATTCCGTAATAGGTTGTGTAATCTTTCTAATAGGGCGCCCTATTGAGGTTCTGAGTGTCCCCTCGGGTAGGTTTGAACATTTCTACGCTATTATTCCTGGCTTGACCAGCACCACCAAAAACAAGTTATCTGGTAATTCATCTCTCTTCTGTTTATGTGAATTTGTGACAACATCAACTACACCACAAACCAACTTTGTTGGCTGTGATGGTTTGGAGCATCATGACAACGTGAAAGGTGCTACCTGAATGTGCATTCTTCTGTTCTTAAACCAACAGATATTATGTGCTGATTAATCAAAAACAATTGCACAGCAGATGAGCAGAGAATCACACAGTATCAAATTTGGACGTCACAACCTGATACTGATTTTTGCATTGTAGAACTGCAACATTGCTGTGAGCAGAAGTCAGACTTCATAGAATCTGAAACTGAAATATCGGCAGGGCACCAAAATATTGGTAAATAATTGGGAGATAAAAGCATACCGCAATGTTTTTTTTTAGGGAGAGAATGTAAAGCAACAAAGTTCAAGTGAATGCACCCTTTCTGTATTTTTTTCCTTATCCATGATATGGTATGAGCACTACAGTATGAAAGGGGGAATTTAAATTTAATCCATAGTCTGTTTGTGAATGTATTCTTCCCATCTGTATGACGCTCCCAGTGAGTGAAACGTTCAAATTCACACTTCACAACCTGCTAAAAGAGTGCAGGGCTACAAGCCAACTGGGAGATCATGACTCCAATCATCAAATGCATTAAAATACAACTGAAATATTTGCTAGAATTTTGTTAAATTATTATTTTTCTACTAACACAGTAAAATTAATTACAAACAATCTTTAGCCAGAAGTGCCACGTGGAGGCCAATAATCTCAGCCCCAGGACATGGCTGCAGATATGGTGTCCTAGGCCCAACCATGCTTCATCAGTAATCTTTTCCCAGCCCATCCCCCTACCATCATAAGGTGAGAAGCGAAGATATTCATTGATTGTACAGTGTTTAATTTCATTCGCGACTTCCCAGATATAGATTATTTATTATTTATTTATAGAAGCAGTCTATGCCCACGTGCAGCAAGATCAGACTTGGACTCCTGGCAAGTAACATTCACACCATCCAAGTGCCAGAAAATGACCATCACCAACAAGAGTGTCTAACCCCCCACCCCTGATATTCAATAGTATTGCCATCATCTAATTCCCCACCATTAACATCCTGCAGAATCAACATTGATCAGTGACTGAATTGGACCAACCACATAACTACCAAGGTTACGAGAGCATGTCAGATTATGCATATTCCGCACAGTGCCTCACCACCTGACTCCAGACTCTCCTGTCCACTACTTACAAGGCACAAGTCAGATGTGTGATCCTCATGTAGCCGTCAGCCATAAATGGCAACACTGGCCCAAAATCCTACGAGAGTCGGGAAATGTGTTTCTCGCCAGTGAGATCTCATTTCCCAATTTTCCTCGCCCCTTGCTAATGGCGTAACATTGAGCAGGAACCTCATTTCAACATGTTTTATAAATTTCGATGTCGTTAAAGGGTTTCCCAGCCATGTGATCTCCACGCACTGAATATTCATGTCGTGTCAGTGAGGTTTACAACAGCTATATAAAAACCGGCTTGTTGGGGATCATGAGTCATTGCCTGAAATGTTTCCTCTTATTTCTCTCCACAGAAGTAACCTGACCTGCTACATACTTAAAATCATAGAATCAGGGTTGTTAAAACTTTCTTTCCTAAGAATCCCTGCAGTCCAGAAGAAGGCCATTCGGCCCATCAAGTCTCCACCGACTGAGAGAGCACCCTACCTAGGCCAACCCCCCTGTCTTATTCCCGTAACCCCATAACCCACCTAATCTACATATCCTTGGACACCAAAGGACAATTTATCATGGCCAATCCACCTAATTTGCACATCTTTGGGCTGTGGGATGAAAGCAAAACACCCAGAGGAAACCCATGCAGACACTGAGAAAGCACAAACTCCACACAGTCACCCAAGGCTGGAATTGAACCCAAGTCCCTGGTGCTGTGAGGCAGCAATGCTAACCACTGCCACAATTTGTACTACTTTTAATGCAAATATGGCTGTTTGTGTCAGTTCGATTCTCACTTCCAGCCACATGATCAGACAGCCAGAGCAATTGTTTCAGTAGAAGGGTGCCTTTGATGTAGCGACAGGAAATAGTGGTGGGGGGAATCCACACCATTAATTGGTATTATTGGAAAGTAATAGTATTGGTGTTCTGGAAGAATGAGATCAGATGGGTGGAATGCGTTCTCTCTAATTTCCTTCCACTGTACATGGATGTGGCTGTAACCACAGCCCTCTTAATCTTAACTAAGTTGGCAGATGGTGCACTCTAATTTGAAGTGGAAAAAAGTACTCCAGTAAATTAATGGTTTGTTCTAAAGTGGGTGCGTTTTTATTTGAAGAAAGTTCTTTTTAGATTTCCAATTAACATAGACTAAAAAAACAACTTGGATAAATGGGTCGTTGCGTTACTTTGAAGATTTTGTGTTTAAAGCTATATCTCCTAGATACCCATTTTATTAGTTGTTATAAAGCCATGCATTATGTCAAAAATGTTAGCTCGCTGAAAAGGAAAGGCCCGTACCGGCCTACCTGAACAGGTGCCGGAATGTGGCGACTAGGGGCTTTTCACAGTAACTTCAGTGAAGCCTTCTTGTGACAATAAGCTATTATTATTATTATTATTATTATTATTATTATTAATAAGTAAAGTGAGTGTTGGTCCTCTAGAGAGTGATAATGGGGAGTTGATAGTAGATAGTAAGGAAATGGATGAAATAAACAAATATTTTGCTTCAGTCTTCACAATAGAAGATACGACAAACAGTCTACTAATAGCTGTAAATCAAGAGTGCGGAAACTTGGGGAAATTTTAATTACTTGGGGAAATTTTAATTACTTGGGAAGCTGTAGTGAGCAAACTGATGGAGTTGTGGGCTGACAGTTTCCAGGTCCTGATGGACGGCATCCTCGGGTAAGACATGGCTAACGAGGTAGTAGATACGTTGGTGTTAATTTTCCAAGCGGGTTTAAGAAACTGTTTTTCTCCAGGTCACAAAGCAGAGGATGCACCCGAGTGAGTAGGTCTGTCTCTATCTCGCTCCCTCTTTCTCTTGCTTGTGTGTGTCTGTATGCCTATGTTACTCTGTATCTGCATGTTTGTGCTCATGCTGCAGGCAAGAGTTTTAAGAATCAACTCAGCAGCTGTTGACTCCATAAGATCGGATATAAATAATCAATTAACATATTTAAATTGTCTTGATAGCAAATCCTGACAATCAAACTCCTCTGTCTGAGATCAGTATACCTAACCTTTTTTTACTGGACTCTAAAAAGACTGCTTAATCTATCCTGTGCCTGCCTGTCTGTCACAGTCACAGCATGTAAATGGATAACCATTCATTGAGTTGACAAACAACACCTGATCAATAATATTTAATTATGGTTAAATGGGCACTGGATGCCCTCTAGTGCCTACTTTCCATACGTGATCCTGGGTCGGAACTTGGCAGGCTATTTGTCTATATCTAGTTTAAAAAACTAATTAATAGATGGTTAAGCCCTGTAACACATCCTGAAGACACAAAACATGCCATACAAATTCAAGTTTGTTCTTTTCTATTAGATTAAAGACTATCACAGCAGAGCCGTTTCATATTCTCAGGTGGCATCTACACATGTACATTCCAACAGGGGTCACATGGCAAACAGGAGTAGCTATACTGCCTGACTTTTCCCTTAGTCGACCCCTTTTAAACATTTAAAACGCTTGCATCCGACTTACCTCAAATTGTAGCAAAAGCCTGCTCAAAAACCGAGCTACGTGTGCTTTGTGCTGACAGTAGTTAAGTAACTGGATTGAAGAATTTGTGGCCATAATCACTGAAAATAAATCACTAACATTAATTTTGGACTTGAATGTGTTCAAATTCATTCCTAAACTGGTGACCTCGTAGTTTGTTTTGTATCTTTACATATGTTTTCCCCTTGAGGGAATAGGGAGGAAGCATTGGAAGGGTTAGCAGACTGATTATCAAGCCTCATGAATGCTTTGTCCATGACCAGCATGTCCTGAAGCATCTGGCTCAGAGGCAGGGCACTACGTACCGAGCACAAGACTTCCTCAAATTCGTATTGGTAGCAGTATGTTTAGAGCTGCCATCATCTATTTGGATGCCTTCATTTAAATTACTCTAAGGTTAACTAGTTATAAACAGACAAACTCTCTCAAAAAACCAGGCCAAACAAAAGGAATCTTACAGAACCAATAAACATGTAATAGCTGCAAACTGTGAATTCTCCCAAATTATGAACCTTATGAACCACGAACAATCTTCAGAATGCCAAGCTGATTTAAAGCCTAAATCGCAGGTCAAGACCTGATATCGCACTACAAAATGTTTAAAGTGCCTTCTGTATCTAAGTCATCAGACCATGATATTGAACTCTTTTTTTTTTTTTGGTTCCTGCTGCATTCATGTTTTAGATCCACCTGCAGCAGATGTCCAAGCCAATCTCTGCTGTAACTTACTTAATGCAGGCATCTAAATGCATGCGGCCCTAGAAAATATACATACCCCAGAGCCCATGCAGTATAGTTGTCTGCGATCTGTCGTTGTTAGGAACAGGTTCCAATATATAGTCACAGGCTTGTTTTATTATTTCCAAACTTTGGTATTGTTGCAGTGGTTTGCAGCTGACCATAAACTCAGCTGGTTCTTCAATTTTGTTGGGAAAACATTGACATGAAATATTTCTGAAAATGGCTGGTATTGCATTTCACTCGGCCAAAACATCAAGCCTGAGCGTGATAACCAAAGTTGTCACCATAAGTTGGCAAAAGCTTTCTCCTGTGAGGAGCAAAATGTCAGCATCCTGCAGTGTAAATTCTAGTTTATTGATGCACGTGAATCCCACTGCTCTCTTGCCTAAACTGACCATGTTACAGATGTGACCTGTCCATGGTGAATTCCACAGTGAGGTAGTGGCTCCCATGCGCTCGGTCAAAATCCATACACTTCTCTGGTTCACCCCTTCAACAAAACACTCTCTAGTGTGCCCACTCCCTCTGCGCCACTCCCTCTATCACAAAGGCCAAGGTCTCTAATGGGTTTCTGAAGTCATCTGCAACTGTCACTCCATCTCCATCCAAATCATCTCTGATGAGAGTGCCAATGTTGACTCCAATGTGATCAGTTACTGGAAGCAGAATCCTGTATTCGTATGAACCAACAATCATCATAACTTAACGGAGCCTAGCATGTTTTTGTGTAACCTGTCTGACATGAACTTCATGTGCAAGGTAACAAAATGTCCAATGACCATACATTATAGCAGCTTTCTGCTCCAAGGGAGGGAGGGGGGGCATTTATCAATCCTCTGATCATTGGCCACGTTACAAAGTCCAGGTGATTTTATAGCCTGGACCCACTTTGCTGTCAGCTGAGAGCATAGCATCTTCACTCCCTCGATAGAGGAGTGTAAATGCACTGCTGATTGGAGTTTGTACATTCTCCCTGTATCTGCTTGGGTTTAAGCTCCACACCCCAAAGATGTGCAGGTTAGGTGGATTGGCCACGCTAAATCGCCCCTTAATTGGAAGAAAATTGCCCCCTCACCTAGTGATCACTAGTGAATACAGAAGATCTCACAAACAGTGCCTCACACCACCAAGGACTCTGGTTCAATTCCGACTTTGGGTGACTGTATCTGTGTGGAGTTTGCACTTTCTCCCCATGTCAGCGTGGGTTTCCTCCTGGTACTCTGACTTCCTCCCACAGTCCAATGATATGCAGGTTACATAAGAACATAAGAACTAGGAACAGGAGTAGGCCATCTGGCCCCTCGAGCCTGCTCCGCCATTTAATGAGATCATGGCTGATCTTTGTGGACTCAGCTCCACTCTCCGGCCCGTACACCATATCCCCGAATCCCTTTATTCTTTAGAAAGGCATCTATCTTAGGTGGATTGGCCATGCTAAAATTGCCCAGTGTCCAAAGAGGCACAGGTTAGGTGGGGTTATGGGGATAGGGTGGTGGTGTGGGCTTGGGTGGCGTGCTCTTGCAGTGGGTCGGTGCAGACCCATGGTTTGAATGGCATCCCTCTGAACTGTTGGAATTCTGTGGTTCTATGCTCAAGCTAAGCTGTCCATTGTCAACAAGAGCTCCACCACCATCAGCTGCAGATTCCCTATCTGTGCCAAAGGAACTGGGGTGCTGCCTGCCATACCTGACTTCTCTCCCCTGTTGTCCTCCCTTACTCTTCCCAGCCTCATGTTAGCCGAAGAGTATTTCTCCTCGAATAGTAATCCTATTGACAATCACTAACCAAGTTCTGGGAGCAAGATTTCAGTGATCCTTTCATTGGACAGTGAGACAACCTGATGATGGGAGTGATGGGCATGCACCTGATCCAATACTTGTGAAATTTCGCACATTCTAAGAAGTTTTTTTCATTGATATCCAAAATTCATTTTTTTTCCCCCCACATGGGCTGCAACATTATTTTTTTTTACTGTGTAGCTGAATCTGATGTGACGCGACTGTTGGGTTAAATCAGAAGTCCTAATTGTCCGAATATCAATCACTAATGATTTCATTAAGTGAATCGTGAATGATGAATGTGCAGTACGTGAACAAAGAAGAAAGAACAAAGAAAATTACAGCACAGGAACAGGCCCTTCGGCCTTCCCAGCCTGCGCCGATCCAGATCCTTTATCTAAACCTGTCTTCTATTTTCCAAGGATCTACTTCCCTCTGTTCCCCGCCCGTTCATATATCTGTCTAGATGCATCTTAAATGATGCTATCGTGCCCGCCTCTACCACCTCCGCTGGCAAAGTGTTCCAGGCACCCACCACCCTCCGTAAAAACACTTTCCACGCACATCTCCCTTAAACTTTCTCCCCCTCACCTTGAAATCGTGAACCCTTGTAATTGACACCCCCACTCTTGGGAAAAAGCTTGTTGCTATCCACCCTGTCCATACCGCTCATAATTTTGTAGACCTCAATCAGGTCCCCCCTCAACCTCCGTCTTTCCAACAAAAACAATCCTAATCTACTCGACCTTTCTTCATAGCCAGCACTCTCCATACCAGGTAACATCCTGGTGAACCTCCTCTGCACCCTCTCTAAAGCATCCACATCCTTCTGGTAATGTGGCGACCAGAACTGCACAACTATACAACTGTATACAACTGTAACATGACCTGCCGACTCTTGTACTCAATACCCCGTCCGATGAAGGTAAGCATGCTGTATGCCTTCTTGACCATTCTATCGACCTGCGTTGCCACCTTCAGGGTACAATGGATCTGAACTCCCAGATCTCTCTGTACATCAATTTTCCCCAGGACTCTTCTATTGACCGTATAGTCCACGAATTAGATCTTCCAAAATGCATCACCTCGCATTTGCCTGGATTGAACTCCATTTGCCATTTCTCTGCCCAACTCTCCAATCTATCTATATTTTGCCTTATTCTCTGACTGTCCTCCTCGCCATCTGCAACTCCACCAATCTTAGTATCATCTGCAAACTTGCTAATCAGACCACCTATACCTTCGTCCAGATTATTTATGTATATCACAAACAACAGTGGTCCGAGCACAGATCCCTGTGGAACACCACTAGTCACCTTTCCCCATTTTGAGACACTCCCTTCCACACTACTCTCTGTCTCTTGTTGCCCAGCCAGTTCTTTATCCATCTAGCTAGTACACCCTGAACCCCATACAACTTCACTTTTTCCATCAACCTGCCATGGGAAACTTTTATCAAACGCCTTACCGAAGTCCATGTATATGACATCTACAGCCCTTCCCTCATCAATTAACTTTGTCACTTCCTCAAAGAATTCTATTAGGTTTGTAAGACATGACCTTCCCTGCACAAAACCATGCTGCCTATCACTGATAAGTCTATTTTCTTCCAAATGTGAATAGATCCTATCCCTCAGTATCTTCTCCATCAGTTTGCCTATCACTGACGTCAAGCTCACAGGTCTATAATTCCCTGGATTATCCCTGATACCCTTCTTAAACAAAGGGACAACATTAGCAATTCTCCAGTCCTCCGGGACCTCACCCGTACTCAAGGATGCTACAAAGATATCTGTTAAGGCCCCAGCTATTTCGTCCCTCGCTTCCCTCAGTAACCTGGGATAGATCCCATCTGGACCTGGGGACTTGTCCACCTTAATGCCTTTTAGAATACCCAAAACCTCCCCCTTCCTTATGCCGACTTGACCTATAGTATTTAAACATCCATCCCTAGCCTAAATATCCGTCATGTCCCTCTCCTTGGTGAATACCGATGCAAAGTATTCATTAAAAATCTCACCCATTTCCTCTGACTCCACACATAAATTACCTCTTTTGTCTTTGAGTGGGCCAATCCTTTCTCTAGTTACCCTCTTGCTCCTTATATACGAATAAAAGCTTTGGGATTTTCCTTAACCCTGTTAGCTAAAGATATTTCATGACCTTTTTAGCCCTCTTTATTGCGTGTTTGAGATTTGTCCTACTTTCCTGATATTCCTCCAAAGCTTCATCAGTTTTAAGTCGCCTAGCTCTTATGTATGCTTCCCTTTTCATCTTAGCTAGTCTCACAATTCCACCCGTCATCCATGGTTCCCTAATCTTGCCATTTCTAGCCCTCATTTTCACAGGGGCATGTCTGTCCTGCACTCTAATCAACCTTTCCTTAAAAGACTCCCACATTAAACAGCTGCTCCCAATCCACATTCTCTAGCTCCTGCAGCATTTTGTTAAATTTGGTCTTTCCCCAATTTAGCACTCTTCCTTTAGGACCACTCTCGTCTTTGTCCATGAGTATTCTAAAACTTACGTAATTGTGATCGCTATTCCCAAAGTAATCACCGACTGAAACTTCAACCATCTGGCCGGGATCATTCCCCAATACCAGGTCCAGTATAGCCCCTTCCCGAGTTGGACTATTTGCATACTGCTCCAAAAAACTCTCCTGGATGCTCCTTAGAAATTCTGCTCCATCTACGCCACCAACACTACATGAGTCCCATTCAATGTTGGGGAAATTAAAATCTCCCATCGCGACCACCCTATTGCTCCTACATTTTTCTATGATATGTCTACATATTTGTACCTCTACTTGACACTCGCTTTTGGGAGGCCTGTAGTAAAGCCCCAACAATGTTACCCTTCCTATTTCTTAGCTCTACCCATATTGCCTCAGTGCTCCTATCCTCCATCGTGCCCTCCTTAATCACAGCTGTGATATCATCTCTGACCAGTAATCCAACTCCTCCACCCCTTCTACCTCCCTCTCTATCCCTCCTGACGCATCTATATCCTGGGATATTTAGTTGCCAGTCTTGCCCTTCCCTCAACCAAGTCGCCGTAATACCAATAACATCATATTCCCAGGTACTAATCCAAGCCCTAAGTTCATCTGCCTTACCTGCTACACTTCTCGCATTGAAAAAATTCACCTCAGACCACCTGTCCCTTTGCGTTCATCATCTCTTCCCTGTCTACTCTTCCCCTTAGTCACATTGAGTTTATTATCTAGTACCTTACTGGCTTTAGTTGCTGCCTCTTTACTGACCTCTAACTTCCTAATCTGGTTCCCATCTCCCTGCTACATTAGTTTAAAACCTCCCCAACAGTGTTAGCAAAATCACCTCCTAGGACATTGGTTCCAGTCCTGTCCAGGTGTAACCATCTGATTTGTAATGGTCCCACCGCCCCCAGAACCGGTTCCAATGTCCCAAAAATCTGAACCCCTCCCTCCTGCACCATCCCTCAAGCCACGTATTCATTCTGACTATTCTTGAATTTCTACTCTGACTGTCTCGTGGCACTGGTAGCAATCCTGAGATTACTACCTTTTGAGGTCCTACTTTTTAACTTATCTCCTAACTCCCTAAATTCTAATTGTAGGACCCCATCCCGTTTTTTACCTATATCGTTGGTGCCTATATGCACCACGACAACTGGCTGTTCACCCTCCCCGTTCAGTATTCCTGCAGCCAATCTGAGACATCCCTGACCCGTGCACCCGGGAGGCAACATACCATTCAGGAGTCTCGTTTTCGACCACAGAAACGCCTGTCTACTCCCCTTACGATTGAATCCCTTATGACTATAGCCCTGCCAGTCTTTTTCCTGCCCTTCTGTTCAGCAGAGCCAGCCACGGTGCCATGAGCCTGGCTGCTACTGCCTTCCCCTGGTGAGTCATCTCCACCAACAGTATCCAAAACGGTATACCTGTTTTGGAGGGAGATGACCGCAGGGGACACCTGCACTGCCTTCCTGCTCTTTCTCTGCCTTTTGGTCACCCATTCCCTGTCTCCCTCACCAATCCTAATCTGCGGTGTGACCAACTCACTGAACGTGCTATCCACGACCTCCTCGGCATCGTGGATGCTCCAAAGTGAGTCCATCCACCGCTCCAGAGCCGTCATGCAGTCGAACAGGAGCTGCAGCTGGACACACTTCCCGCACATGAAGGAATCAGGGGCATCGGCCGTGTCCCTGAACTCCCACATTGAGCACGAGGGGCATAACACGGGTCTGGGATCTTCTGCCATTTTTACACTTTAACTTAACTGATTACAAATATACTATCAAATAATGAATAAGTGAAAGGAATAAAGATTTTACTTAACAATCACAATACTTACCAAGACACGAAGAGTTAAATTTCTCCCAGCTACTGCCAATTGGAGCACTTTCCTTACCAGCCAATCAGGTCACTACTTTGCTGTGATAGCGCTCTTCAAGGTAAGTTTTTAAAGAGGAAAACTTACCTTCCTGACAGACCCCTGGCCACTGCTCCCGTCGAAAATCTGAAGGCCGCTTCTCCGGCAGCTGTGTCCCCGCCGCTCTCCTCGTGTTCTTTTATCCTGTGTCCCCGCCGCTCTCCTCGCGCTCTTTTATCCTGTGTCCCCGCCGCTCTCCTCGCGCTCTTTCACTGTGTCCCTCCCCGCGCTCTTTTATCCTGTGTCCTCGCGCTCTTTCACTGAGTCTCCGCCGCTCTCCTCGCGCTCTTTTCACCAGCAGTCACTCTGTCCTCACTCTGACCGGATTCAGCTGGAAACTCATTTGTATAGAAATAAATGTACAATTTAACAGATTTATTTTGTGTGAATATATTAGTACTATGTTTACTGGGCAAAATTGATCAATCAGCTAAAAGTGCTTTATGAACAAGCCAGTCTCGCCAACTTATGACTATTTTTGGTACAGCCTACCTGTAACTATGGTACACAAGTACATACAATGACAGTTTAATAATTAAGGACTCCTGCAATCAAATGGCATCTAATGTAAGATTGTTGTTAACTTCGGAGCCTCTGCAATGGAGTATGTGGCGAGACTTGAAACTGTAAGTACAAAACACAACTGAAATGCGCAAACGAGAAAGGAACTGGAATCTACCATCTTGACTACATTTGTGCATTAGTGTGCTTGACTTACTGTGCAGATTCCTTTGTACTCTACAATGTGAGTTTCAAACTGGTAATATGTTGGTTTCAAAGCATAGTTGGTGTTTTACTGAATTATGGATATAAACAGATCTATTTATAATATGCACTGTGCCTTATATGAATCTGATTGAGCTTTCTTTAATAGCCTTTTGAGACACTTTTCTTTCTCGCCCTTCGAATTGTACGTACTGAATTTTGTTATGGGCCAGGGTTTAGAGAACCCCAAAGTGTATCATGGAGTTCACCTGACCCACAACTTTTAATAGATTGTGGTATGGGAAGCACACAGCCCACTCTACAGGTGTGGTACAGCAGAAATGGAAAAAGTATTTTTTAAAGCAAAACAATGTTTATTCTATTAACTCAAGTTAACCTTTTTGAAACAAACAGTGAACATCTTAGCAACCATTAATTCAAATACAACCCCCAAAGAATATAACACTAAGTAATCCGTAAGCTGTCCTTTTAACATCCAGAAGACTTTAAAAGAAACCTTTAAACAGAAGCTCATCAGGTTAAAGTCATTACTGAGAGCATTTATTGGATTTAAATCACCAAACGATCGATTTACAGTTTTTAGATTAAAGAGAGAGTGACCTTCTGGCTGTGATTGCAAATATTCAGCTCTGAAAACAAAACTACAACACAGCCTGCAGCAAACAGCCTAAAACAAAAGTAAAAAGCTGACAGACAGCCCAGCTCTGACATCACTGATAAACACCCATTTCTTAAAGGTACTCTCACATGACAATTTTGCATTTGCATGTGATGAATGCTGTTTTTCTAATAGTTGGCAGTGCTGCCTATTCAGTTTGTCTATTTAATTTATATTAATAGTATTTCTAATTTTTGTTCTCGATACCATATGTGCATAATTTAGTTCAAGTGTTGAAAACACTTGACACTAATATGTAGTTGTTCTTAAAATGGGTTCTTTGCTAGATATTCAGAAAGGACAGAGACCTTATTGCATCGGTGCTGCAGCATGCTACGTGGGATAGTAGTCAGCACAAGAATCACCTCAATGATTTCCTTGTATTCCAAGCTTTTCATCTTAAATATGCTTTAAAAAGAGAGTGAGGGAAGACCAACTGCTTCCCCAAAGAGAAGGAAAATCGGCAGAGGCCTCTTGTGTATGTCCAGCCTTCAGCCACCTAGGCTGATCCCCTGACATTATAGTTACGCTTTTGTGAAGCATATTTTCAACATTGTGAAGCATATTTTCAACATTATAAGTTGCTATGAAATTGCAAGGTGTTGTTGAGAACGTGACTGGGTGTGTAAGCTCAAGTGTTGATAATTTATGGGTGTGTTCCCCTCTGTGATGATCGTCATGTTTGAAGTAATTTGCGCTGAAGAAAGATTTAAGATTCAGCTAAAAAGCATGTTGATGTCTAAAGTGTGATTTGCTTGCTTTTCCTTTTATGCTTTGGTAAATATGCCTAATGGTGACATTAATGATGAGTGAAATTGCGTTTGTAATCTATAATAAACAGCTAATTTATAAAAAATTATTGGAGAAAACACTGAATTCATCAGCCAAAAGAAATAACCAAAAGTATATAATATGCATTCTGCTTCATTTCATGATGACTATCGATTGCTCATCTGGACTCATATTATTTATCTAGTTTTATATTGTACCAGTCACAAAGTTTATTGTTGTATGTCTGCCTGGTTAGTTCGGCAAGGCATAGATAAGAAGCAAAAGCTAACGCAATCTCTTCTTGTTTTCTCTAGATCAAAGTATTTTCGAACAAGTTCTATTGGGGAGCACTTCACAATAGAGGTATGTGGCATACTGTTTATTATACATCATCTGTCTTGCACATCTTACACTTTATTGATTAATATTGTATGGTGACAAAAGTTGCTGAATGTGTAAAGTACTATTGAAAATGGTGAACAATAGATTTTGCATTTGAACATGCCCAATAGAAGACTGAATTATTTAATCTAATCTTGCTATTGGAGAGGTATGATTAGTCTGTCAAATTGATTAATAATCTTGTCTGCATCTGCCAGTGTCCTCCACTGCAAGATTAGGTATTACCCTGTGCCTCGGAGGAATAATTTCCTCCATCAGTCCTGTTCTTTTCAACCCAATTGCAGAACCCTGAAGCATAATGGCATAATTTTGTTTTTACATTTTCTTCCACCCCAAAAAAACAAAACAAAAAATGTTGTCAGTGAATGATCAAAGAGATTTGTGTGTTGTGCACAATCTTCCTTCAGGCTACACAAGGACTTGAATCCATTTTTTTACATGATAATACATTGTATTCTTATCACTCTATAATCATCATTTTTTCTTTTGGAGCCTGTCAGGAGATTTCTTGTGGCCCATGGAGGATGACCAAAAAGTTGATGATGAGGGGAAAAGATGAAATATGAGAATAACCTAGCCAAAATTTAAAAGTAGATAAGAGTTTTTAACCGAGGAAGAAAGCTAAAGTAAACATTAATGCTTTAGGTGTGGAGTCGGAGACAGGAGAAATTATCATGAGGGATGAGGAAATGTCAGAGACATTCATGTCTTGTCTTCACACTAGAAGACACAAATTACATAATAGAGGGAAACCAAGAGGCTTAAGGGACTAAAGCTGACACACTCTCAGGAGCCGCTGTCCATGTCCTACAGTTCTAAAGAAGTTAGCCGCAATGTGCTGGTTAAGATTTTCTAAAATACCCTAGTTTCAAGAACAGTCTCTGCAGATTGGAAGTTAAGAAATGTAACACTTTTCAGAAGAGGAGAGAGAGAAAACGGGACTACAGGCATTGTTAAGAACATTCTAACAAGCCCCTTTTAATTAAAAGAAAAACATGCTATGATCAGACATGGCCAACATAGTTTTAAGAAAGGGTAATCATGTTAATTGTATTAAATTTGTTGAGAGGAAGTAACAAGTGGGGTAGATAGGGAGCCAGCTGGTAGATGTAATATATCTGGATTTCCAAAAGACATTTTATAAGGTACAAAGGTATTGCAGCACAAGAGTAAGAAAGTCTTACTGCGCTTGTACTGGACTTTGGTGAGACCATGCCTGGAGTACTGTGTGCACTTTTGGTCTCTATATCTAAGGAAGGATATAATTGCAATGCGATAGCACAGTTAGGATAGTTCATGGGGCATGAGGGTTATTCATGCAATGAGAGCATTGTCCTATGATAGGCTGAGAAAATTGGACCCCTGTAGTCTCTAGAGTTTAGAAGAATGGGAGGTGATCACATTGAAACATAAAAGATTCTGAAGAGGTTAGGCTGGCCAGAATTAGATTTTTCACCCCTAATTGAGGCATATAGAACATGGGGACGCAGTCTCTGGATAAGGCATCAATCATTCAGAAGTGAGATGAGAAATTTATTCATTTGGGGTTGTGAACCATTGGAATTCCCTATCCCGGAATGTTGTGGATGGTCCAATGGTGAGTGTATTTAAAGCTGAGATAGATAGATTTTTGTTCTCTCTAGGAATCGAGGAATATGGGGAGTGGGCAGGAAAATAGTTGAGACTGAAGATCAGTCATGATTGTATTAAACGGCAGAGCAGGCTCGAGGAACTGTGTGATCTTCTGCCCTCATGGAGGGTTTCGCAATCAAAGCATTCTTTGACTGTCGGTAGCTTTCTTCAAGACCTGTGCTGACTAATTGAAAATATTTTGCTGATGTTCATTAATGTTGTATAAGATGCAGCATGTAAGGCCTCACTCGCTGTGTGTCACTTTTTATTTATGGGGGTGGGGTGTTCTGGTGGGAAGGCAACAGAATGAGGGAACAACAATCTGTGATCTTTTTTATGTTGCCAGCAGCTATGTTTGAATTTTTTACATGTTTGTGCACAAGGTTTATTATCAAAGCTCATTAGCAAGTGACCACCCTTCAAATGGTTGCTATTTTATCATTCGAAGGGCATGAAGATTTTGTGCACACTGTGTACTGCAAAAGCCAATAACTCCTCAAATCAGCGTAGTTTAATGGAATAAACATTTCCTTGTTTCCTCATACTTGAACTCTTTAGAAAGAACCTCCTAGTATGCTAAGCGAGAGGCCAATTTGATGCATGTTATATATTGCACAATCGAGCCAGTTTAAGGGCTATAATATATCCTAAAACTTCTAACGCTTAAAGTGAAAGGAATGTTCTTGGTAAAATTAACTCCTTTTATACAGCTGAAAATAACATTTTTTTAAAATCCTGATGTGTACTATATTTTAAACTAGGTAGTTTTGTGCTGGAGCTGAAGATAAAACTGCTGTGTACCAGCATCTGGCACTATCTATCCAGGGTATTGGCTTGCAGTCTGACTCAGAGCAGAGTACCAAGAATCCCAGTGACTGGTTTATTCCAGTTTGTACCATTAAGTACTCTCGCTGGTTGCTAAATCATTGACTGTGCCTTGAGTATTGCAGATGTGCCTGGTTCAGGTATTGAATGACCTAGTCTGCCACAGAGGATCGGTGACTTTGTTTTCAGCCCCATCAGCCTCCGTTCTCAAGTGTATCATTTTGGAATCACCTCACCCCATGGGGAGTCTGCTTCCTCTCCCTTCCCCACAGATCTGTAACTAGCTAGTCGTTAGGCAACTGATGGGGAGGACATCAAATCTCACTGGGCTTCTTGTGGGGAATGGAATATGAGCAACACAACATTACCACTCCCTACCTGACTGCAGCATATTAGCAACCCCCTCCCCCATCCCATTTGTTCCACCAGTTGACAATGCATAGCAGCAGCTGCTAGCTTGTCTGCAATCCACCCAGTCATGATAATCTTGACAGATAAAAAGCAAAATCTAAATGTTAAGATGTTATTAATGGATCTCTAGATTCACATAGCTGATGCATTGATAGATGTGTATGTTTACTTGAGGGTGTGGACATGGCAAAACTTGACATATATTTGATTTGTAATATTGCAGTACATTGTAGCCCAAACTACCTACGTGTAGTCTCCTTAATGCTTTTCTTGTTACTGTATAAACAAAATTTGAAATCTCCTAATTTCTCAAAAGAAGACTTGCCATGGTCAACTTCTTTGGGCTTTTCAATGAAACTGGAGGTCTTTGACTTGGCTATCATTGTTTGCATATGGTGCTCTTGTGTACAAAATTTCTATCTGCCCTTTTTCCACTGAGTGCCATATATCAAATTGTTTAGAAAAAGCATCTCATCACAGTGTATGACACTAAGTTAAAATTAACCACCACTCTGCTTATTATTTACAGTTTGAAAACTTGGTGGAGAGTGATGAGGTACGTTTACATCAGTTCCCATGGGGAATCTGTCAAGTGCACTTAGTGACTATTAGCATTTAACTGTATTGTACCAGTGTTCCCAGCAGACTCATGAGATCACCATTAAACAGATCTAATTGAGGCTCAGCCTGAAACAGCCCAAGAAATTATATCATCTTTATGAAAAATGTTGGTAATTACATATCAGTATTTCTCATATCACATTTCAAAATGTTAATTTCTGCAATTTTTAAAAACTCATTCTAGGATTAATTTTTCGGAAGGAATGGGAGATATGTTTGCAATTAATCTTTCCCTAGATACACTAAATGGTACTTTGTTACAAAGTATTTTTCTTTTTTAAAAATGTTTATTCAAATTTTACCAACACAATTTTTTAACAAACAAGCCCCCCCCCCGCATAACAAAAAGAACACAAACACCACAATCTAAAATAATAAACTCCTTGTACATTGGGTTTCTCACTTGCCCTTTATCTCCTCCACCGAGGCCGCCTCCACTTCTTTCATCTCTTGATAGATCGCCAAAACCTTGCCCTCTCCGACCCATACACCCAA
Source organism: Scyliorhinus torazame (assembly GCF_047496885.1). Classification (NCBI taxonomy): domain Eukaryota; kingdom Metazoa; phylum Chordata; class Chondrichthyes; order Carcharhiniformes; family Scyliorhinidae; genus Scyliorhinus; species Scyliorhinus torazame. The sequence continues at coordinate 77,054,163 of NC_092709.1, read as the reverse complement.
AATCACCCTGCCCTGAATCCTCTGTGCCAAGAGCAACGGGAATTCCCTCACCTGCTGCCTCACAAACGCCCTCAGTTGCATATACCTGAACGCATTTCCCGGGGGTAACCCAAACTTCTCCTCCAGCAACCCCCAAGCTCACAAACGTCCCATCTATAAACAGGTCTCCCATTCTTCTGATCCCTGCCCGATGTCAGCTCCGAAACCCCCCATCCATCCTTCCCGGGATGAATCGATGGTTCTCCCGAATCGGGGACCAAACCGAGGCTCCCATCTCGCCCCTATGCCGTCTCCACTGCCCCCAGATCTTCAACGTTGCTGCCACCACCGGACTCATGGTGTACCTTGTCGGCGAGAGCGGCAGCGGTGCCGTAACCAACGCCCTCAGGCTCGTGCCCCTGCAGGACGCCATTTCCAACCGCTTCCACGCTGCCCCCTCTCCCTCCATTGCCCACTTACGGATCATCGCCACGTTGGCTGCCCAATAGTAGCCGCACAGATTCGGCAGCGTCAGCCCTCCCCTGTCCCTGCTACGCTCCAGAAACACCCTCTTTACCCTCGGGGTCTTATTTGCCCACACGAAACCTACGTTGCTCCTACCTACACATTTAAAAAAGGCCTTGGTGATCACAATGGGAAGGCACCGGAACACACAGAAACCTCGGGAGGACCAGCATTTTAACCGACTGTACCCTGCCCGCTAGCGAGAGAGGCAGCACATCCCATCTTTTGAAATCCTCCTCCATCTGCTCCACCAACCATGTCAAATTGAGCTTGTGCAGGGCCCCCCAGCTCCCAGCCACCTGGATCCCCAAGTACCGAACGTTCCTGTCCGCCCACTTCAATGGTAGGTCGTCTATTCCCCTTCCCTAATCCCTGGATGCACCACAAAGAGCTCACTTTTCCCTACGTTGAGCTTATAGCCCGAGAAGTCCCCAAACTCCCTAAGGATCCGCATGACCTCCACTATCCCCTCCACTGGATCTGCCACATACAGCAACAGGTCGTCCGCATACAGCGACACCCGATGTTCCTCTCCCCCTCGGACCAACCCCCTCCATTTCCTGGACTCCCTTAGTGCCATGGCCAAAGGCTCAATTGCCAATGCAAACAACAAGGGGGACAGGGGGCACCCCTGCCTCGTCCCTCGGTACAGCCGAAAGTGCTCCGACCTCCGCCGATTCGGAGCCACACGCGCCACCGGGGCTCTGTATAGGAGCCTGACCCAACTGATAAACCCCTCCCCGAACCCAAACCTCCGCAGCACTTCCCAAAGATACTCCCACTCCACCCAGTCGAAGGCCTTCTCCGCGTCCATAGCTGCCACTACCTCCGCCTCTCCCTCCACCGATGGCATCATAATCACGTTGAGGAGCCTCCGCACATTAGTGTTTAGCTGCCTGCCCTTTACAAATCCCGTGTGGTCCTCATGAATCACCCCCGGGACACAGTCCTCAATTCACGTAGCCAGCACTTTTGCCAGCAACTTAGCATCCACATTGAGGAGCGAGATCGGTCTATACGACCCACATTGCAGCGGGTCCTTCTCCCGCTTCAGAATCAGCGAGATCAGCGCCCCGGACATTGTCGGGGGCAGGGTCCCCACCTCCCTTGCCTCATTGAAAGTTCTCACTAACAACGGGCCTAGCAGGTCCACATATCTCCTATAAAACACGACCGGGAACCCATCTGGCCCCGGGGCCTTCCCCGCCTGCATGTTCCCCAATCCTTTAACCAGCTCCTCCAACCCAATTGGCGCCCCTAAACCAGCCACCTCCTGCTCCTCCACCCTGGGGAACCTCAGATGATCCAAAAATCATTGCATCCCCTCTTCCCCCGCTGGGGGCTCAGATCTGTACAGCTCCTCATAGAAGTCTTTAAATACCTCATTTACTCTCACCGCACTCCGCACCGTATTCCCCCTGCCATCCTTAACTCCACCTATCTCCCTCGCTGCCTCCCTCTTACGAAACCGATGTGCCAGCATCCAACTCGCCTTCTCCCCATACTCATACGCCGCCCCCTGCGCTATCCTCCACTGTGCCTCTGCTTTCCTCGTGGTCAACAGGTCGAACTCCATCTGGAGGCTTCGCCGCTCCCTAAGTAGTCCCTCCTCGGGGGCCTCTGCATATCTCCGGTCCACCCTTAAGATCTCCCCCACCAACCTCTCCCTCTCCCTGCTCTCTCTCTTCTCCCTGTGGGCCCTAATGGAGATTAACTCTCCCCTGATCACCGCCTTCAACGCCTCCCAGACTACCCCCACCTGCACCTCTCCATTGTCATTGGCCTGCAAGTATCTCTCAATGCACCCCCGCACCCTCCCGCACACCACCTCATCCGCCAGTAATCCCACATCAAGACGCCACAGCGGGCGCTGGTCCCTTTCCTCTCCTAACTCCAGCTCCACCCAGTGCGGGGCGTGGTCTGAGATGGCTATGGCCGAATACTCACTCGGGCCCTCTTAACCGGCCCATTCAGGCCCCTCACATTCCAAGTTATCAGCCGGATTGGGGGGCTCCTCACCCCCCTCCCCCCCCCCCCCCCCCCCTGCCGACTAGCCATCTCTTTTTCTAGGCCAGTCACGTGCCCGCGCCTCCCGCACCCTCCAGTCCCCCCGACGGCGGACCCCCGCCCCGACCACCTCTTCTATTTCCAGTTCCCCATTGGCCAATGCAGCAGCAACCCTATACCCCCCTCTTCTCCCCCCCCTCCTCCTCCCCCCGCTAGATCCACATCTAGCCCTTTTGCTCCCCCCCCATAACACTCCCGTAAGTCAGCTGACTCCTGCTGACCCCGGCGCCTCCCGCCTTCCCATCGACTCCCCCAGTGTGGGAATCCCCCCTCCCTAGCAGTCAGTGTGCGCTCCTCCGAACCCCACCGCCGTCCTTCCCTAGCGCGGGAAAAAGCCCGCGCTTTCCTGAGCCGGTCCCGCCTACTCTGGCGCAGCTCCTTTTGCGGCCTTATCTCAATTCCCCCATCCCCGGGCCTCCCATCCCTCCAACACCGGCGCCCACCCTCTCCCACAGTCTCCCCATCAAATCCCTTCATCCATCCCAATCCAGCACCCAGCCAAGGGAACATTCCCTACATGTAGTTAAAACCATATATACAGCAAACATCCCCCCCACAACAACAAACCCTCAATTTGAGTCCAACTTTTCAGTCTGTATAAAGCTCCAAGCCTCCTCAGGCATTTCGAAATAGTGGTGCCGATCTTGGAATGTGACCCACAATCGCGCTGGCTGCAGCATACCGAACTTCGCCCCCTTCCGATGGAGCACCGCCTTGGCCCGATTAAAGCCAGCTCTCTTCTTGGCCACCTCTGCACTCCAGTCCTGGTAGATTCGGATCTCCGTGTTCTCCCACCTGCTGCTCCGCTCTTTCTTGGCCCATCTCAGGACGCACTCTCTATCCATAAAGCGGTGAAACTTCACCACTACAGTCCTTGGCGGCTCGTTGGCCTTGGGTCTCCTTGCCAGGACCCGATGAGCCCCGTCTAGCTCCAGGGGCCTCGGGGAAAGCTCCCGCGCCCATCAGCGAATTGAGCATCGTGCTCACATATGCCCCGGTATCGGGCCCCTCAACTCCTTCAGGGAGACCCAGCATCCGAAGATTCTTCCTTCTCGGCCTATTCTCCAGGTCCTCAAATCTTTCCGCCCACCTCTGATGCAGCGCCTCGTGTGCCTCCACCTTCACCGCCAGGCCCAAGATCTCATCCTCGTTTTCCAAGGCTTTCTGCCGCACCTCCCGGATCGCCGCCCTCTGGGTCTCCACTAGCTTCTCAATCGCCGCCTTCATTGGCGCCAGCATTTCTGTCTTCAGCTCCTCAAAGCAACGTTTAAGAAACTCCTGCTCCTGCGACCACTGCGCCCATGCTGCTTGGTCTCCACCCGCCGCCATCTTGCTTTTTCTCCCTCTCACTTTTCGCTGCTCCAAGATCTCTTTTTTCACCGCTCCACTCCTGGTCCAATCCATATACTGTCGGGGGGACCTTGCTGTCACCTTCCCACACTGGAAGCCGTCGAACAAGTGCCGTTGGGCCCCCTCGAGAGAGCCCTAAAGTCCGTTCCCGGCGGGAGCTGCCGAACGTGCGATCTATTCAGGCATGGCCGCAACCGGAACCTTCCGGAACCTTACAAAGTATTTTTCTAGCACTCTTAGAATTTACCTTGCTATCGATGCTAATTGCTATCCTCCATTGATTCTCTAGCCATTGCATATAAATGTATAAGATGAGATTTATGCAAACGTAAAGCCAGTCATCCTATTTTGGTATCATGACAACAAAGCATTATAAGTGACAAACAGTAAAGATAATCCCAAAATATTTTAACTTCTGTGGGATACTTTCTTATACATCCTATCCAGATTTACAGTCGTACAAAAATGTATGTTTCTGATATTGGTGATATCTGGCAAAAGATTTTTTTTAAACCTTTGTCATTAACTACTGGAAAGATACATCCCCAGTTTAAAGAACTAGTTTTCCTAATCTATGGAATATTTGAGTTCAATGTCCTGATACAGTTCCCAGTAAAAGAACCAGAATCAGTATAAGTCCAAGCCTAATAGTATCCCTAGGCTACACCTGCAGAAGAACACCCTGCCACCGATGTCCAAGAGTACTGTATGTAATCACCAATTGCTGGCCCTGTGGAATAATTAAATCATAAGCTTACAATAGAGAATAGATGCCATAAATTTGCTATACTTTTCATTTGGTGTTTGAACGATAGTTCAAAATAGAATAAATGCACATTTGTCAAGTTTCATGATGTAGCATGTTAACAAATAAAGGGATCTTCCCAAATCAAATAATGAATTTTATGTCTAACAGTTATTGGAATTAATTATGACTTGCAGTCCTTTTGATAATGCATAAATGCTTCGTCTCCAATTAACAAAATATTTATAAATGAAAATATTTTCATGTATTTATTTTTAGTCTTGTGGCTTGCTGCTGTTGAAATGGAAATTGGAAATCGTGTTCATATGGTCTTGTATTTGTCCATACGTTTACTGTACCACCCGGCGTAAGGCTAATATTCTAATATTTATAACATTTTGTATTGTGATTCTAATACTTTACAAACCTTACAGCCTTTCATGAACAGGAGAAACAAATTGTCATACTATATGTGCAAATGTTTAAACTGTTTGGCTATAAAGAAGGGCAAAAAGTAATGGTTGTTTAAACGTTTTAAAGCAGTTTTTTTCAAAACAAATGTGCGAGATTTGTGATTTATTTATTTATTTTTTTTGGTTTTTACAGGCTGAAAGCCCAGGATTCAACCAGAGGTAAGAAGCGTGAAAAGCGATAGAATTGAAAGAATGCATTTTGTAGCTGAATTATGACTCGTTGGTGTGTCCATTAGAATGAGCTAAATCAATCCCATTGACCTATAAATTTAGGGGGGGGAAATCCTTTTTTTTTTAAATCGGTGCATAAAAATCATTCAAACAAACATTCTTTCCTTCTGAAGCCCTTGCGCATGGCAAGTAGTGAAACCCACCCTCGATCATCATCATCTCAAGTTCATGGAAGGTGAACATTATCTTTTCAAATGATGACCTCATCAATTACTTGTCCAACGGATGATTTTATTCCCTCTCTCAAGTTCGGGAATGCTGAGGCTGCTTGTCATCTCCCTGTATTGCTAATGATGTTCACTTGGGTATTTTTTTTAAAAAGTCGGACGCAACCCTTGCATTCAAGGGGATAACACAATCATGGGAAAGGTTGCTGAAGCTTTCATGCAAATAGGTTCAAGAGTCAATTGCCATATTTCTGGAAGGAGGGAAAAAATTAAGATGATAACGAAAGAGAAAATGCTGGAAAATCTCAGCAGGTCTGCCAGCATCTGTAGGGAGAGAAAAAAGAGCTAACGTTTATAGTCCGATGACTCTTTGTCAAAGCCATCGGACTCAAAACGTTAGCTCTTTTGTCTCCCTACAGATACTGCCAGACCTGCTGAGATTTTCCAGCATTTTCTCTTTCGTTTCAGATTCCAGCATCCACAGTAATTTGCTTTTAATTAAGATGATAAGATGAGCTTCCTCCATAAAAAGCATTGTTTAATCAGATAAGTTATTACAAAAAGTATGCTTTATTTTATCAATGGATAACACTGGATCATTTAGTCTTGATGGTAAAACTGTACCCAAGTTTTTTTTTTCCAATTAAGGGGCAATTAGCATGGTCAATTCATCTACCTTGCACATATTTGGGTTGTGGGGGTGAGACCTACGCAGACACGGGGGGAATGTACAAACTCCACACACAGTGACCCAGGATCACCCAAGTCCTTGGCGGCGTGAGGCAACAGTGCTAACCACTGTGCAACCATGTTGCTCAGTAAAACTGTAAACTTGAAAGATCTTCCAAACTGAACATGCTGATTACAGTAAAGTCCTGATGTACGTAGGGTTACATTCCCATGAAATCCCTCAAACAGCGAAATCGCAAATGGTGAACGTGCTTTTCAACGAGAGTCAATTAAATAGGTTCCAGCAATGTGAGGACAGCATTGCTTGTGCGGTTACTGTACAGCAAATTGTGGTACCTGTGTACAACAGACGGGGGAGCCTCTGAGCAATACAAAACAAAGGGACAATCCACATTTAAGAAAAAATGAATGCCCTCAAATCAGACACAGCAGGCAAAATCATCGAACATTTCAAAATTGAACAGAGCAGTGATGGCAGCCCTGGACAGAGAGATTCAGACATTTCTAGGTTAATCTCTCTGTTCAGGCTGTACTTCAGCTGCAACCATTCCAGGCACCTATTCTCACTCCTGTCAGAAAGGTGCTTTAAAACAAAAATTCGATGTTCATGGTCAGGGCGAATGGCGGAATCCGGTACCAGAGATTTTGACGCCATCTGTTATTAAAACTTGTCAAGGTTTCTGCTCAGTTATGGCTGCCGTCTCCTTGGGAAAAGGGGGGAAAGAAAGCGCAGATAAGCAAACAATTGCTCACTCTATGCCTGTATGGGTAAGTGAATATGCAGTCAAAAAAGTCATGAAAGGCAGTCCTTTCCTGTAATAGTGAATTGTATCACAAAATTAGCACAGTTTGATTCACAGTTCTAATCCTAATGACAAATGGTATTAACGACTTCTGGTGACGGTGATGTGCTGAGCGGACGCACACTGTGTCTCTCCTCCCAACCAGAACCAAAAAAGGCACTTTTGGATGAATTTTGCCCGAAAAATCAATAACAAAATAACCCCAACGGAAGAAAGGGAACAAATGTTAAAAAAAATGCCAGCGAACGGGAGCTCAAGGGGCCGAAGAGACGGCAGAAGTGGCACAAAGGGCCACGAACCGGCAGACCCACGAGGCAAGTGGGCCCCGGCCACCCGAGAGAGGGGGAGATCGTCGACCTGAGTATCAGTCTCCCCCTTGCCACCTGAAGATGGATGGAGGTTCTTCCTTAAGAAGGAGCTGGCTGCCATGAACAAGGCGATTAGAATTGAGATCTAAGTGGCAGTGAAGGTGGTGGCAACAGAGGCGATGATCTCCTTACAAAAGACTATTAACGGACTGGGAAAGAAAGTGGAGGCACAGGAGTGGACAAATGAATGACCTCGAGAAAGCCTCGACAGACCAAGTGACAGGATCATGGCTCTGGAAGCAGCGGTGAAAAGGTTGGTGGCAGCCAATAGGAGCTTGAAAGGGAGGTCGAGGCCCAGGAAAACTAGTGTCAACCAGTGGGGGGAAAAAAAAGGGGCTGAGTTTAATCAGGCAAAATCGGCGCTTTATAAAAGTGGGGTGCATGTTATTCCCAACGAGATTCTGGGTCGCGCACCAGAGCACGGAGTACTATTTCAATCCCCCGGCAGAGGCAAACTACTTCATAAGGGCCAACGGTCTGGACAAAGGACAGGCAAGGCAGTGATGAAGGCGGGTCGGAGCAAGATCACGAAAAAGAAAAGCAGAAACAGAGACTCATAGACAATGTAACATGTTTGCGCAGAACTGTACTGCCTCGTTCTGATTCGAAAGACCAGTCACAGGAGAGATCGAGGACAGGGAAATGCAGGTGAGGGGGCAGGCAGAGAAAACAAACCGGCGGGCATAGGCAAAGGGCAAGACCAGCCCTAGGTGGGGAGCCACTGTACTAGCAGAGAGGGCCAATACGTGAAGACTGGCATGGAGGGGGCGCCCACGCCTGGCCACGGAGGGGGAGAGGGGGGTGGAGAGAAAGACACGGACAGGGTGGGGAGGTAGATGCAGGGAGGGGACTGGGGCGGGGGGGGGACAAGGAATACGTAGGAAACAGGATGGGGGAAAAAAGAGTTTGCACTTGGATTGGCTTTGGCAGGCAGGGAGCTGGCCGAGGAAACACGATGACGCCGCAAGCAACCACTTTGGAGGGTCCCTGAGCAAAGGGACCCCCGGAGTGCAGGAGCGTACCCACATGGCGTACACATAGTTAGCGGCCATGTTGGGTGCTCCCTGGACAAAGGGAAACCCCAGAGCGCAGGGGCCCTGCCTCATGGTGAGAACAGCAACTGTGGCCATTTTGGACAGCCCCCTGACAAAGGGAAACCCCGGAGTGCAGGGGTGTGCCCACCAGGTAAGTATGGTTGACCCCGCAGGTATAGAGGGACAGAAATCCCCCATCAGGATCATCACCTGGAATGTGAGGGCACTTAATGGCCCAGTGAAAAGATCTAGAGTCTTCGGCCACTTAAGGCTGACATAATTTTCCTGCAGGAGACGCACCTGAGGGAGAAGGACTGACTGCAGGTAAGAAAGGGCTGGGTGGGACAGACGTACGGTTCCTGTTACTGGACGAAGGCTAGGGGAGTAGCCATACTGATTATCAAGAGCACGAAGTTCAAGGAGACGAGGACGGTTACGGACCAAGGGAGACGGTACGTCTTGATCAGCAGTGTCCTAGACTGGGCATCGGTAGTACTGGTAAATGTGTACACGGCCAACTGGGGCAACACAGACTTTATAAAGAAGACCATGGTGGAAATCCCCGACATTGACATGCACCGACTGATTATCACTGATCTACAAGGTATACACCCGATCGACTGCTTTGCAGTGGGGAAATCAGTGCTTCCAGGAATAGTGAGAGCGGATTACTCCGCGATAGTCATCTCCGACCACGCTCCGCACCACGTGGATGTGAGATTGGAGACGGGCCGTGCCCAGCACCCCACATCGAGGCTGGATACAGACCTCCTGGCCGACAAGGCCTTTTGCCAGAAAACGTCACAGGCCATAAGCGATTACGTTAGTAACAACCAGAACGGGGAAGTCTTAGCTTCCATGTTCTGGGAGGCACTGAAGGCCGTGATCAGGGGAGAAATTATAGCCTATAAGGTTTGCAAACAGGGCGGTCAGGCAACAACTAATCGACACCATCCTGGAGGTTGACAGAAAGTATTCCGAGGCCCCGACCGCAGAGCTTCTGGCACAAAGAAAAAGCTGAAAATGGACAAAAACCTGCTATTCACCAGGAAAGCAGCGCACCAACTCTACCAGACACGGGGGACCTACTACGGGCACGGAAGAAAGTTGTGGGCGGTCTGGCACTGCTGAATTTACAATACTACCCCTGGGCAGCTATGGCGGAGAGAGTGAGGGGATGGATACGTGAACCCACCATGGAATGGGTGAGGCCCAGGACAGGAACGTGGGCACCTTCAAGTCAAGAACTTCCTCTGCAAGGAGACAGTAGGATACCCCAGGGCCCCGAGAGAGACAGTATTAGGGGAACTGATAAACACGGACAGTAAGGAAGGGGGCAACTGCAGGAATATCTATGGACAGTTACTGGACAGGGCAAGATTACCACTGGAAAAGGCTGGCCACCTACTGGATCACCAGCTGAGAAAGCAGGCAGCCATGAGGGAGATAGCACAAGCGAAAGATAGCAGAGTCGGACTGGTAGCTGAACCAAAAAAGCTTAACCAAACATTTGATGCCTTCTACCCGGGAACTGTACACCTCTGAGCCCCCAGACGGGGACGCAGGGATGAAACAGTGCCACGATGGACTGGACATGCCAATTGTGGGAGACGATAGACGGGGGGACCTGGAAGCACCAATTGGTCCGGGAGAAATCATGGAGAGCATCAGCTGCATGCAGGTGGGGAAGGCGCTGGGACCCCACGGGTTCCCGGAGGACTTCTGTAAAACATTTGGGCCGGCCCTGGTTCCACACATAAGGAATATGTTCGCAGACTCGCTGGCAAGGGGCACCCAGCCGCCTACGCTAACACAGGCCACAATATACCCAACGGAATGTGGATCGTACAGAACCATTTAGCTGCTTAATGTATACGTTGAGATACTCGCGAATGTCCTGGCCAAGAGACTGGAGAGCTGCATGCCAAAGGTGGTCGCAGAGGACCACACTGGCTTTAAGGATAGGCATCTAACTGTGAACATCAGGGGCTAATGAATGTAATTACGAAATGGGGGGACGCTAGCAGGGACTTTTACATGGGGGACAGACTAGTGACACTGGGCGAAAAGACGGAAGACCTGGAACTACCAACAGGGCAGGAACTTGGGCACCTTCAAGTCAAGAACTTCCTCCGCAAGGAGACGGTAGGGCATCCCAGGGCCCCAAGAGACACAGTATTAGAGGAACTGATGAACACAGAGTAAGGAAGGGGGGAACTGCGGTAATGTCTATGGACAGTTACTGGACAGGGCAGGACTACCACTGGACGAAGCCAGACTAAAATGGGAGGGCGAACTGGGGACGAAAGTGGGTTAGGGACTCTGGGATGAAGCACTGAGCAGGGCGAACGTGACCTTCTCCTGGCTCAGCCTCATGCAGTCTAAGATGGTGCACAGAGCGCAGCTAACCAGAACCCGAATGAACAGGTTCTTCCCGGAGGTGGAAAATGAATGTGAACGGTGCCAGGGAGGCCTGGCCAACCACACCCACATGTTCTTGCATTGCCTCAGACTTGTTAAGGTTCTGGACAGCCTTCTTCGAGGCAAGGTTCTGGACAACCTTCTTCGAGGCAATGTCCAAGGTTGTGGGGGTGAGGGTGGAGCCTTGCCCGAGAGTGGCAGTCTTAGGGGGGTATTGGAACAGCCAGAACTACACATGGGGAAGAGGGCCGATGCCCTTGCATTTCGCTTCCTTAATCGCATGCCGGAGAATCCTTTTCGGCTGACGATAAGCAGCACCACCCACAGATGCAGCCCTGGCAGAATTTCTCCATCTGGAGAAGATCAAGTACACCATCCGAGGGTCAGAAGCTCCACAAAGCATGGGGGCAATTCGTCGGCCTGTTCCAAGACCTGTTCGAGGCCAACAGCGACTAGGGACAGAGGAAGAGATGGGGGAGAGCAGCCAAGAGTACACAACACAAAGATGTACAAAGGGGGGAGCAAATGAGGAAACCCAGGGGAACCACAGGGTGGAGCATGGAGGGTTCACAGGGTGGAGCATGGAGGTCACGACGTGGATAAATGATTTTCTTGATAATATATTGACGATGAAGACTTGGAAACCCGGAGAGAGAGGGCAAGAAGCCCCCCCCCCCCCCCCCCCCCCTCCCCCCCCACATCAAACCTACAAGGCCTGCAACAAAACCATAGAAGGGGGGGGGAAAGCACGAGCTCAGCGAAAGAACACCCAGGTCGGAAGAGGGGGGTTACCAAGGAGGGGACAGGGAGGGTGGAGGGGGAGAAGATATACCAAGAAAGATGTTTGTACATAAGAAACTGTATGAATTGTAATTATCGGACACACAAGTTTCACTCTGTAAAATTGAAAATGTCAATAAAAACATTTTTTAAAAATAAATAAATAAATGGTTCTGTTTTTCATATTAAGGTTTTCGAAGTTAAAAATAAATTGGGAATTTGAAGCAGAGGGGAAAAATGTTTCTGAAATGGAGGGAAGGTGTAATGTTGTATAAAAGGATAAAACATTCATGAATCCTGGAAGGTAGCATGTATTTGGGTCACACAATTTGCATTTGCAGTGGTAATTTTTGGGGCAATTTATGGTGCCATTTTGGTTTTTAAATGATGTCCTCAGTGCACTTCTGGTGAGGACCGCAGGTATAATGCTGATTTGACTTCATCTGTATCATTTTAGATTTCAGCACTCCAACTAACACCGTCTCTTAACCTTGTACAGCTGAACCTGTGTTTAGCAGCAAGAATGATGTCCACCGCCCCCTCCCCAAACTGTGTCATTTAAAGATTAGTTTGCACTATTATTTTAAATTGCTGAAGTCTATAGGAAGTGAAGTGGCAGACGATGACGGTCTTGGTCCTGACTTCCAGCGTCCTGAACATAACGTGAGTGCAGTAGTTAGTACCCCTCTTGGATGGAGGCATGGCAGGGAGAGTGAACAAATATGCAACAGGGTTGGATAAGCTGCTGAGGGAGTGACTGAAGGGGTCTCAGCAGGAGGCCACATCTGTCTAGGGTGTTCAGGGAGCAATTTTCCTATGTCTTATGAGAAACCGTGTTATGAGATGTCTCTGTTTCATTAGAGAGGTGCTCACTGAAATCTGCTACCTGCTGCAACTTCACAGCAGGGGACGGACTACATTGGCCAAGACTGTGGATGTGTACGTGACCATGACTTTTTATGCATTTGGCTCCTTCTAGCCTAGAGCAAGTGATATTTGCTATACTTCGCAGTCCACCATGGAAAAGCAAGCAGAGTGAACATGTAGCTTTTTGAGAGCAGCAGGTTTTCACATGTTGCAGGATGTCATTGACAACACAGATGTTGGTTGTGAGATTGATAGATCTACCATGCGGTTTCAGTAGCACTTTGCAATTACTAGAATACAGTAGAAATTTAAGTTAAAACTTCTCGGGTGCAAATAAGAATTATTTATTTGTCTTCTATTGATTACAATTGAAAGGCAATTTGTAGACAATTTGAGACCTTCAAAGAATACCATAAATGATCTTGCTTAGGCAAACAGCTCGCAATAACTTTAGAAGTCAAAGTCTGAAAATGAAATATGAAGACAGGGAGACGGTGAATAGTTCAGATCAAAGTATAGATGATTCATGAATGAGAGAGAAATCCAGCTAATGATCCAGCTCCAGCTAAAAATGGCCGATCAGTCATATCTGTCTTTAGCCATCTAATTACACCCCAATATAATCCTAATTGGTTTGGGTTAGACTCAAACACATCTAATTAGACGGCAAGCCATCCATCTTTAATATGCAACATTAGTTTTAATTGTTTTGTGTCTATATACTTGTGTATGTTAAGGAATGCGATATTGTGCTGTTATCAAGACCAGTTTGAACTGGTCTTTTGCTGACTTAGCTGTTATAACAATAGAACCTTCATGTTACTGTGTCGTTGCTATGCTATTGCTATAGAGCCTGCCCTGTCCTTGGACACTGTCTTGAAAAATGTATTCATTAGTTCAGTTAAAATGTTTATTTTAATCTCTACTGCTTTTGCATGTATCAGGTTCTTTTTGTGTTTCTGTTGTTTTTATGTTGTACTGTCTTGCTATAATAATGGAACTTAGTAAAGTGAATTATGCTGTGTTATGCTGTTTTGTAAGCTATGTTTTGAGATGACCTGAGATTATGAGAGTGTTGAAATCCTTAATTTAAAATGGGTAAAACTGGGGCTTAATATTTATCCTAAATAGCTATCTTTTACCTTTCAGGTGTGTTAGGAAATAGTTGACTTTTACAGTCCCTGCTTTTGATAAATCGAAAGATTAAGTGAGATATATCAGAATAAGATAAAATACATCATTAATGCGATAGTATAAGTAAAAGCACAAAGAGTAACTCATTCATATTGTCATTGCAGTTTTAAACAATAGAGTGGATAAGCATTGCAACAATTAATAAATTCATCAAATTTGATACCACTGATTCAGTATTTATATATATTAATAATAGTCAAATAATTGATTGATCAGTAACATTTCAACAATAGTATTTCATTTCAAATTCATCCAATGGGGATGCAGTTGGGTTAGTTTGAATCATTCTGACAGTTGGTCCCCTGCGTTTAGCGAATAGTTCTTTGATGCACTTAGCACGTTGGTATGTTATGTAAATGATGAATACAGCCACACAGGAGAATAGGATTATTCTTATTGTGGACATTCCAGTGTGTCCAAGCCACCCGTATCGCAGAGAGAGATAGCTTGGGGTGGATCAAGTTTCTTGATTTCTCTTTGGATCTGTAATGCCAAATCTTTAACTTCTTTTGAGTTATCTGGAATGAAAGTGCAACACTCTGCAACACTCTGCACCAATCAGGGCGCAGGTGCCACCTTTTTCGGCTAGCACATAGTCAAGTGCCATTCGATTCTGTAATGCCACGGTTCGAATTGCTCGCATTTCGTTTGAAATTTTATCTAGGGCAGTGGCGGTGTAATCGGCTACATTTTGTATGATGGTTGTTGTTTTATTCAATTCATTCTCCATCCTTATTTCCCAATAGAAAGGAATGATTCTAGCATAAATTGCATCTCTTAAGGTAATGGAACGTTTATTTCTAGCTGCTTCTGAAACATGAGGGAGATTAGGCACATGACGAATGGCAGGTGCACTGTATCCTAAATAACAAGATCCTAACCGGGATCTTGGGAGCCAAGGATATGCTTTGTCATCACAAATAAAATAAGTTGACTTCCTGGTGCGGCTATGCCTGGGTAGGTCGCACGTTCGGCAGCTCCCGCCGTGAATGGACTTTTGGGCCCTCTTGAGGAGCCCCAGCGGCACTTGGACGACGATTCCCGGTGTGGGAAGGCAGCAGTAAGGTTCCCCCAGCACTGCATACAGTGGATCAGGAGTGGAGCGGTCAAAAAAGTGGTCTTGGAGAAGAAAGGAGAACGGGCGCGAAAAAGTAAGATGGTGGCGGGCGGAGACCAGACAGCGTGGGCGCAATGGTCGTGGGAACAGCAGGAGTTCTGAAAAGCTGCTTTGCGGAGCTGAAAGCAGAGATGTTGGCCCCAATGAAAGCATCGATTGAGAGGCTGGTGCAGACCCAGAAGGCTCAAGGGACGGCGATTAGAGAGGTGCAGTAGAAAGCCTCTGAAAACGAGGACGAGATCCTGGGCCTGGCGGTGAAAGTGGAGGCGCTGCATAAAAAGTGGCAGGAAAAATTTGAGGACCTGGAGAACAGGTCGAGGATTCTGGGTCTCCCTGAAGGTGTGGAGGGGTCCGACATCGGGGCAAATGTAGCCACGATGCTGAATACGCTAATGGATGTGGGAGCCTTCCCGAGACACCTGGAGCTGGATGGGGCTCACAGAGTCCTGGCAAGGAAGCCAAAGGCCAACGAGCCGCCAAGGGCGGTAGTGGTGAGGTTTCATCGTTTCGTGGACAGAGAGTGTGTCCTGAGATGGGCCAAGAAAGAACGGAGCAGCAGGTGGGAGAATACGGAGATCCGCATCTACCAAGACTGGAGTTCAGAGCTGGCTAAGAGGAGGGCAGGATTCAATCGGGCCAAGGTGGTTCTCCACCGAAAGGGGGTGAAGTTCGGGCTATTGCAGCCAGCGCGATTTTGGGTCACTTTTCAGGACCGCCACCATTATTTTGATACGCCGGAGGAGGCGTGGACCTTTATTTAGAACAGAAAATTGGACTCGAACTAAGGGTTTGCTGTGGGTTTTGAGAAAGTTGGGGAGTGGGATGGGGTGATTGGATATGGTATGTGTGTTTTAATGGACATGGGTATTGTTTTGGAGGGGCCGCTCCTCGCGTTCGAAGGGGGAAGGGGGGGCAGGAAGCCCTGGGTCATTGGGGAGAAGCGGTAGGAGAAAGGAGCTGTGCCAGAGGGGGCGGGGCCGGCCCAGGTAGAAAATCGCGGACTTTTTTTCCCATGCTAAAGAAGGGGGGGGCGTGGCCCGACGGGAGGGGCGGTGCCGGAGAGGTGTCCGTATCGACTTGAAGGGGGAGGCGGTGACTTTGATGAGGAATCTAAACGGGGGATCGTTGGCAGTGGCGGGAGCGGCTGGGGTCAACAGGAGTCAGCTGACTTACGGGAGTCTTATGGAGCTAGACCGTTTTCTAGCCAGGGGATGGGGGGTGGGGGAGGAAACTGGGTTGCTGCTGCATTGACCGAAGGGGAGCTGGAGGTAAGAGGGAGAGTCGGGGTGGGGGTCCTCCGCCTGGGGGGCTGGAGAGTGCGGGAGGCATGGGCACGTGGCTGGCCTAAGAAAGGAGATGGCTAGTTGGCTGGGGGGGCGGGCAGTCCCCCGATCCGGCTGATCATATGGAACGTGAGCGGGCCTGAACGGGCCGGTCAAGAGGTCCCGGGTGTTCATGCACTTGAAGGGACTGAAGGCAGGCGTTGCTATGTTGCAGGAGACGCAATTGAAAGTGCTGGGTCAGATCAGGCTGAGAAAGGGATGGGTGGGGCAGGTCTTTCATTCGGGGCTGGATGCGAAGAATAGAGGGGTTGCAATCCTGGTGAGTAAGCGGGTGTCGTTGGAGGCGCTGAACATTGTGGCTGATAATGGGGGTCGACATTTGATGGTGAGTGGTAGGCTGCACGGGACCCGGGTGGTGCTGGTGAATGTGTACGCCCCAAATTAAGACTATGCAGGGTTCATGAAACGCACGCTGAGTCCGATCCCGGATCTGGAAGCGGGGAGCCTGATAATGGGAGGGGGGGCGGGGGGAGGACTTTAATACGGTACTGGACCCGGCACTAGACCGATCCAGGTCGAGGTCGGGCAAGAGACCAGCTGCGGCCAAGGTTCTCGGGGTTTATGGATCAGATGGGGGGGGGAGTGGATCCGTGGAGGTTTGCTAGGCCGGCGGCCAGAGAGTTCTCTTTTTTTTTTTTCCTCCCACATGCATAAGGCCTATTCACGGATAGACTTCTTTGTGGGGAGCAGGGCACTCATTCCAAGAGTGGAGGGAACGGAATATTCGGCCATAGCGATTTCGGACCACGCCCCACACTGGGTGGAGTTGGAGTTGGGGGAGGAAAGGGACCAGCGCCCGCTGTGGCACTTGGACGTGGGACTGTTGGCAGATGAGGTTTGTGGGCGGGTCCGGGGATGCATTCAGAGATACATTGAGGCCAATGATATTGGGGAAGTACCGGTTGGTGTGGTTTGGGAGGCTCTGAAAGCGGTGGTTAGGGGAGAGTTAATCTCAATTAGGGCTCACTGGGAGAAGAGAGAGAGGACGGAGAGGGAGAGGTTGGTGGGGGAGATATTAAGGGTGGATAGGAGCTATGCGGATTCCCCTGAAGAGGGGCTGCTGATGGAGTGACGGAGCCTCCAAACGGAATTTGATTTGTTGACCACGGGGAAAGCTGAGACCCAGTGGAGGAAGGTGCAGGGGGCAGTATATGAATATGGGGAGAAGACGAGCCGGATGCTGGCGCATCAGCTACCCAAGAGGGAGGCGGCGAGGGAAATTGGAGGAATCGGGGACAGAGGGGGGAACACGGTGTGGAGTTCAGCTAAAATAAATGAGGTATTCAGGGATTTCTATGGGAGCCTGCATAAGTCAGAACCCCGGGGGGGGGGGGGGGGGGGGATGCGGCGGTTCCTGGACCAATTGAGGTTCCTGAGAGTGGAGGAGGGGCAAGTGGAAGGCCTGGGGGCCCCGATTGGGATAGAGGAGCTGGTTACTGGGTTGGTGAGCATGCAGGTGGGCAAGGCCCCGGGGCCTGATGGGTTCCCAGTCAAATTTTACAGGAAGTTTGTGGATCTGCTGGGTCCGCTGCTGATGAGAACCTTCAAGGAGGCGCGGGAGGAAGGGATTCTCCCCCCCGACAATGTCTCGGACGCTGATCTTGCTGATCCTTAAGCGGGACAAGGACCCGCTGCAGTGTGGCTCGTATAGGCCGATCTCGCTCCTTAATGTAGATGCCAATTTGCTGACAAAGGTCCTAGCCACAAGGTTTGAGGATTGTGTCCTGGGAGTGATACACGAGGACCAGACGGGGTTCGTAAAGGGCAGGCAGTTAAATGCAAATGTACGGAGGCTGCTGAATGTGATTATGATGCCCTCGGAGGGTGAGGAGGCAAAAGTGGTGGTGGCAATAGACGCGGAGAAGGCCTTTGTTCGGGTGGAGTGGGAGTACCTATGGGAAGTGTTTGGCAGGTTCGGGGAGGGGTTCATAGGGTGGGTCAAATTGTTATACCGGGCCCCGGTGGTGAGTGTATCTACGAACCGGCGGAGATCAGAATAGTTTAGGTTGTACCGTGGGACGAGACAGCGGTGCCCCCTGTCCCCTCTGTTGTTTGCTTTGGCAATTGAGCCGCTGGCCATGGCGTTGAGGGAATCCAGAAACTGGAGGGGAGGAACATCGGGTCTCGTTGAATGCTGATGACCTGCTTTTGTACATCGCAGATCCAGTGGAGGGGATGGTGGAGGTCATGCGGATCCTTGGAGAGTTTGGGGACTTTTCAGGCTACAAGCTTTACGTGGGGAAGAGTGAAATCTTTGTGGTGCATGCAAGGGGCCAGGAAAGTGGGCTGGAGGAGCTGCCGCTTAAGAGGGCGGAGAGGAGCTTCCGATATTTGGGTATCCAGGTGGCCAGGAGTTGGGGGACCCTACATAAGCTTAATTTGGCGTGGTCGGTAGACCAGCTGGAGGAAGGCTTTAGGAGATGGGACGTGTTGCCACTCTCCCTGGCGGGCAGGGTGCAGTCGTTAAGATGACAGTCCTCCCTAGGTTCCTGTTTGTGTTCCAGTGCCTTCCCATCCTCATCTCCAAGGCCTTTTTTAAGCAAGTAAGCAGGAGTGTTATGGGGTTTGTGTGGGCAAGTAAGACCCCGAGGGTCAAGAGGCTGTTTCTGGAGCATAGTCAGGACAGGAGTAGGCTGGCGCTACCGAACCTGTGTAGTTATTACTGGGCAGCAAATGTGGCAATGATTCGGAAATGGGTAATGGAGGGGGTGGCGTGGAAAAGATTAGAGGCGGCGTCATGCGTGGGCACTGGCTTGGGAGTGCGGGTGATGGCACCTTTACCGTTACCGCCGACGTGGTACACCACGAGCCCGGTGGTGGCGGCGACACTGATGACCTGGGGGCAGTGGGGACGGCACAGGGGTGAGTTGGGGGGCCTCAATTTGGTCCCCAATACCGAATATTCATAGGTTTGCAACGGGCAGGAGAGATGGCGGATTCCTAAGCTGGCATCGGGCGGGAATTAAAAGGATGGGGGACATATTTATCGACGGGGCTTTTGCTAGCCTGGGGGCGCTGGAGGAGAAATTTGGGTTACCCCCCCGGAAACGCTTTTAGGTGCATGCAGGTGAGGGCGTTTGTGAGAAGGCAGGTAAGGGAATTTCCGCTCCTTCCTGCACGGAGGATTCAGGACAGGGTGACCTCGTGTGTATGGGTGGGAGAGGGCAAGGTCTCGGCGATCTATCAGGAGTTGCAGGAGGAGGTGAAACTTCCGGTTGCGGCGATGCGGAGCTAAGCCGCACGTTTCGGCAGCTCCCGCGATAACGGACTTTCGGGCTCTCCAGAGGAGCCCCGACGGAACTTTTTTGAATTGATCCCGTGTGGGAAGGTGCAGTAAGGTCCCCCCTTACGATATATGGCCGAGATCAGCGGTGGAGCAGCGAGAAAAGAGGCTCTGGAGCAGCGACAAAAACGAGGGGAGAAAAGCAAGATGGCGGAGAGCAAGCAGCATGGGGGCCGGACCAGCAGGAGTTCCTTTAGCGCTGTGTGGAGGAGCTGAAAAAGGAGGTGCTGGCGCCAATGCTGTTGGCGATCGAGGGGCTGAAGGAGACCCAGAAGACCCAGGCGGTGGAGCTTCGTGAGGTGAAAGATGAAATGAATGATAACGAGGACGAGATCCTGGGCCTGGCGGTAAAAGTGGAGGCGCTCGAGGCGATGCACAGGAGGTGGGCCGAGAGAATTGAGGTCCTGGAGAACAGGTCGAGGAGGAAGAACCTCCGGATTCTGGGTCTTCCCGAAGGAGTGGAGGGAGCTGATGCCGGGGCGTATGTGAGTACGATGTTCCATTCGCTGATGGGAGCGGAGGCCTCTCCGACCCCCCAGGAGCTGGAAGAGGCTCACCGGGTCCTGGCGAGGAGACCCAAGGCTGATGAGCCGCCAAGGGCGATAGTGGCAAGGTTCCATCGCTTCGTGGACAAAGATTGTGCTGAGATGGGCCAAGAAGGTGCGGAGCAGTAGATGGGAGAACGCGGTGATCCGAGTTTACCAAGATTGGAGCGCAGAGGTGGCTAGGAGGGAGAGCTGGCTTCAACCGGGCCAAGGCGGTGCTGCATAAAAAAAAAAAAAGAGTCCGGTTTGGCATGCTGCAGCCTGCGCGACTGTGGGTCACTTATCAGCACCGACACCATTATTTTGAAACGCCAGAAGAGGCTTGGACCTTTATCCAAACGGAAAAACTGGACTCGAACTGAGGGGATGTGGTTGTGGGGGGAGATGCTGGTTGTAAATATGGGTAAAGAATACTTCATGGGTGGGATGATGGATGGGGATGTGGGTAGAGTTCTGGTTAAAATTCCTAAAATTCCCTTTATTCTTTTCTGTAGACGAGATGATGATGATGGGGAATGTGGGCGTCGGTGTTGGAGGGAGGTGAGACTCAGGGATGAGGGAACTGTGATAATGGCCGCACCAGGAGCTGCGCCGCAGGGGGCGGTGCTGGTTTAGGAAAGCGCGGGCTTTTTCCCGCGCCAAAAGGGGGGGGGGGGGGGATAGAGGAAGGTAAGGAGGAGGAGAGACTCCCACACGGTGAGATCAACGGGAAGGCGGGGGAAGCCGGGGTCAGCAGAAGTCAGCTGACTCACGGAAGTAATATGGGGGGAGCAAAGAGCTAGATGTGGATCTAGCGGGGGGGAGGAGGGAAAGGGGGAGAGAGGGGGGGATTCTAGGGTTGCTGCTGCACTGTCCGAGGGGGAACTGAAAATGGAAGAGGTGGTCGGGGCGGGGGTTCCCCGCCTGGGGGACTGGAGGGTGCGGGAGGTGCGAGCACGGGACTGGCCTAAGATAGGAGATGGCTAGTCGGCGGAGGGTGGGGGTGGGGGTGGGTAACCCCCCCATTCCGGCTGATCACGTGGAATGTGAGAGGCCTAAATGGGCCGGTTAAGAGGGCCCGAGTGTTCGCGCACCTAAAGGGACTGAAGGCAGATGTGGTCATGCTTCAGGAGACACATCTGAAGGTGGCAGATCAGGTCAGGTTAAGGAAGGGATGGGTGGGACAGGCGTTCCATTCGGGGCTGGATGCGAAGAATAGAGGGGTGGCAATACTGGTGGGAAAGGGGGTGTCGTTTGTGGCCAAGAACATAGTAGTGGACAAGGGAGGTCGATACGTGATGGTGAGTGGTAGGTTGCCGGGGTGGAGGTGGTACTGGTGAATGTATATGCCCCGAACTGGGACGATGCTGGATTCGTGAAACGGATGTTGGGGCGTATTCCAGACCTGGAGGTAGGGAGCTTGATAATGGGTGGGGATTTTAACACGGTGCTGGACCCAGCATTAGATTGCTCCAGATCTAGGATGGGGAAAAGGCCGGCTGCGGCCAAGGTGCTTAGGGGGTTTATGGACCAGATGAGGGAAGTAGATCCGTGGAGATTAGCCAGGCCTTTGGCCAGAGAATTTTCTTTTATCTCCCACGTACACAAGGCCTACTCCCGGATAGATTTTTTTGTTCTGGGCAGGGCATTGATCCCGAAAGTGGAGGGAACGGAGTATTCGGCCATAGCCATTTCAGACCATGCCCTGCATTGGGTGGAGCTAGAGCTGGGGGAGGAGAGGGACCAACGCCCGCTGTGGAGGTTGGATGTGGGACTGCTGGCAGACGAGGAAGTGTGCGGGAGGGTGCGGGGGTGTACTGAAAGGTATCTGGAGACCAACGACAACGGGGAGGTGCAGGTGGGAGTAGTATGGGAGGCGCTGAAGGCGGTGGTCAGGGGAGAGTTAATCTCCATCAGGGCTCATAGGATGAAGAGAGAGGGCAGGGAAAGGGAGAGGTTAGTGGGGGAGATTTTAAGGGTGGACAGGAGCTATGCAGAGGCTCCTGATGGTGGACTACTCGGGGAGAGACGAAGTCTCCAGACGGAGTTCGACCTGTTGACCACAGGGAAGGCAGAGGCACAGTGGAGGAAGGCACAGGGGGCGATATATGAATATGGGGAGAAGGCGAGTCGGATGCTGGCACATCAGCTCCGTAAGAGGATGGCAGCGAGGGAAATAGGTGGAGTCAAGGATGGCAGGGGAACTACGGTGCGGAGTGCGGTGAAAGTGAATGAGGCATTTAAGGCCTTTTACGAGGAGCTGTATAGGTCCCAGCCCCCAGGGGGAAAAGAGGGGATGCGACGATTCTTGGACCAACTGGGGTTCCCGAGGGTGGAGGAGCAGGAGGTGGCTGGTTTGGGGCGCCCATTGGGGTGGAGGAGCTGGTTAAAGGACTGGGGAGCATGCAGGCGGGGAAGGCCCCGGGGCTGGATGGGTTCCCGGTGGAGTTTTATAGGAAGTATGTAGACATGTTAGCCCCGTTGCTGGTAAGGACCTTCAATGAAGCAAGGGAGGGGGGGGGACTCTGCCCCCGACAATGTCGGAGGCGACGATCTCTTTGATCTTAAAGCGGGATAAAGACCCACTGCAATGCGGGTTGAAGAGACCGATCTCGCTCCTCAACGTAGATGCTAAGTTTCTGGCAAAAATGTTGGCTACGAGGATTGAGGACTGGGTCCCAGGGGTGATTCACGAGGACCAAACGGGATTCGTAAAGGGTAGGCAGCTAAACACCAATGTGCGAAGGCTCCTAAATGTGATAATGATGCCATCGGTGGAGGGAGAGGCAGAGATTGTGGCAGCCATGGACGCGGAGAAGGCCTTTGACAGAGTAGAGTGGGAGTATCTCTGGGAAGTGTTGAGGAGGTTTGGGTTCGGCGGAGGGTTTATTAGTTGGGTTAAGCTCCTGTACAGAGCCCCAGTAGCGAGTTTGGTCACGAACCGGCGGAGGTCGGAGTATGTCCGGCTGTACCGAGGGATGAGGCAGGGGTGCCCCCTGTCCCCTCTGCTGTTTGCATTAGCAATTGAACCTTTGGCCATGGCGTTAAGGGAGTCGGGGAAATGGAAGGGGGTGGTTCGAGGGGGAGAGGAACATCGAGTGTCGCTGTACGCATACGACCTGTTGCTGTATGTGAGGGATCCAGTGGAGGGGATGGTTGAGGTAATGCAGATCCTATGGGAGTTTGGAGGCTTTTCAGGCTATAAGCTCAATGTGGGAAAGAGTGAGCTCTTTGTGATCCATCCGGGGGACCAGGGAAGAGGGATAGACGACCAACCGTTGAGGAGGGCGGAAAGGAGCTTTCGATATTTGGGGATCCAGTTAGCTAGGAGCTGGGGGGCACTGCACAAACTTAACTTGACGCGGTTGGTGGAACAGATGGAGGAGGATTTTAAAAGGTTGGACATGTTGCCACTCTCGCTGGCGGGTAGGGTACAGTCAGTTAAAATGGTGGTCCTCCCGAGGTTTCTTTTTGTATTCCAATGCCTCCCAATTGTGATTACTAAGGCCTTTAAGAGGGTAAGCAGGAGCATTATAGGATTTGTGTGGGCGAGCAAGACTCCGCGGTAAGGAGGGGGTTCTTGGAGCGTAGCAGAGATAGAGGAGGGTTAGCGTTGCCGAATTTGGGTGGTTACTATTGGGTAGCCAACGTGGCAATGATCCGTAATTGGGTGATGGAGGGAGAGGGGGTGGCGTGGAAGAGGTTGGAGATGGTGTCCTGCAAAGGAACGAGCCTGGGGGCGCTGGTGACGGCACCGCTGCCGCTCTCACCGACAAGGTACACCATGAGCCCGGTGGTGGCGGCAACGCTAAAGATCTGGGGGCAGTGGAGACGGCACAGGGGTCCGATGGGAGCCTCGGTGTGGTCCCCGATCAGAGACAATCATCGGTTTGTCCCAGGAAGGATGGACGGGGGGTTTCAGAGCTGGCATCGGGCTGGGATTAGAAGAATGGGGGACCTGTTCATTGACGGGACGTTTGCGAGCTTAGGGGCGCTGGAGGAGAAGTTTGGGCTCCCCCAGGGAAACGCTTTCAGGTACATGCAAGTGGAGAGCGTTTACGAGGCAGCAGGTGAGGGAATTTCCGCTACTCTCGGCACAGGGGATTCAAGATAGGGTGATTTCGGGCGTATGGGTCGGAGAGGGCAAGGTGTCGGCGATATACCAGGAGGTGAAAGAAGAGGGGGAGGCTTTGGTAGAGGAGCTGAAGGGTAAATGGGAAGAGGAGTTGGGGGAGGAGATTGAGGAGGGGCTATGGGCTGATGCCCTAAGTAGGGTTAATTCCTCTTCCTCGTGTGCCAGGCTTAGCCTGATACAATTTAAGGTGGTTCATGGAACGCATATGACGGGGGGGTAGGCTGAGTAGGTTCTTTGGGGTGGAGGACAGATGTGGGAGGTGCTCAGGAAGTCCGGCGAACCATGTCCATATGTTTTGGTCATGCCCGGCACTGGAGGGGAATTGCAGGAACAGTATCTAAGGTGGTGAAAGTCCGGGTCAAGCCAAGCTGGGGGCTAGCACTATTTGGAGTAGTGGACGAGCCGGGAGTGCAGGAGGCGAAAGAGGCTGGCATTCTGTCCTTTGCGTCCCTAGTAGCCCGGTGAAGGATCTTGTTAATGTGGAAAGAGGCGAAGCCCCCCAGCGTGGAGGCCTGGATAAATGATATGGCTGGGTTTATCAAGTTGGAGAGGATAAAGTTTGCCTTACGAGGGTCTGAGCAGGGGTTCTACAGGCGGTGGCAACCGTTCCTAGACCATCTCGCGGAGCGTTAGATGAAGGTCAGACAGTAGCAACAGCAACCGAGGGCGGGAGGGGGGGGACATCGTTTGTGGGGGGGTGGGGGGAAGAGGGGTGAGGGGGGGTTTCTCTGGGGGGCATTTGAGCAAGAAAACACATGAATGATCCGGAAACTGGCATGTACGGGAAGAATCCAATGTACAAAGTTCTGTATCTTATTGACTTGCCATGTTCATGTCTTGCCACGCAAGTTCTTTTTCTTTTCTTTGTTACGGGGGGGGCTGGTTTGTTTGTAAGGTGGAAAATATTGTTGAAAAATTCTTAATAAAAACATTTTTTTTTTTTTTTAAAAAGAGTTGCAGGAGGCGGAGGAAGCCTCGGTGGGGGAGTTGAAGGGCAAGTAGGAGGAGGAGCTGGGCGAGGAACTGGAAGAGGGCTTGTGGGCGGAGGCCCTGGGCAGGGTTAACTCCTCCTCATCTGGCGCCAGACATAGCCTGATCCAGTTCAAAGTGGTTCACAGGGCACATATGACAGGGGCGAGGATGTGCAAGTTGCGTGAGGTGCTCGGGGAGCCCAGCAAATCGCGCCCATATGTTCTGGGCATGCCCAGCGCTAGAGGGGTTCTGGAGGGGCTTTGCAAAGGCTATGTCCAAAGTCTTGGACACTCTGGTAAAACCGAGCTGGGGGACAGCAATATTCAGGGTATCAGATGAGGCAGAGTACAGGAGCTGAAAGAGGCCGGAGTCCTGGCCTTTGCGTTCTTGGTAGCCCGGAGGAGGATCCTACTAATGTGGAGGGATGCGAAACCCCCAAGCATGGAGGCTTGGATTAATGACATGGCAGAGTTCATCAAGTTGGAGAGGAAAAAGTTTGCCTTGTGAGGGTCTGTGCAGGGGTTCTCCAGGCAGTGGCAACCGTTCCTAGACTTTCTCGCGGAACGTTAGGTGGAGGTCAAGAGCAGCAGCAACCCGGGGGGGGGGGCGGGGTTTGGCTTGTTTTTATTATTGTAAGGGGCGTTTGCCTCATTTTTGTTCTTAGTTTGTTAGATAGTTTAATGTTTAGTGGTTTAAGTTGTTGGAGGGGATGGCATATGTATATTTTTTTGGAGTGTTTTGTAAACATTTATTGAAAATCTTGAATGAACGTTTTTTTTTAAACAAATAAAATAAGTTCCATTATAAGCAGAATATAAGTAAATATGTTCTAAGAATCATTGGTCTGAGAATGTTTTATTATTTTTAAGGTTAGGTATGCCTGTTATCCTTGAGGACCGCATAACTCTTTGTAAGCGATCGTTTGTACATTTTATAAGCTGTGTTAACATCTACATAATTAGTACAAACACTATTACCCATTTGTATCCCTTTAGGGTTCTTACTGATGAGGCAAATTGATCCTTTTTGTTTAATATTAGTTGGGAGGTTAAGATGTTGAGATTTTTCGTTAGGGTTTTGTTTAAGTTGGTGCCATCCTGAAAAGGTGTTTAGTGGGTAGCCTGCAGATTTCCATAAGTTAATAGATTTTTGGATGTGAATTGCTAAGTCTTTGACATCTTCTGGATTATTCACAAAACTTGTTGAAAGGGTTAATTTTCCTGCACAGACAAAAAGGGCGTATAGTGGATGGATAAATTGGAATGATGCTATTTGCATCTCTAAAAGATTTTCATACACGTCACTCAAATGGACTGGGAGTAAAAGTTGGATTTGCTGCCAAATTCCCGTTATCAAATGTCTTTGAACGATGTGTTCTTTTGGAATATAGATTTGCTTTTAATCAGAGTTGGTATTTTTTAAAAACCAGCTTCCACATTGTTTGAAGTTTTAATTTCCAGGCTAATTTTAAATATTTATTTTAAAATATCAAACACAATAACTTATTAAATATATGACTGAACCAATCGTGCGCTGTATCTTGGTTTTCGTGTAGATGAATTTGTTGATTCTATTAAAGGAAGCACAGCTAACCAGATATGTTAATTTCTCAAAATTAATAAAGCAACATTCAAAATAATGACAGTTTTCTCAAGTTGACAGTTCTTGGCAACTTTTTGGCGATAGGTGACTTGTCCCATATCCCTGTAGACAGGAGGCTAGCCTTCATCGTAAACCAGTCTGCAACCATGAAATCTGAAACTCGCAAAATGGCCATCTTCAACACGGGAAAGGAATCTTCTGGAATTCTTTTTTGAAGTGAATGCAAGGGTTGGATTTGTCGTTAACAGAGGGGGAGAGGCAACGATTGACATGCTTTTGTTAGCAATTGAGGTTTCGGACTGAGGTCTGGGTAGGATCAAGTTTAAAGCTGCAGACAGTTCTGGTGGCTGTTTAGTGCTTAATGGGTTAAGTTGTATTACACTTTGTTTGCCATTAGGCTCGTCGCTTAACTGAACAGGCTTTTCTTGTTTAAAAATCTCACAGTCTATAAAAGCTGCCATGAGAGGCTTTTGGATCATGGCCAGCAGCATTTTGTGGTCGGCCTCCGAGTAAGATAACGGTTTGTTCTGGGGTAAAGGTGTCCTTGACAGATAGTTCATTTGGCCAGACCCCCCTTGTGGAACCTCGATCAGTGTATTCATTGTTTTCATGTCAGTAGCAGCTTGCGATAATGTAAGATTTGATTTAGTGTACACCTTGGTCTTGGTTAACATCATTTCGAATTGTCCGGTTGGTGGCGCTGTTTGCTTTGGAGAGTTCAGCTGATTTTTTTAGAGACAGATTTGAAGTCTCTTGTGCTGTTAATTTGTCTGTCAGTAATTTGTTATGACATTTCATTGTGTCCATGTCACTTCCCAAAATACATTTTTCCTCAAGTAACTGGCAATTTTGACTTTTGATTTGCTCGGTTTCTGTTTGCAACTGTTGGTATTTTGACTCCACTTCAAAAACTTGATGTTGCAATTCTTCTATTTGAAAAGATAGCTGCTGGACTTTAGAGGCTTTGTTTTTCAATTCTGTTCTAATTTCATCATAATGCTCAAGTTTGGATTTTGCATCTCGTAATTCCTCAACAACTGCAATTAGTTGATCTTTAGTGGGCTTAAGCTCGTGATCACTTATTTTTAATAGTCATTTCTTGCTGTCTGCCTATTTGTCCCATAATTTCCAGGGACCATTTTGCACATTCTGCACCGTGCAATTGTGTGCATTTTCCCCATGCTCTCTTGATATTATCGAAGGACCACTGTCCTCTGGGGATATCATACTTTGATTCAATTTTTCTTGAGATTTCACATAGATCAAATTGTCTACGAATGAAAGACGCAAAATCTCCCAACATATCTTCAATAGAGACATTGGGTACCCAACAACCTCCTTTGGACATCGTGGGGAGTAATTTTTTGCATGCTAAAGGCTCTGAATCTATCTTAGGATCTGGATCAGCCATAAATTCAACCTTTCACCTAACTTTTTCTTGGTCACTGACTGTGTGTAGGCTGTGTTAGTCTCAACAACCGGTACCTGATTGATTTAACACCATCTATAAAAATGTCCTTTTCAGGGGTCGAGGCACTGATCGATGCGGCTTTAAGACTTTTAATGAGTGAAAAAGATATTCCTTGCCCTAGTCTAGCCGTGGGTCCTGGCTGGCTCCTCCGATTATTTCCGAAGCTCCCGAACCTCTCTGATGTCGTCCAATCTCGTTTCAGAACTCCCCCTCCTGCCTGACTCGCCAAGTTGATAGATCTACCTTGCGGAACTAGTAGCACTTTGCGATTACTAGAACTCAGTAGAAATTTAAGTTAAAACTTCTCGGGAGCAAATAAGAATTGTTTTATTTGTCTTCTATTGATTATAATTTGAGAGTCATTTAAAAGGCAATTCGTAGACAATTTGAAACCTTCAAAGAATACCATAAATGATCATCTTGCTTAAGCAAACAGCTCGCTATAACTTTAGAAGTCAAAGTCTGAAAATGAAATATGAAGACAGGGACACAGTGAATAGTTCAGATCAAAGTATAGATGATTCATGAAAGAGAGAGTAATCCAGCTAATGCTCCAGCTAAAAATGGCCGACCAAAACGTCTCAGTTATATTGTATCATATCTGTCTTTAGCCATCTAATTACACCCCAATATAATCTTAATTGGTTTGGGTTAGACTCAAACGCATCTGATTTGACGGCAAACCGTCCATCTTTAATATGCAACATTAGTTTTAATTGTTTTGTGTCTATATACTTGTGTATGTTAAGGAATGCGATATTGTGCTGTTATCAAGACCAGTTTGAACTGGTCTTTTGCTGATTTAGCTGTTATAACAATAGAGCCTTCATGTTACTGTGTCGTTGCTATACTGTTGCTATAGACCCTGCCCTGTCCTTGGACACTGTCTTGAAAAATATATTCATTAGTTCAGTTAAAGTGTTTGTTTTAATCTCTACTGCTTTTGTATGTGTCAGGTTCTTTTTGTGTTTCTGTTGTTTTTATGTTGTACTGTCTTGCTAGAATAATGGAACTTAGTAAAGTGAATTATGCTGTGTTATGCTGTTTTGTAAGCTATGTTTTGAGATGACCTGAGGTTATGAGAGTGTTGAAATCCTTAATTTAAAATGGGTAAAACTGGGGCTTAATATTTATCCTAAATAGCTATCTTTTACCTATCAGGTGTGTTAGGAAATAGTTGACTTCTACAGAGATGTACCCCAACCAAAACAAATTCCATTATGGTGTGTGACCATAGGTAGCAGATCAATCCTGGTATCTTGGCAGCAGTCTGCAGTAATTGAACCATCATGGCGAACCAGCTGGGTGAAAGGGTTATTCATGTGGCTGATACTCCTGTGTCCGGTGTATGCACATGATGCATACTGTGATGGCTAGGCTATTGCATTAAATGTGAGTGAACAAAACGTTAGCCTGGACTGCTCCAGAGGAGTCCTGCAAGACTCAACTGAGTGCATGTCAGGATTCATTGTGGTCTGCTGCATGCTGCACAACTTCACCATCATGAGGGACCACGTTTACCATCCACGTTTCCAAGTCTTCATCGTCAATATATTATCAAGAAAATCATTTGTCCATGTCGTGACCTCTAGGAAACACAACCTTATACCTTCCTCCAGACTGAAAAAACAGCCAACTACCACTGCTCTCTGCTTTTTGGCTTTTAGCTCATTCTTTATGCTTGCAGCCACCGTTTTCATTCCATGTGCTTCAATTTTGCTGACATGCCTATCATGTGGCATGACACCTTCTGGAAGTCCATATACACCAGATCAACTGCAATAACCATTTCACCCCTTTCTATTACCTCATCAAACAAACTCAGTCATAGGAAATAGTATATGTTTCAGCCCTTTGAACTTGCTCCACCATTCAACTCGATCATGGCTGATCTTGTACCTCAACTGCCCGTTTTCCCACACCATTCCCAAATGCCTTGATGTCTTTTAATATAGTGATAAATTTCAGATGTATTGTATTACATGTGGTTGGTGCAGCAAGGGTTAAAAACCTGAGTTAGTGTGTGACTGCAGCAGTCACATTTTTAACAATCCTGGTTTGAAAGGCAACAAGGCTTTTTGGAGATAGAGGTGCAATTATTAATGCATATTAAAGTAAAATCATAATTGATTCCAGCCGGGGATATTGTTTGCGAAAGTTGGGCTAATAGAACTTTGTTTATATTAAGAAGCTTCCTTGGGGAGTGGATAATTAGAGATATTGTGTTAAGTTTCAATAAGATGACATAGTTAATGGGAAGAGCCAGGAGCTGAAGCAGTCAGGTCTTGCAGTTTTCAGTTTAGTTTTAACCAGAGAAGAAGCTGATCTCAATACAGTGAGTTTAGATCTGCCTGTGGACAAACTAGCAGTTTCTGGGAAAAACAGTTTAATTAAAGATTTATCCAGTTCTTTTTTTTCCCAATTAAGGGCCAATTTAGTGTGGTCAATTCACCGGCCCTGCACATCTATTTTGGGTTGTGGGGGTGAGACCCTCACAGACACGGTTAAAATGTTCAAACTCCATATGGACAGTGGCCCGGGGACAGGATCGAACCTGGCTCCTCAGTGCTGTGAGGCATCAGTGCTAACTACTGCACCACCGTACCACCCAGTTCAATTAAAAATTTGACTTGGACCAGACCAGCAGCTGTTCTTAAGACAGTGAGTTAAAGATTTGCCTATGTACAGGACAAGAGCAGTGTCTTCGGCTGGCAATTTAAATAATAGTTTAAGACCGGTAAGAATCTGCAGCTGGTTCCTGAATGATCTCTCTTTCTCAAAGTGGTTTATCGAAGACATCCGTTTACAGCAAGTATTCTGAGTCTGCTAAATGTATTTAAAAGTGGATTTTGACCCAAGATGGATTTTGTTTGAGTGGAGATAAAGATAACAGTTAAGGGTTATCATTTCATGATATTGCTCAGCATTGTTTAACTAGTAATGGAAAGCTATTGTCTTTATGATAAAGTCAGTAACACTATTAATAATAAAGTTTGGTTTAATATGCCATATCCCAATTTGAGCATGAAATCACTTCTGGAGCAAAGCATCCTTTTCTCACAGTCTTACTCATCAAATAAAATATTGGGGTTTCAGCCTAGTATTCTAGCAATTGTTGGGATCTGGTCTGGGATCATTATATTCAGAATCAGTTGATCTCCATCTTGAACGTAATCAATGACTGAACCTCTACATTCCTCACGGGTAGAGAATTCAAAAGATTTGCCATCCTCTTGAATGAATCTTGGTCCTATTCCTTATTCTGAAATGATGTTCCCTGGTTCTACATCCACCAGCGAGGGGGAAACATCCATTCATCCCAGGAACTGGTCTGGTGAGCCTTTGTTGCAGTCCCTCTCTGGCAACTATGTCGTTTTGGGGACCAAAACTGTACACAATACTCAGGATATGGCCTCACCAAGGCTCTATACAATTGCTGCAAGCCATCTTTACACCTGTACTGATCCTCTTGCAATAAAGGCCAACATACTGTTTTCTTTCTCAATTCCTTGCTGCATCTGCATGTTAACTTTCAGTTACTTATGAGGAAGAACACCGCAGGTTCCTTTAGTCATCACTACTTCCCAATCCCATACCATTTAAGAAATACTCTGCATTTCTGCTTCTCTTACCAAAAGTGGATAATTGTTTTGCACGTTATGTTCCATCTGCCTTGTTCTTTCCCATTCACTTAGTCTGTCTAAATGCCCTTGAAGTTTATTTACATCCTCTTCACAACCCAATTTCCCACCCAGTTTTGTGTCATCAGCAAATCTGGAAATATTACATTTTGTCCCCACATCTAATTCATTGATGTAGATTGTAACTAGCTGGGGCCCAATCACTGATCTTTGCAATATCTCACTAGTCACCGCCTGCCAACCTGAGAATGACCTGTTTGTTCTTGCTCTGTTTTCCTGCATTAACCAAGTCTCAATATTTACCAGTATATTACCACCCAGACTCATGTGCTCTAATTGTACTATGCTTGTCCAGAAGAATATGGCCCATGGGCCACTACCGGGCCCGCCAGAGCTCTCTATCTGACTTGTAGAACGCTTCAAAAAATGTAAATAACTAAATTCAAAGATTCTTCAACAACTAACTGCTCCTCCAATCACCGGACCATTTATCTCCCGTGCTTGCCATTGCCAGGATCACTAGTGAGCCAAACAACAGCAAGAGTGGGAGGGAACTGGTCGCTGGAGGAGCAGCTTTCTTCATCCTGTTGCTTAAAAATACAGTGCAACCGCAGAGTGAGGCTGTTGGGGAGAGAGGTTTTCGGAGGGTGAGAGAGACGGAGCAACAAAGCAGATGTCAGGCAATGGGATAGAGTTAAAGCAGTTGACAGGCAGCAGTGGGGGAGGGAGGCTGGCTGTCAGTATGTGTGAACATGAGAGAGAATGTGGCTCACTCACGCACCCTCACCGCCGCACATCAACACACACACACATAGCCATACAGTGGGTGAGAGTGAGTTAATAAGTACCCTGCGACTGGATAGGGAGGTGAAAAACACAATTTGACCCTCTCACAGTCTAATGGTCATCTTTATTAATTACTCAGAATTTGAGTTATCAATTTATTGATTTAGTTGTTTCTTCATACCTCAACGCTTTATTGAAATTCATTTTTAATTTGTGGCAAATCGTATTAAAATTTGCTCATCGGCCCCCAAGTGAGAAAAAAAACTGAAATGTGGCTGCTCGCATGAAAAGCAGTTTTACAAGCCTGGTATGTGGGACATTACTAAAAGCCTTCTAAAAATCCAAATACACCACATCCACTGCTTCTGCCTTATCTATTCTTCTAGATATATCCTCAAAATAAACTCCAACTGGTTTGGCAAACATGATTTTGCTTTCATAAATCCATGTTGATACTGCCCAATCATCCAGTTATTACATCCTTTATAATAGATTTTAGTATTTTTCCTGCTATGTCAGGCTAACAGAACTCTTTCTCTCCTCCCTTTCTTAAATTATGAGGTTACACTTGCTGCCTTCCAATTTGCAGGAACTGTTCTGGAATCTATGGAATGTTTCAAAAAATTATTCATTCATGTGATGTGGGTGTTGCTGGCTAGGCCATTTCAGAGCGCTTTTAAGAGTCAACCACATTGCTGTGGATTTGGCGTTCCATGAAGCAGACCAGGTAAAGATGGCAGATTTCTTCGGTTTCATGGTCATCATTAGACCTTTAATTCCTGATTTTTATTGAATTTAAATGTCACCATCTGCCGCGATGGGATTCGAATACACATCCCCAGAGCATCAGCCTGTGTCTCTGGATTACTAGTCGAGGGACATTACCACTATGCCGCGACCTCCCAATCAGAGAAGAAATTGGAAGATGATCACCAGCACATCCGCTAACTCTACAGCCACCTCTTTCAATACTCTGGGATGTAGATCATCAGGTGCAGGGGATTTACCAACCTTCAGATCCATTAATTTCTTCTACTTTTAACTAGCACTAATTTCTTTTAGTTCTTCATTTTCTCTACCCCTTGTTTCTTTAGTACCCCTGGGAGGTTTGCTGTACCTTCATGGGAGGTCAGTTAGCTCAGTTGGCAGGATCGTGGTGCAAAGTGACGGCAACATCGCGGGTTCAATTCCTGTACCAGCTGAGGTTATCATGAAGGCTCCTTCTCAGCCTCGTCTGGTTTAACCCTCAGTTTAAAACACCACCTCTCTGAAAGGGGAGAACAGCCTATGGCCCTCTGGGGCTATGGTGACTTTCATTATGTCTTCCTCCATGAAGACAGAGACAAAGTATTTGTTTACTTTCTCTACCATTTCTTTAGTCCCCATTATAGGTTCTCCTGTCTCTGTCTGCAATGGGCCCACATTTGTCTTTACTAATCTTTTCCTTTTTATATACCTATAGAAGCTTTTTCATTTACCTTTTTATGTTTCTTGCTAGTTTGCATTCATGCTTTGATTTTTCCTTTGTCAATTTCTTGATCCTGCTTTGCTGGATTCTAGAATCTCCCAATCCTCACTTTTTTGGCAACTTTATTTGCCTCTTCCTTTGATCTAATACCTTCTTGACCTTATTAGTCACAGTTGGATCATGTTTCCAGTTGGATGCTTATGCCTCAAAGGAATGTATATTTACTGTAAACAATTTATTAATTCTTTAAATGTTAGCTATTGCCTGTCTACCATCATATCTTTTGATGTAGTGTTACAATCAGCCACAGCCAACGTGATCTGTATACCTTCATAGTTTCCTTTGTTTAGATTGAACACTGCAATTTCAGATTGAATTGCATCATTTTCAAACTTAATGTAAGATTCTATAACATTATGGTCACTCCCCTAAAGGCTCCTTTATGAGATTATTATTTAGCCCTTAATGCACAATACTAGATCTTAAGTAGCCCATTCTCTAGTTCACGGTTTTTCAAAGTGCGGGTCACAACCCACGAGCTGGTGTCGGGAGGTTCGTGGATCGATCAGTCACGGCATTCCCACGGTGGTCCCGATCGCAGGGGAAGTGCCCAATGGCCGCTACAGGCTTCAGAATGAGAATGCAATGAGGCTGTGTGCAGTATTCCGACCATAAGCGGAAGCAGTGAGCAGGTCAGTGCGCCATGCACATTTAACGTCACGTGCCCTGTATGTACATTCTTTTGGCGCAAATGCTCGGAGGAGAGCTTCCATTTTCTAGCTGCGAGCGAGCAAGGCAAGAGGACTGTGAAGATGGGTTGTTTTGTTACAAGGAAGAGACGGCCAGAGATGCACATCAGCGTGCCTACTGGCCAGGATCTCTCAACTGAATATGCTGCAGAGAGCTGCTCCGGATAGTCCATGGCAGAACAGCTTACAAAGAAGAAACTTAACTCGGGAACAAAGCAGTATAAAGATGATTTCTTGAGGTTTGGTTTTGTCAATTGTGCCAATGCAAAAAATGTGTTAGTCGCAGGGAGATACAGGTGAATGAGAGGAGAAGGTTCATATTTTGAAAGTGAAGTGTTGGATGAAAAATTAAATTCCTTTTGAAGTCTCAGTTATTAACTTACATCTGACTCAAACCGGCATGGGTTTAGATTTCAGAAGCACTGGGACTAGTTCTGGGCAGGTGGAACCTGTACTTGTACTTGTAGTTGTTTGTGCAGTTTAATCCTGTTTGATACTGCCCTTTGTTTCCATTGCTTTCCAATTTTGCATGCTACTTTTCTTGCATCCATTACCAGCTTTGTTTCTCACCTACCTGAATTCCCTCTCAGGTTCCCATCCTCCTGCCAAATTAGTTTATACCCTTCCCCCAACAGCACGAGAAAATCACCTTGTGAGGATATTGGTCCCAAAGTTGCTAAGCTGTAACCCAACCTACTAATACAGATTCCACCTGCCCCAGGACTAGTCCCAGTGCTTCTGAAATCTAAAGGCCGCCCCCCCCCCCCAAACCATTTGTTAATTTGCTTTATCATCCTTTTTCTGTAAACTACCTTTTTTAATCCTGCTTTTTAATCTCTTTCCTAACTTTCTCATCTGCTTTTAGGGCCTCCTCCTTCTTTCTACCTATACTGTTGGTACTTCTATGGACCACGACCTCCGGCTTTCATCCTCTCCCATAATAATGTCCTGAAGCTACTCGGGGACATTCTTGACCCTGGCACCAGGGAGGCAATTTACAATCCTGGAGTCACGTCTACAGCCCCAGAAACACATGTCTGTTCCATAACTATTGAAACCCCTAACGCTATTGATTTCCACTGTTCTTCCTCCCCTTCTGTGCAGCTAAGCTTTCCATAGTGACATAAACCTGGCTCTGGCTGCAGTCCTCTGAGGAACCATCGCCCTCAAAAGTATCCAAAACTGAAACCCATTAGTGTGCAAGATGGGCTCCTGCACTACCTGCCTGGTGGTCCTAGATTGTCTGGCTGTCAGCCCATTCCCCCTCCGTCTGCAGCCTAGAAACCCACAATGTGACCACCTTCCTAAACGTGCTTGCCATGTAGTTCTCCGCCTTTTGGATGCACCACTGTGACTTCAGCTATTGTTCGAGTTATGAAACTCGCACCTCATGTTTCTGCAGCTGGTGATCCTGCGCATGTGGTTGTCAAGACCATCGTGAGAGTCAAGACTTTCCCACATCATGCAGGATGCACATTGCACGTGGCCGAGCTGTCTTGCCATTACTTTATATGTTATTATTTACAAACTGGAGACTAGAAAATAGAATTACTCCCAGCTACTCATCAATCAGCTCTTCCTCTGTGCCGACATCACTTTCTTTTCCTGACGTCAAGAATTTATAGAAATAATAATGGTGAGGCTGTCATTACTCATCTTTCCCATGGTGTAAAGCAGACAGCAGCTTGTGGCATTTGCAGGTGCACAGTTAAATGAGAAATATGAACGAGGTTGTCATAATTGCTGAGCTGTTCCGCAAGCTTTGTTACGCCGAAGCCATGGCTGATAGATTCAGCATTTCAGAATGGGCTGTAGTGCCTGTTCCTTGTATAATAATATGCTCTATATTTATAAAATAGCCAGTCCTCCAACTTTCCACAAGCAGTGGTGTGGGACATATATTACTAATTCATCTACTTTTAGGAATCTGTAGGCAAATAGCTGCTTTAAGGAAATACATGTGATTGTTTGTCTTTTGTTTAGAATAAGTAATTCCATAAACCCTGTATTGCCTTTTGCATTGTGTGGACTCTAGCTGAAGCATGCTACAGTGCCTGAACTTGTCAGAGCAATAGTATTGTATTGTAGTAATGTGATAATCTTGATAATGTTACAACTTGAACAGGCTCAATTGATCAGCCAGTCTTTTCTTGTGCACTTTTTTGCATGTTCAGATATTATTTAAGGGCAGTTGTTTGCAAATAATGTTTCTTCAAAAATACTCTGGTACATCTATTTACCTCACTTAACTTTTTATTGTAAAATTCAACTGTTCACCCGAATGTTATCATATTAGCTTCCTTGTTTTAGAATGGGGTATTAATAACATCCCAGGAAACAAGTATTGAGTAGTATTGTGATTTTTTTTTTTAAGTTCAAATCAAAAAAATTGTTTTTACATTAAATGTTCGAAATGTGGGCATCCTGGCAGCCAGCATTTAAACTTCATATCTAGTGGTGCTTGAGAAGGTAATGGTGGGCCATCATTTGTGAGTAGCTGCAGTTCATGCGGTGAATATTTTTTAAGAATTACTATCTGTAATGTAGCAGAAATAGCTTCTCTGTGTTGATCGTAACAATTGAGCTTTTGATGAGAATGCGGTTACTACAGCCATGCCATTCCAATCTTACAGACCAATTAATGAAGATGAAGTCCAAATTCTTCATGATAGACAGTATGATGTTATTGCTCAGAAGCAAGTGACGGTGGACAAGCAGCTCCAGACTGAGGTATGATGAGGATAATTCAGCTTGTTCTTTGTTGTTCAAGTATCCAAATAAATTAAGAGAAAAATAAGGTGAGGTAGAGAAACTTTTGTTGTGTGGTTGATGGTATTTCGCTCATATTTTGGATGATAACCGATTTTTGTTACGTTGAACTACTAGGGGCTGACCTCCGCTAAAGGGATTCTTGATCTCCAAATAACTCCAGCAGACTTTAATCTTTTGCTGACAATTTTTAAAATCCATAAATCATGTTTTGGAAATCCCACTGACAAAAATTGCATCTGTTTGAAGGCAGCTGTATCATATGCAGCAGCACTGGTATCAGCTCTGTGCTTTCCAAGAATGGTGCACCTGAGACAGGGTGTTATGGGTTGGAGCCCACGTCATACCTCTCTTGAGGCACAGCATTCTGAGTCTAACATTTCTGTCTGCTTCTTACAACTTTTCAGATTCCTAAGAGTTGAACAATCAAAATTCAATTTTCAGCTGAAATAGCTGGATAAACAAAACAGGATTGTTTTATGGAATGGAGTAATTAACTATGTTAGAAGATGTGAAGAATAAAACAGATGATCCTTTTTCTGTGCATTGGGGCACAAGTACAGTTTCAAAAGATATCCTGGTTAAATCCAAAGCTGAGGTTTATGACCGCTTCTAAGCTTGCCTAAAACAGAGCATTTTGGGAGATCACTCTCCAAAAGGGCCAAGATGATTGGAGTAAGGAACGTGACACCATTCTATTTACCTCCTGCCTCGGGCTTGTAGCAGTTGAATAATAGAAATTCTTGTCGACTTTGGCACATACTTTTCATTTCGCAGAACAAGTATCTGATATGGGCAGGGAGAAGAATATCTTTGTGGAACTGGTTCTGTGTGTCTTAAGTACTAGAAACCGAGCAGGACTGTCAAGCACTTGACCACAAATTGACCTATAGTTCACCTCAGTGCTCACAGTCTCCCCTTCCCAGTCCTCAGCGGTCCCCCTCCCTCAATCCAACTGGCTGCTGATTGATAGTAACACAGCATATGCAAATATTTGTGGGAGGAAATGAGAATAATATCTACAATCATTCTTTTTTTAAAGTAGAACTGACACTTAAGCTGTTGCTGCAAGTTTATTTTCTTTCACGGCAGGCTCTGCTAGCTGGTTCTTATGTCTCTGATGTATGAGGTTACAGAAACATTATCTAGTATTTCCATGGCTTAAAGGGAAACTGAAAATGATGTGTTAGTTGGCAAAGGAAAAAGGTGTAAACTAAGACTACAAACATTAAATAGTGACTTTTTTTCAAAACTGTTAAATTACTTCACAATTTTGAAGTTGTGATTACTTTTATGAGGGGATCAGTAGGTCAGAGGCCGATACCTGTAATGCTACACCCTGTGAATCAATCTACTATCAAGAAGAGGATTTGTGCCTTGTTCTACTTCATCTGCCTTGAATCCATTTAACAATATACTTGTACCTGATATACTCCTGTTCCTCCTTACTCTTTCCCTCCCCCTATATTTCTGCTGGAATTGCGTATGCTTTGCCTGTACACGAGGATATCTCTAGTGATATTGAGTCTGCATTCTGCTAGCGGTGTTGTGCATGACTATTGCATCAAATTTTTCCCTGCCACTGTAGTGAGATGACTGACCTCTGCTCAATGCTTCCTGTGGTTGCGATAAACTCCACAGGATCGGAAATCAGGCTTTAACCTCTCCAGTTGATGGTCTATTTTGTTGCCTACAGGAGCAACTATTGAAATTAGGAAAAAACAGAATCAAAATTAACACAGGTCAATTATCCCTCAAGCTAGTTTAGCATGTTAATTGGACGTTGATTTTAACTAGACTGCAGATTTCAAATTCTGAAGAAATAATTAAGCATGTATTAGCTGAAATGGTTAAAGAGGGCCTTCCAGGCATAGATGGGGTTTTGCTGAAGGCCCGCCAGCTATTTTATGGCATGGGCAGCGTATTGTTAGGATCAATTGGCTTGATAACAAGCCTAATTGACCGTTAAATATTTAATTAAATGTGGCGGGCGTGCTGTTGATTTTGGTCCACCATTCGTATCATATTTTAAATTCTCCTTTTTCACATTTTCTCCCAAATTTGCACCCACCAACAATAAACAATAAGCAGTAGCGAATATAATGTCAATCCCCATATCAATAACAATCCCATCCTCCCACCAACCGCCAAACAACTGCCCGCATGTTAACATAAACAAATAACAAAAAGGAATCAGGAATCACCCATAGTCACCATTAACATATTGTCCCCCCACCCCCCCCTAATTTTCAATGTTATCCAATTCTTGAAAGTGCATAATGAATAGCACCCATGAATTGCAAAACCCCTCCATCCTTCCCCTCCGTTCAAACTTAACCTTCTCAAGAGTCAAGAATTCCAACAGATCCCCCCGCCACGCCAGGGCACACGGTGGAGAGGTTGCTCTCCATCCCTACAGGATCCGCCTTCAGGCAATCAATGAGGCGAAGGCTACAACATCTGCCTCCGCACCCGTTTCCAAACTGCCTCCCGAGGGCCCAGGTCCAGTTTCATGTGCACCACTTTAGAGATTACCCTAAAAACCTCCTTCCAGTTATCCTCCAGCTTTGGACAGGACCAAAACATATGAACATGATTTGCTAAGCCCCCCCGCAATGTTCACACACATGTTCTACCCCCTCAAAGAGCCGGCTCATCCTCGCCCTTGTGAGGTGTGCTCTATATTCCACCTTCAGCCGTATCAGCCCCAACCTCGCGCACAAGGTGGAGGCGTTCACTCTCCGGAGCACCTCACACCAGAACCCCTCCTCCATACTCTCTCGCAACTCTTCCTCCCACTTTGCTTTGATCCCATCCAGTGGTGCCTTCTCCTCTTCCAAAATAGCTCCGTAAACCGTCGACACTACCCCCTTCTCCAGTCCCCCCTGTCGTCAGCACCTCCTCCAGCATTGTGTAGGCCGGCTCCACCGGGAAGCTCTGTAACTCCTACCTGACAAAATCTCAAACCTGCATGTATATAACCATTTCCCCCTGCTCCAGCCCATACTTTGGTCCCAGGTCCTTCAATCCTGCAAACATACCCCCAAGAAACAAATCTTTTAGTGTCTCAATCCCCTCCTCCTCCCATTCCCGAAAATTTCCGTCCCACTTCCCTGGCTCAAATCTGTGGTTCCCCCGAATCGGCATTTCCCTTGACCCTGCCACCATCCCGAAGTGTTGGCGAAACTGCCTCCAAATTCTCAATGAAGCTATTATTACCGGATTCCGAGTATTTCCCCGGGGCTATCGGGAGCGGCGCTGTTGCTAGTGCTTTCAATCCCGACCCCCTGCACAAACTCTCCTCCATTCTGACACACTGGGAATCAACCCCTCTGACCAGCTCCGCACCTTCTCCACATTCGCCTCCCAGTATAATAAATCTGGTTTGGAAGACCCAAACCCCCTGCCTGCCTTCCTCTCTGTGGCAGCACCTTTCCAACTCTGGCCACCTTCCCTCCCCATATGAGCGAGGTAATTATTCCTTCAATCTCTCAAAAAACAAATGCCTTTTGCAGGAAAATCGGCAGCACAACCTATTTGTTCACACAGATTTAAAAATTAGAAACTATTACTTGGCCTAAGCAATAGGAAACTAGAAGCAAGTTGGGTATTTAGAGCTTTTTCATACACATGGAGGAATATCTGTCATAATAATATGGAACAAAGACAACCATATATTTCTTTGAAAGAACAGGGGCGGGATTCTCCGACCCCCCCCCCCGTCGGGTGGAAGAATCGCCTGGGGTCGGCGTGAATCCCGCCCCCGCCGTCCTCCCAATTCTCCCGCCCCCCAAAAACCGTCCCGGCGTGGGTCGCGCCGCCCGCCTCGGAGAATGGCGGGGTCCAGCGCGACTCAATGGGCGCCGGGGGCGCCTGAATTCTCCGGCCCACGATTGGCCGAAGTAACGCCCGTCTGTAGCCGGTCCCGCCGGCGTAAATTACAGTAGGCCCCTTACCGGCGGAACATGGCGGTGCGGGCAGGGTCGCGGGGGGATCTGGCCCTGGGAGGTGCCCCCACAGTGGCCTGGCCCGCAGTTGGGGCCCACCAATCCGCGGGTGGGCCTGTGCCATGGGGGCACTCTATTCCTCCGCATCGGCCGCTTTGTTCCTCCGCGATGGCCGATGCGGAGACGAACCCTCCAGCTCATGCGCGGGGATGACGCCAGCATGCGTGGCGCGCCCGCGCGTGCTCCGACACGTGCCGCCCGGCAGAGGCCCTTCTGCGCTGGTTAGCGTGGCGCCAAGCCCCTATCCTGCCGGCCGGCGGGGCACCAACCACTCCGGGGCGGTCCTAGCCCATGAAGGTGCGGAGGATTCCGCATCTTTGGGCGGCCCTATGCCAGAGTGGTTCACGCCACTCCGTCCGCCGGGACCCCCCGCCCCACCGGGTAAGGGAGAATCCTGCCCCAGAAATTTGGGGAATATTAGGGTGAGATAGCGGATTGAGATCGAACAGAAAAGGATTGAGTCCAATTCTTTGCCTGTTCCTAAAATAACTATATTCCGAGCTAAGCTATTATCTCCTTTGTGCTTGAAACTAAATGCTGAGTTTTTATATTGACTTGAATAATATTTCACTCAAATTTCAGTATAAAACAGCAAAACTAAAAAAAATCATCATTCTCATCCTGTTTTAACTTTGAATTTCCCCAACTTATGATTTCATTTTCTTTTGCTTTCGTTTTAATTAAGTTGTACATTCTTTCAATTTATTATTAAATTCCTATGTAGGAACGCTGACCTGCTGCTCAAAATGCTTGTAACATAATTTTTGCTTTCCTAGAGAGGTTTATCATTTGTTAACCCTTTTTATTTCGTTCACATGCAGTTAGTTGCCCAAGAGGAGCAGTTAAAGATAGAAGAAGAAGCATTTTATGCTGCACAACGTGAAGCAGCCAGGGCAGCAAAGCAGAAAAAGTTATTGGAGGTGAGGGCATGAAGCCCCTATTTGGTTCTGATCTGCGAAAGTCTTTACTCGTATCCTGTTAACAAGCTTTATTATAAGTGACCACACGCATCACATTTAAGCTTTTTTTCCCTCAGCAACAAAACTCCTTGCTTTGCTTAGAATACACTCAA
This sequence comes from Scyliorhinus torazame, assembly GCF_047496885.1. Taxonomy (NCBI): domain Eukaryota; kingdom Metazoa; phylum Chordata; class Chondrichthyes; order Carcharhiniformes; family Scyliorhinidae; genus Scyliorhinus; species Scyliorhinus torazame. The sequence goes on along the minus strand of NC_092709.1, from coordinate 77,011,530 downwards.
AAAGGTGTTGGCTGTACTCAAATTAATTATTGTTTAGAAATCCACAGCCAGAAGTGTTTTCCTTTAGGATCAGTTGTCACCGGCGGTCATTGAAGTTACCAGATGAGATCATCAAATCGGCCGGCAAGCTTCAGTTTCTGCGTCAATGCAACTGGATGCATGAAGTGCAGAATAACTTTAATTTGAGGTTGTCAATCTAAGTGCGGTGAAAATGCTTGAACCCTTGAGGACTTGGTCTTGATTTTCACATTAGTCATAATATGATAGCAACTGATGCAAGCCAACTCTTCAAACTTGGGAATTTATTTAGATTATTGTGGTCAGCTAGACTCCCTTCTAAGTTTTACTCCGCATTAACATCAAAATTTCACTGACATTCCAAGACTGGTGATCAAGAGCACCCTTCAGGAGTCTTTCACACACAGTGCAGAGCTCTGCTTTGCCTGACTACAGAGCAGATATAAAACTGCTGGTATAATTATGCTACCAGCTCATACCACTCTAAATTTAAGCTACTCTTTTATTGCAGTTTCCAGTTTAAATAGCAAGTTGTTTAGAGAATTTCTGCTATCCTTTCTGCACATTCTTATTGGATAATCTTGGCATCACCTGTAATCCACAGTGAGAACAAGTGACAGTTGTCATCATTGATGGATGCTATCATTTGTAATTTAATTCATTGACTTTGATATTCTATGATTGCTAGGTTATTTTGATCTTTGATGTAGGGATGGGCAATAAACGTGGGCCTTGCCAGCAATGTCCATATGCTGTGGATCAATGAACAAAAATTAACCATATAGACTTGAGCATCACTTGAGTAACTTTAAAACACAGTATGAAAATTGCTTAATTTTGGAAAGTAGATCATATTAGAAATTGGAAGCTTACAAGAATTGAAGTACACTTGTAAAAAGAACTGAATTCCAAAAATGGAACCACTCTCTATACTGAATAAATGCAACCTTGTTCTAATCTTACCCATCCAGTTGTAGCCAGAAGATCTTCCGCAGTTGCTTCTCTTCCTGCCCCTGTACCATTGCTTCTGGATATCCCAAAGATCTATCCCAGGCACTCTCCTAATTCTCATGTGCATGCTGCGGCCTACCGACATCACCTGAATAAACAAGATCGGGTTCAACATGTACTCTGACGACAGCCTTTCCTGGGGAAAGCAAGCAGCATAATCAAAGATCCCTCCCACCCGGCTTACTCACTCTTCCAACTTCTTCCATCGGGCAAGAGATACAGAAGTCTGAGAACACGTACGAGCAGACTCAAAAACAGCTTCTTCCCCACTGTCAACAGACTCTTAAATGACCCTCTTATGGACTGTCCTCATTAACACTACACCCTGTATGCTCATCCGATGCCAGTGCTTATGTAGTTACATTGTACATGTTGTGTTGCCCTATTATGTATTTTCTTTTATTCCCTTTTCTTCTCATGTACTTAATGATCTGCTGAGCTGATCGCAGAAAAATACTTTTCACTGTTCCTCGGTACACGTGACAATAAACAAATCCAATCCGACCTCCACCTCCCCTGATATCTGGACCATTGTCAATTCCCCCTCTGTTGTCAGACTGCCTGTCTGATATCCAATCCTGAATGTGCCACAACTTTAATAATTGCAAAGACCAAAGCCATTCTTTTCAGACTGTCTCAAAACTCCTTTCCCTCACCATCGATTGCACCCCCTTCTTTGACCTTGCCTCAGACTGAATCAGACCATTCACAACATCGACATCCTATTTGATCCTGAGCTTAACTTCCAAGCCTGTATCCTCTCAGTCACAAAGCTCGCTTACTTGCCAATCTCTACTGTCAATGATGTTCAGATTGGTTTTCGGCCTTCCACTCTCAAAAAACTTAGAGTCATAGAATCCCTAATGTGCAAAAGGAGGCCTTTTAACCTATCAAATCTGCACCGACCCTCTGAAAGAGCACCGTACATGGCCCCACTCCCCTGTCATCCCACACATTGACATGGCCAATCACCTAACCTGCACATTGTGGAACACTAAGGGGCAATTTAGCATAGCCAATCCACCTAATCTGTAATCTTTAGACTGAGAGGAAACCGAAGCACCCCAAGGAAACTCAACAGACACTGGGGGAACGTGCAAACGCCACACAGTCACCCAAGGTCGGAATCGAACCCAGGTCCCTAGCGCTGTGAAGCAGCAGTGCTAACCACTGTGTCAGCGTGCAGCCCTTGTGCTCAGACTCTTGCCTCTATTTTAACCTGCATTAAGTCTCACTGACCTGTATTGGCTCCCACATCACCACCTTTATTCCACTCTTCATTTAAAACCCCTCCATACCCTCGCCCCTCCCTATCTCTGTCACTCCCTCCAGCCGTACAATCATCCAAGAACTGTTCAGTCCTCCAACCCTGGCCTTGTGTGCATACACTATTCCTTTGCCCACTACTGACAGTAATGATGTTGGTCTTATAAGTCCTAAGCTCTAGAATTTCCTCCCTGAGTCACCTCGTCTCTCCACACCTCCCTCCTTGAGAGCTATCTTTTTAAACAAGCCTTTGAATACCATTTCTAGCTTCCTCTTTCATTCAATGGAAGCTTCTGCCCAATGACTCTCTTGTGTGAAAAGCCTTGAGACATTGTCCTGTCTAAAACATGCTGTATAAATATAAGTTGTTATTGATGTCTTGAAGTATTTTGGCTAATAGTGCAAATGTAAAGTCAAATAACCAATCTGAAGTTAGAGAAACTAAAAGCATTATTTCAAAATTTCACTCTAACATCTGTTTCTTCCTCAAATTGCACTTTATCTGTTCATTTTAATGTATAGTTTGTTGATTGTTTAGTTATAAATACTTGGGTGGAACTAAGTACTCCTAATGTAGTCAGGAAACCGGAAAACAATTCCAAATTAATTTAGATTTTGATTAATTCTGAAAACCATCCTGGTTCCCCCGCACCACATTTAGAAGGTACAGAGAACAATACAGCGCAGGAACAGGCCCTTCAGCCATCCAAGCCTGATACCACACTTGGCCAAAACCCCAAAGAATAATACAGCACAGGAACAGGGTACTCCAATGATGTACTGGGGAAGCCTTCCAGGAAGTACAATAGACCAGATTGAAGGAGGTGCACGTGAAGCGCTGCCTCACCTGTTGCTTGGTGTGGAGGGTATTAACTATGAGGAGAGGTTGGATAAACTCGGTTTGTTCTCATTGGAACAACAGAAGTGGAGGGTCTATAAAATTATGAGGGGCATGGATAGAGTGGATGGTCAGAAGCTTTTCCCAGGGTGGAAGAGTCAATAACTAGGGTACATAGGAAAAGGTGCAAGAGGCAAAGTTTAGAGGATATATGCGAGGGAAGTTTTTTTACACACAGGGTGGTGAGAGCCTGGAACTCGCTGCCAGAGAAGGTAGTGTAAGCAGATACGATAGTGACGTTTAAGGGGTGCCTTGACAAATACATGAATGGGATGGGAATAGTGGGATTTGGACCCTGGAAATGTAGAAGGTTTTCATTCAGATGGGCAGCATGGTTGGCGCAGGCTTGAAGGGCCCAATGTCCTGTTCCTGCGCTGTGCTGTTCTTTGTTCCTTGTTTGTTTGAAGTTCCCATATAAGGCTTTACCCAGCAATTGTCCAGAAATGCCTAACTTTATTGCACTGAGCTGGGAACTGTCTTCAAAAGCAATTTAAATTGCTAACTTTTGATAATTCTGCCAGTTTTACCCTAACTCCAGAGTAACTATTTAAATCGCCAGACCAAACCTCGCTTGGGACACCCCGCACGTACACACCAACACCCCCCGCCTCGACGTGACCCGACTAGCCCTGCCGGACCTCCCCATCTAATCTGACCTGACCCAAACCCTGCACTCACACTCCCCTTACACAGCCAGGTCTCCTCACTCCTCTACTTTCACCCCTATCCCTCTTGGATTTTCTGAGTCACTTAACTTTAAAACTGACTGTCTCCCTTTAAATTGTCCGTTTAAACATCTCCTTTATGGCCTCTAGTGCCATAAAAAGTGTCTGTTCCTTTCTTTCCTGCGCCCCAATTACTCCTCGCCGATGCAGCTGGGGCACGTTTCATTGCTCCTGTCTCACCCAGCCTGAGGAAGGTTTGGCGAGCAGGGGCTTTGGAATTTCAACAAGGGTAAATCCATCCAGAGCAGCAATCTGCCAGAGATTACCACTGTGAGGAAGTTATGGTTCATGCTTTTACAGCGGACAAATGCTTGTTATTCAAGATAAACTTGATTGCAGCATCACCTGTAAGTTAGATATGTTGTATATTTTGCGAGCTTCCTCATTGGCTTCTGGTCTGAAAATTAAGTTATACTACACTTGTGCCAAGGTGATTAATTAACAAATCTATGTGCTTTATAGCAACAAAGGTTGCAAAAGATGAAACAGAGGGCCAAGTCTGCTGCATACCCTGATCAACAACAAAGGTGAGACCTTTTTAACGTTCAAGGTGTTTTCAGTCAGTGTTTATACAGATGTTGCATTCCAGTTTTAATTTGCAGATGTTGTAAATTATCTGTCACTTTTGAAGCTATCAGGGATCAAGCTTTACTGGTATCATAGAATCATAGAATTTACAGTGCAGAAGGAGGCCATTCGGCCCATCGAGTCTGCACCGGCCCTTACAAAGAGCACCCTACTGAAGCCCACGTATCTACCCTATCCCCGTAACCCAGTAACCTCCACTTAACATTTTTTGGACACTAAAGGCAATTTAGCATGGCCAATCCACCTAACCCGCATATCTTTGGACTGTGGGAGGAAACCGGAGCACCCGGAGGAAACCCACGCAGTCAGGGGGAGAACGTGCAGACTCCGCACAGACAGGGGCCCAGCTGGGAATCAAACCTGGGACCCTGGAGCTGTGAAGCAACTGTGCTAACCACTATGGTATTTTGTATTTTGAATTCCAGTTGATTCTTTTGAAGGACTGTTAGCCCTAAGACACTGAAGTAGCAGAGCACACCGGAGCTGCAAACAGTGTATAAGGTAGCTTGCCTGTATCTTTCCCCAGCTGTCCAATTGGCTTAGGCAATTAAATGAGCCGTACAAAAAGTAAACTCGGCTAAAATGGCCAATGTTGGCTTGTAGCGATAGTTCACCGACATGTGAATTGAGAAAGAAAAAATCAGTCATTTCCTGGTTGTTTGGTACCCATGTGATGCATTAAGTAGTCAGATAGCATGTCTACAAATACTTTTTTTTAAAAAATATATTTTATTGAAATTTTTTTCCCTGAGCAACATTTTTCCCGCTTACAAAACAAGCAAAACGATAACAGTAACAAAACAGAAATTTTTAAACTTTTTAACAATAATAATAATAATAATAATATACAAGTAACACAACCTCGTACTCTATTGACCTATACTCAACTGCCTCCCCCCCTCCCCCTCCCCCCTGGGTTGCTGCTGCTGGTCATCCGTCTTCCCTCTAACGTTCCCCTAGGTAGTCGAGAAATGGCTGCCACCGCCTGGTGAACCCTTGAGCCGATCCTCTCAGGGCAAACTTTATCTGCTCCAGTTTAATAAACCCCGCCATATCGTTTACCCAGGCCTCCAGTCCGGGGGGTTTCGCCTCCTTCCACATGAGTAGGATCCTGCGCCGGGCTACGAGGGACGCAAAGGCCACGACATCGGCCTCTTTCGCCTCCTGCACTCCCGGCTCTTCCGCAACTCCAAATAGAGCTAACCCCCAGCCTGGTTTGACCCGGGCCTTCACCACCTGCGAAATCACTCCCGTCACTCCCTTCCAACACCCTTCCAGTGCCGGGCACGCTCAAAACATATGTGCGTGGTTTGCCGGGCTCCCGCCACACCTCTCACATTTGTCCTCCACTCCAAAGAACCTGCTCAATCTTGCCCCCGTTATGTGTGCTCTATGTAGCACCTTAAATTGAATCAGGCTAAGCCTGGCGCATGAGGAAGAGGAATGTACCCTGCTTAGGGCATCAGCCCACATACCTTCCTCTATCTCCTCCCCTAATTCTTCTTCCCACTTTCTTTTTAGTTCGCCCACCAACTCCTCCCCCTCTTCCCTCATCTCACTATAAATCTCTGACACCTTGCCCTCTCCGACCCACACCCCTGAAAGCACCCTGTCCTGTATCCCCTGTGTCGGGAGCCGCGGAAATTCCCTCACCTGTTGTCTAGTAAACGCCCTCACCTGCATATATCTCAGGAAATATCCCCGGGGTAACTTATACTTTTCCTCCAGTGCTCCCAAGCTCGCAAAAGTCCCATCTATGAATAAATCTCCCACCTTCCTAATTCCCAACTGGTACCAGCTTTGAAATCCTCCATCCATTCTTCTTGGGGCGAACCTATGGTTGTTCCTGATAGGGGACCCCACCAGGGCTCCCCGCACCCCTCTCTGTCGCCTCCACTGTCCCCATATGTTCAGTGTTGCCGCCACCACCGGGTTTGTGGTGTACTTTTTCGGTGAGAACGGTAGTGGCGCCGTCACCAGCGCCTCTAGACTCGTCCCTTTACAGGACCTTCTCTCCAGCCTTTTCCACGCCGCTCCCTCACCCTCCATCATCCATCTACGTATCATTGCCACATTGGCGGCCCAATAATAATCTCCCAAGTTCGGTAGTGCCAGTCCTCCTCTGTCCCTACTGCGCTGAAGGAACCCCCTCCTTACTCTCGGAACTTTCCCTGCCCACACAAAGCTCGTAAAGCTCCTATCTATTTTATTAAAAAAGGTCCTGGTGATTAAAATAGGGAGACATTGAAATACAAATAAGAACCTCGGGAGGACCATCATCTTAATTGCTTGCACCCTGCCCGCCAGCGATAAAGGCTGCATGTCCCACCTCTTAAAGTCCTCCTCCATTTGTTCGACCAGCCGTGTCAGATTAAGTCTGTGCAAGGTTCCCCAGCTCCTAGCGATCTGAATCCCCAAGTATCGGAAGTTTCTTTCCACTTTCCTTAGCGGTAAACCTTCTATCTCTCTACTCTGGTCCCCTGGATGTATCACATATAATTCACTCTTCCCCATGTTTAACCTATACCCCGAAAATTCCCCGAACCTCCTCAAGATTCGCATAACCTCTATCATCCCCCCCCCGCTGGGTCCGACGCGTATAGCAATAGGTCATCCGCGTATAACGAAACTCGGTGTTCTTCTCCCCCTCTAGTCACCCCTCTCCATTTCCTAGAGTCTCTCAGCGCCATGGCCAGAGGTTCAATTGCCAGCGCAAACAACAATGGAGACAGCGGGCATCCCTGTCTTGTTCCCCTATATAATCGGAAATACTCCGATCTATGTCAACCTGTAACTACGCTTGCCGTCGGTGCCCCATAAAGTAGTCTAACCCAGCGAATAAATCCATTCCCAAACCCAAACCACCTTAACACTTCCCATAAATACTCCCACTCCACCCTATCAAATGCCTTCTCTGCGTCCATTGCCGCCACTATCTCTGCCCCCCCCTCCACTGAGGGCATCATTATCACCCCTAATAGCCGTCGCACGTTAACATTCAATTGTCTCCCTTTTACGAACCCTGTCTGGTCTTCGTGCACCACCCCTGGGACACAGTCCTCTATCCTCGATGCCAGCACCTTTGCTAGCAGTTTGGCGTCCACGTTCAATAGTGAAATAGGTCTATAGGACCCACACTGCATCGGATCTTTGTCCCTCTTCAAAATTAGCGCTATCGTCCCCTCCGACATTGTCGGGGGTAGTGTCCCCCCTTCCCTGGCCTCATTGAACGTCCTCGCCAACAACGGGGCCAACAAGTCCACATATTTTCTGTAGAATTCCACCGGGAACCCGTCTGGCCCCGGGGCCTTCCCTGCTTGCATGCTTCCCAGTCCCTTAATAACCTCGTCCACCTCAATCGGCGCCCCCAGGCCTGCCACCGCCTGCTCCTCCACTTTCGGGAACTTCAACTGGTCCAGGAACTGCCGCATCCCCTCCTCTCCCTCTGGGGGCTGAGACCTATACAGTTCTTCATAAAAGGTCTTAAACACCTCATTTATCTTTCCTGCCCTTCGCACGGTGTCTCCCCTTTCATCCCTAATTCCTCCTATCTCCCTCGTTGCTGCCCTCTTTCGCAGTTGGTGCGCCAACAGGCGACTAGCCTTTTCCCCATATTCATACCTCCTCCCCTGTGCCATCCTCCACAGTACTTCCGCCTTTCTGGTGGTCAGAAGGTCAAACTCGGTCTGGAGTCGTCTCCTCTCCCTGTACAGCTCCTCCTCCGGGGTCTCTGCAAATTCCCTGTCCACCCTTAAAATCTCCCCCAGAAATCTATCCCTTTCCTTGGCCTCTGTTTTCCTTTTGTGGGCCCCAATAGAAATCAGCTCTCCTCTGACCACCGCTTTTAGTACTTCCCAGACCACTCCCACAGGGACCTCGCCGTCGTCATTGATCTCCAGGTATCTCTCGATACACCCCCTCACCCTTGCACACACTCCCTCATCCGCCATCAGTCCCACATCTAATCGAGTGTTCTCTGCTCCCTGTCCTCTCCTACTTCCAGGTCCACCCAATGTGGGGCATGATCCGAAACCGCTATGGCTGAGTATTCAGCTTCTTCCACCCTAGAGATCAACGACCTTCCTAAAACAAAAAAATCTATCCGGGAGTACACTTTATGGACGTGGGAGAAGAAGGAATACTCCCTAGCCCTGGGTCTAAGAAATCGCCATGGATCCACTCCCCTCATTTGGTCCATAATCCCCTTAAATACCTTGGCCGCTGCCAGCCTTCTTCCAGTCCTTGAGCTGGATCTATCTAGCCCTGTGTCCAGCACCGTATTGAAGTCCCCTCCTAAAATCAAATTTCCTGCCTCCAGGTCCGGAATACGCCCCAGCATCCGTCTCATGAACCCCGCATCGTCCCAATTTGGGGCATACACATTAACCAACACGACCTCCATTCCCTCCAGCCTACCACTCACCATTACATATCTACCTCCACTATCTGCTACGATGTTCTTTGCTTCAAATGCTACCCGTTTCCCCACCAAAATGGCCACCCCTCTGTTCTTTGCGTCCAGTCCTGAGTGGAACACCTGTCCCACCCATCCTTCCCTTAGCCTAACTTGGTCAGCCACCTTTAGGTGCGTCTCTTGGAGCATAACCACGTCTGCCCTTAGTCCTTTCAAATGCGTGAGCGCTCGGGCCCTTTTTATCGGCCCATTCAGGCCTCTCACGTTCCACGTGATCAGCCTCACTGGGGGGCTACCTGCCCCCCTCCCGTGTCGACTAGCCATTACCTTCTCTAGGCCAGTGCCATATCCCGCCTCCGCGCTCCCGCTCGCTCCCCCAGCGTCGCATTCCGCCCCCGACCACCCTCTCTTCAGCCATTTCCTTTTGGATTTCCGCAGCAGCAACACAGTTGTCCGTTCCCCCCCCCCCCCCCCCCCCCCCGCTAGATCCCTATCTAGCTTGATTGCTCCCCCCATATCACTTCCGTAAGTCAGCTGACTTCAACTGACCCCGGCTACTCCTGCTCGCTCCTCGGCCCCCCCGGTGTGAGGGAACTCCCATCCGCCTTGCGCCTGTTTTCCCGCCTTATTCTTTCTGGCGCGGGAACATCCCTTTACCTGTCCCGCCTCTTATGGCGCAGCTCCCTTTCCCCTCCCCCTCTCCTTCCCCATTCTCTGACTATGTCCCGCCTCTCCCCCCTCACCGGCCCCCACATTTCCCCAGTGTCCCCCCCCCTTCCCTGTTTACTTCTCGCTTAACTTTCACCATCCCATTAACAAAAACAATAATAACAACAATAACAGTTCGCTGCAGCATCAGTCCCTCAGTTCCGGTCCAGTTTCTCTTCATTGATGAAGGACCATGCTTCCTCCGCCGTCTCGAAATAATAGTGTCTCTCCTGATGCGTGACCCATAGTCTTGCCGGCTGCAGCATCCCAAACTTCACCTTCCTTTTGTGCAAAACCTCTTTGGCTCGGTTGAAGCTCGCCCTCCTTCTCGCCACCTCCGCACTCCAATCCTGGTAGATCCTTACCACCGCATTCTCCCATCTGCTACTCCGCACCTTTTTAGCCCATCTCAGGACCTCTTCTCTGTCCTTAAGGCGGTAGAATCGCACGATTATCGCCCTCGGTGGTTCTCCTGCTTTTGGTCTTCTCGCCGGGATCCGATTTGCCCACTCCACCTCCATGGGGCCCGCAGGGGCCTCAGCACCCATCAGTGAGCTCAGCATCTTACTTGCGTACGCTCCACAGTCTACTCCTTCCACACCCTCCGGGAGACCTAGTATCCTAAGGTTCTTCCTTCGCGCTCCATTTTCAAGGGCCTCAATCCTGTCAGCACACTTTTTATGAAGTGCCTCGTGCGTCTGAGTCTTGACCGCCAGGCCCAGGACCTCGTCCTCAATACCTGACACCTTCTGCTCCACCACGCGAAGTTCCGTCTCCTGGGTCTTTAAAGTCTCCTTAAGCCCCTCAATTGCCTGTAACAACGGGGTCATTACCTCCTTCTTCAGCAGGTCCACGCACCGTCTCACCACCTCGTCCTGCTCAGGCCCCCATGTCACCTGTGGTTTCTCCGCCGCCATTTTGTTACACTCCCTCTGACCTTCTGGCTGCAGATTCTTCGGGCTGCAGCCGCCACCGCCGGTTTTTCCCTCCGTCTTTCGGGGGGAGGGCTCCCTTCCCTCGCGCCTCGCACCGGGTTTTACGGCCGTCCAAGTCCCCGTTGGGGCTCTTAAAAGAGCCCGAAGTTCCGTCGGAGCTGGAGCCGCCGAAACGTGCGGCTAGCTCATCCCTGCCGCAACCGGAAGTCTGTCTACAAATACTTAAGCATGCGATTTAAACTTTCACTTCAAAGTTGTACTGACAGAGTGCCACATTGTTCGAGGTGCCATCATTTTGGTAAATAGATGCCCCACCTACTTGTTCAGATAGACATAAACCAGCCCTTGGAACTAGAAGAGTGGGGAGTTTGCCCAGTGTCTTGGCCCGCACTCTCCTTAATCAGGCTTACTGGTCTAGAATTCCTTGTTTTCTCTCTCCCTCCCCTTTTAAATAGTGGTGTTACATTAGCTGCTCTCCAATCTGTAGGAACTGTTCTGGAGCCTATAGAATCTTGGAAGATGACCACCAATGCATCCACTATTTCTCAGACCACTTCCTTAAGTACTCTGGGATGTGGATTATCAAGCCCTGGAGATTTATCGCCCTTCAATCACATCTGTTTCCCCAACACCATTTCTATACAAATACTGATCTCCTTGAGTTCCTTCCTCTCCCTGAACCCCAACATTTCTGGTGTCTTATTTGTGTCCTCCTTTGTGAAGCCAGAATCAAATTATGCATTTAGTTGATCAGCCATTTCCTTGTTCCCCATTATAAATTTCCCTGTTTCGACCGTAAGGACTTACATTTGCCTTCACCAATCCTTTTCTCTTCACATAGCTATGGAAGCTTTTATAGTCATCTTTTATGTCCCGTCCCCCCTAAAGCTTATTCTCATTCTCTATTTTCCCCTTCTTAATCAATCCTTTGGTCCTCCTTTGCTGAATACTAAACTGCTCCCAATCCTCAGGTCTGTTGTTTTTCTTAAAATTTGTATGCTTCTTCCTTGGATCTAATACTATCTCTAATTTCCCTTGTAAGCCTTTGGCCAACTTTCACGTTTTACTTTTGTGCTAGACCGGGATAAACAATTGTTGCAGTTCACCCATGCATTCCTTGAACGTTTGCCATTGCCTATCCACTATCACTTTTTTAAGTAACGCTTCCCAATCTATCATAGTCATTTCACACTTGTATCATTGTAGTTTCCTTTATTAAGATTCAGGATCCGAGTCTCCGAATCAACTACGTCACTCTTCATCTTGATGAAAAATTCTATCATGTTATGGTCGCAAAAGTTCATCTTCTAGCCTGGTTACCAATTCCCAGGTTAGATTTGGAATAAATCCCTAACATGTTATATTTTGGCGCAAATGTACCATCATATGTTTCAATTAAATATTTACAACGCATCTGGTTCTCAGGCAGTGGAAGACTGCAGCTGATACATCAGCAACACACCTTCAATTGAACAATAAAGGTCAAATTTACAAATTTGATTACCTTGCAGGAAGTATTGCTGTTCAGGAACATGTTTCATGTTTTTCATAGAATCCCTATAGTGCAGAAGGAGGCCATTCAGCCCATCGAGTCTGCAACGACCATTTCTTTTTTAAAAAAATATTTATTCAAATTTTCCAAAAATTTTTAACAAATTCCCCCCCCCCCCCCCCCCCCCCCAATAACAAAAAGAAAGAAACACAAACACAACAGTCAAAAATTATACATTGGGTTTCCCCCATATACAGTAACCCCCCCCATATGACATTCAAAGGTACCCATAGGGAAGCCCCCCCCACCCACCCGAATTTTCCCCCCCCCCCTTGGGTTGCTGCTGCTGACCTCCTAACGCTCCGCAAGATAGTCTAGGTTGCCACCGCCTGAAGAACCCCTGCGCAGACCATCGTAAGGCAAACTTTATCCTCTCCAGCTTAATGAACCCTGCCATATCATTTATCCAGGCTTCCACACTGGGGGGCTTCGCAACCTTCCATAATAGCAAGATCCTCCGCCGGGCTACCAGGGACGCAAAGGCCAGGATACCGGCCTCTTTCGCCTCCTGCAGTCCCGGCTCGTCCGTTACCCCAAATAGTGCCAACCCTCAACTCGGCTTGACCTAGACTTTCACCACCTTGGACATAGCCCTCGCGAAACCCCACCAAAACCCATCCAGTGCCGGGCACGACCAGAACATGTGGACGTGATTCGCCGGGCTTCCCGAGCACCTCCCACATCTATTTGGAGCAGCACGGTAGCATTGTGGACAGCACATTTGCTTCACAGCTCCAGGGTCCCAGGTTCGATTCTGGCTTGGGTCACTGTCTGTGCGGAGTCTGCACATCCTCCCCGTGTGTGTGTGGGTTTCCTCCGGGTGCTCCGGTTTCCTCCCACAGTCCAAAGATGTGCAGGTTAGGTGGATTGGCCATGCTAAATTGCCCTTAGTGTCCAAAATTGCCCATAGTGTTGGGTGGGGTTGCTGGGTTATGGGGATAGGGTGGAGGTGTGGACCTTGGGTAGGTTGCTCTTTCCAAGAGCCGGTGCAGACTCGATGGGCCGAATGGCTTCCTTCTGCACTGTAAATTCTATGAAATCTATAATCCTCCACCCCAAAGAACCTACTCAACCTCGCCCCTGTCATATGCGTTCTGTGAATAACCTTGAATTGTATTAGGCTGAGCCTGGCGCAAGAGGAGGAAGAATTACCCTACTCAGGGCATTAGCCCACAGACCCTCATCTATCTCCTCCCAAGCTCCTCCTCCCACTTGCCCTTTAACTCCTCTACCGAGGCCTCCTCCTCTTCTTTCAGCTCCTGGTATATCGCCGAAACCCTGCCTTCTTCAACCCATACACCCGAAATCACCCTGTCCTCAGTCCCCTGTGCCGGGGGCAGCAGGAATTCCCTCACCTGCCGCCTCACAAACGACCTCACTTGCATATACCTGAAAGCATTTCCCGGGGGTAACCCAAACTTCTCCTCCAGCACCCTCAAGCTCGCAAACGTCCCATCTGTAAACAAGTCCCCTATTCTTCTAATCCCTGCCCGATGCCAGCTCCGAAATCCCCCATCCATCCTTCCCGGGACGAACCGATGGTTCTCCCGAATCGGGGACCAAACCGAGGCTCCCACCTCACCCCTGTGTCATCTCCACTGCCCCCAGATCTTCAACGTTGCCGCCACCACCGGACTCGTGGTGTACCTTGTCGGCGAGAGCAGCAGCGGTGCCGTCGCCAGCGCCCTCAGGCTCGTGCCTACACAGGACGCCATCTCCAACTCTTCCACGCCGCCCCCTCTCCTTCCATAACCCACTTACGGATCATTGCCCCATTGGCAGCCCAATAATAGTCGCACAAATTCGGCATAGCCAGCCCTCCCTGTCCCTACTACGCTCCAGAAACACCCTCTTTACCCTCGGGGTCTTATTTGCCCACACAAAACCCATGATACTCCTACCTACCCGTTTGAAAAAGGCCTTGGGAATCATAATGGGAAGGCACTGGAACACAAAGAGAAACCTCGGGAGGACCATCATTTTAACCGACTGCACCCTGCCCGCTAGCAAGAGTGGCAGCACATCCCATCTTTTGAAATCCTCCTCCATCTGCTCCACCAACCGTGTCAAATTAAGTTTGTGCAGGGCCTCCCAACTCCCAGCCACCTGGATCCCTAAGTACCGGAAGCTCCTTTCCGCCCTCTTCAACGGCAGGTCGTCTATCCCCTTTCCCTGGTCCCCTGGATGTACCACAAAGAGCTCACTTTTCCCTACATTGAGCTTATACCCCGAGAAGTCCCCAAACTCCCTTAGGATCCGCATGACCTCCGCCATCCCCTCCACTGGATCTGCCACATACAGCAACAGGTCGTCCGCATACAGCGACACCCGATGTTCCTCTCCCCCTCGGACCAGTCCCCTCCATTTCCTGGACTCCCTTAGTGCCTTGGCCAGAGGCTCAATTGCCAATGCAAACAGCAAGGGGGCCAGGGGGCACCCCTGCCTCGTCCCTCGGTACAGCCGAAAGTACTCCGACCTCCGCCGATTCGTAGCCACACTCGCCATCGGGGCTCTATGTAGCAATCTGACCCAGCTGACGAACCCAAACCTCCGCAGCACTTCCCAAAGATACTCCCACTCCACCCGGTCGAAGGCCTTCTCCGCGTCCATAGCTGCCACTACCTCCGCTTCTCCCACCGGGGGTTACACCGAGGGCATCATAATCACATTGAGGAGCCTCCGCACATTGGTGTTTATCTGCCTGCCCTTTACAAATCCCGTCTGGTCCTCATGAATCACCCCCGGGACACAGTCCTCAATTCTCGTAGCCAGCATTTTGCCAGCAACTTAGCATCCACATTGAGGAGCGAGATCGGTCTATACGACCCACATTGCAGTGGGTCCTTGTCCCGCTTCAGGATCAGAGAGATCAGCGCCCCGGACATTGTTGGGGGCAAGTCCCCCCCCTCCCTTGCCTTATTGAAAGTCCTCACTAGCAATGGGCCTAGCAGGTCCCTGTATTTCCTGTAAAACTCGACCGGGAATCCATCTGGCCCCGGGGCCTTCCCCGCCTGCATGCTCCCCAATCCTTTAACTAGCTCCTCCAGCCCAATTGCGCCCCCAAACCAGCCACCTCCTCCTCCTCCACCCTCGGGAACCTCAGCTGATCCAAAAATCGTCGCATCCCCTCTTCCCCCACTGGGGGCTCAGATCTGTACAGATCCCTATAAAAGTCCCTAAATACCTTGTTTATTCTCACCGCACTCCGCACCGTATTCCCCTTGCTATCCTTAACTCCGCCTATCTCCCTCGCTGCCTCCCTCTTGCGAAGCTGGTGTGCCAGCATCCGACTCGCCTTCTCCCCATACTCATACGTCGCCCCCTGCGCTTTCCTCCACTGTGCCTCTGCTTTCCCTGTGGTCAACAGGTCGAACTCCGTCTGGAGGTTCCGCCGCTCCCTAAGTAGTCCCTCCTTGGGGGCCTCTGCATATCTCCTGTACACCCTTAAGATCTCCCTCACCAACCTCTCCCTCTCCCTGCCCTCTCTCTTCTCCCTGTGGGCCCTGATGGAGATTAACTCTCCGCTGACCACCGCCTTCAGCGCCTCCCAGACTACCCCCACCTGCACCTCCCCGTTGTCATTGGCCTCCAAATATCTTTCAATACACCCTTGCACCTGCCCGCACACCACCTCATCCGCCAATAATCCCACATCCAGAGGCCACAACGGGCGCTGGTCTCTCTCCTCCCCTAACTCCAGCTCCACCCAGTGCGGGGCGTGGTCTGAGATGGCTATGGCCGAATACTTCGTTCCCTCCACTTTCGGGATTAGCGCCCTTCTCAAAATAAAAAAATCTTTCCGGGAGTAGGCTCTATGGACGTGGGAAAAGAATGAAAATTCCCTGGTCAGGGGCCTGACAAACCTCCATGGATCCCCCCCCCCCCAAATCTGGTCCATAAAACCCCCTAAGCACCTTGGAGGCAGCCGGCCTCTTACCCGCCTTGGACCTCGAGCGATCCAGTGCTGGGTCCAGCACCGTGTTGAAATCCCTCTCCCATTATCAAACTTCCTACCTCCAGGTCCGGAATCCGACCCAGCATGCGTTTCATAAATCCGGCATCATCCCAGTTCGGGGCATATACGTTTACCAGTACCACCCGCAACCTACCGCTCACCATAACATATCGACCTCCATTATCCACTACAATATTCATTGCCTCAAACGACACCCACTTCCCCACCAGTATTGCAACCCCTCTGTTCGTCGCATCCAGCCCTGAATGGAATACCTGTCTTTCTTACCCATCCCTTTCTCAGCCTAACCTGATCTGCCACCTTCAAATATATCTCCTGGAGCATAACCGCGTCTGCCTTCAGTCCCTTTAAGTGCTCCAAGTTATCAGTCGGATTGGGGGGCTGCTCACCCCTCATTCCCCCCCCCCCCCCCCCCCCCCGACTAGCCATCTCCTTGTCTAGGCCAGCCACGCGCACGCGCCTCCCGCACCCTCCAGTCCCCAGGATGGCGGACCCCCCCCCCCGACCACCTCTCCTACTTCCAGCTCCCCTTTGGCCAATGCAGCAGCAACCCTATACCCCCCCCCCCCCCCACCTCCTCCCCCCACTAGATCCACATCTAGCCCTTTTGCTCCCCCAATAACACTCCCGTAAGTCAGCTGACTCCTGCTGACCCCGGCCACTCCCGCCATTCCATCGACCCCCCCCCCAGTGTGAGAATCCCCCCTCCCCCTCCCTGGCAGTCAGTGTGCGCTCCTCTCCAGCACCGCCCACCCCCGTCCTTCCGTAGCGCGGGAAAAAGCCCGCGTTTTCCTGAGCTGGCCCCGCCCCCTCTGGCGCAGCTCCTGTTGCGGCCTTACCCCAATTCCCCATCCCCGGGCCTCCACTCCCCCCTCTTCCTTCGTGGGGGTCTGCCCCTCCAACACCGACGCCCACACTCCCACAGTCTCCCCATCAAATCCCTTCATCCATCCCCATCCAGCACCCAACCAAAGAAACATTCCCTAAACGTGATAAACACCATGTACACCGTAAACATCCCCCCACAACAAACCCTCAATTTTGAGTCCAACTTTTCAGTCCGTATAAAGCTCCATGCCTCATCAGGCGTTTCGAAATAGTGGTGCCAATCCTGGAATGTGACCCACAATCGTGCTGGCTGCAGCATACCGAACTTCACCCCCTTCCGATGGAGCACCGCCTTAGCCCGATTGAAACCAGCTCTCTTCTTAGCCACCTCTGCACTCCAGTCCTGGTAGATTCGGATCTCCGTGTTCTCCCACCTGCTACTCCGCTCTTTCTTGGCCCATATCAGGACACACTCTCTGTCCATAAAGCGGTGAAACCTCACCACTACAGCCCTTGGCGGCTCATTGGCCTTGGGTCTCCTTGCTAGGACCCGGTGAGCTCCATCTCGCTCCAGGGGCCTCGGGAAGGCTCCCGCGCCCATCAGCGAATTGAGCATCGTGCTCACATATGCCCGGCATCGGGCCCCTCCACTCCTTCAGGGAGACCCAGAATCCGAAGATTCTTCCTCGACCTATTCTCCAGGTCCTTCAATCTTTCCGCCCACCTCTTGTGCAGCGCCCCATGCGCCTCCACCTTCACCGCCAGGCCCAAGTTCTCGTCCTCGTTCTCCGAGGCTTTTTGCCGCATCTCCCGGATCGCCGCCCCTTGGGCCTTCTGGGTCTCCACTAGCTTCTCGATCGCTGCCTTCATTGGCGCCAGCATTTCGGATTTCAGCTCCTCAAAGCAGCGTTTAAGAAACCCCTGCTGCTCCTACGACCCCTGCGCCCATGCTGCTTGGTCTCCACCCGCCGCCATCTTGTTTTTTCTCCCTCTCACTTTTTGCTGCTCCAAGATCACTTTTTTCACCGCTCCACTCCTGGTCCAATCCATATAATGTCGGGGGGACCTTGCTGTCACCTTCCCACACTGGAAGCCGTCGAACAATTGCCGTTGGGGCCCCTCTAGAGACCCCAAAAGTCCGTTCCCGGCGGGAGTTGCCGAACGTGCGACCTACCTAGGCATAGCCGCAACCGGATGTCCGCAACCACCATTTCAAACAACACCCTACACAGACCCTATCCCTGTAACCCCACCTAATGTTTGGATACTTGGGGGCAATTTAGCATGGCCAATCCACCTAACCTGCACTTCTTTGGACTGGGAGAAAACCGGAGCACCCAGAGGGAACCTACGCAGACACGGAGCGGAGGGAATGTGCAAACTCTACACAGACAGTCACCTCCGGTCGGACGAAACCCGGGTCCCTGGTGCTGTTGAGGCAGCAGTGCTAACCACTGTGCCACCATGCCACCCCATTTTCTCTCCATTAATTTTAATCATGGGGAACATATCCATAATTTATTGATTTGCATTCGAGGCTCCCATGGCTCCCTTTTGAGAGCATTCATTCACAAACTCTAGATGTCGATAATCTGACTGTACACATGATTAAACTGAGCGTTTTATTTTTCTACCTTGTTTTCAGTAGTGGGGTAGGGGAAGAAGACTTTGAATCATTTCTACAACGTACAAAATCTCAATCTGAAGCTTTCAGGAACCAACACAGTAAGTTTGCTTATTGAGAAATAAGGTTTTATTTTCTCCAAATGCTTTTTGCCACAGATATTTTCTTAAATATATTCATGACTGTTTTAGCAGTGTGTAGTTGAAAATGAAAATCGCTTATTGTCACAAGTAGGCTTCAAATTAAGTTACTGTGTAAAGCCCCTAGTCGCCACATTCCGGTGCCTGTTCGGGGAGGCTGGTACGGGAATTGAACCATGCTGCTGGCCTGCCTTGGTCTGCTTTAAAGGCCAGCAATTTAGCTCAGTATGCTAAACCAGCCCCTAGTTGAACATGCTAATTGGAGTCAGGGCATTAACATCCCAAAAATAGTTCGACCATTAGATTTTTTTTTAAATTTCTTGGGATATGAATGCTCATTTCATCCACTGTTGCCCCGTGAAGCTGGTAGGAGCCTGTTCCTTGAACCAATGAAACCCTGTGTTGAAGGTACTCCCATGATGATGTTAAATGGGAAATTCCAGGATATTGGCTCAGCATGGTGAAGAAACAATGACACAGGTTGGGCCTATGTGCTCACCATGTTGAACTCACTGATGGGAGCGGGGTCCTTCCAGGGGCCCTTGGAGCTGGAGGGGGCCCATAGAGTGCTGGCGAGGAGGCTCAAGGCTAGTGAGCCTCCGCGGGCAGTGCTGGTGAGGTTCCATCGGTTTGTCGATCGGGAGTGTGTGCTCAGGTGGGCCAAGAAGGAGAGGAGCAGTAGGTGGGAGAACGCGGAGGTTCGGATATATCAAGACTGGAGTGCAGAGGTGGCGAAGAGGAGGGCCGGGTGCAATCGAGTGAAGGCGGTGCTGCACAGGAAGGGGGTGAAGTTTGGCATGTTGCAGCCGGCACGACTGTGGGTTACCTACAAGGACCGGCACCATTATTTTGAGTCTCCGGAAGCGGCGTGGGCCTTTGGTCAGGCCGAGAAGTTGGACACAGATTGTGGGTCGGGACGGGTGATTGGGGACTGCGGTTGATATGCTATGTTTATTTTTGTTTCGGGGGTGGTTGGGGTGGGTTGGGCACTGTTTTGGTTGGGTTGGTCGGGCGGGCTCTTGGAGGTGAGATGGGGCCCTGCGGGGGAGGGCGTGGCCCAAGTCAGGGGTGAGGGGACCGGGCCTGGAAAAGGAGCTGCGTCAGGTGGCGGGGCCGGGTAGGTGGAAAGCGCGGGCTTTTTCCCGCGCTGAAGACTGGAGGGGGCGGGGAAGCGAGGGTTGTTTCCCGCGCTTAGAACAGAAGGGGGAGGAGGAGAGCCTATGGATGGGGATGGGAGAGGAGGGTGTGCCACACAATAGGAGGAGTCGAAGGAGAGGCGGGTGTGGCCAGGGTCAGCAGGAGTCAGCTGACTTGCGGAAGTGCAATGGGGGGAGTAAACCAGCTAGGATGGGTCCTAGCCGGGGGGGAATCGAGTTGCTGCTACTATGGTCAAGGAGGAGCTGGAGCGAGGGGGGGGGTTCGAGACTGGGGTATGCCGCTGTGGGGAATGGGTCGGGTGTGGGGTGCGGCCGGGTGGCTGGCCGAGGAGGGGCCATGGCTAGTCGGCGGGGGAGGGGGGCGGGTAGCCCCCGGATCCGGCTGATAACCTGGAATGTAAGGGGACTGAATGGGCCGGTTAAGCGGGCCCACGTGTTTGCACACCTGAAGGGGCTCAAGGCGGATGTGGTTATGCTCCAGGAGACACCCCTGAAGGTGGCAGACCAGGTAAGATTGAGGAAAAGGTGGGTAGGTCAGGTGTTTCACTCGGGGCCGAATGCCAAAAATCAAGGGGTGGCGATCTTGGTGGGAAAGGTGTCGATTGAGGCGTTGAGCATTGTGGCAGATAATGGCGGCAAGTACATAATGGTAAGTGGTAAGTTGCAGGAAGAGAGGGTGGTACTGGTCAATGTGTATGCCCTGAACTGGGACGATGCGGGTTTTATGCGGCGTATGTTGGGTCGGATCCCAGACTTGGAAGTGGGGGGCCTGATAATGGGGGGAGACTTTAACACGGTGCTGGACCCGGCACTGGATCGCTCCAGGTCTAGGACGGGTAGGAAGCCGGCAGCGGCTAGAGTGCTGAGGGGGTTTATGGACCAGATGGGAGGGGTGGACCCTTGGAGATTTGCAAGGCCGGGGGCTAGGGAATTTTCATTCTTCTCACATGTCCATAAGGCTTATTCCCGAATCAACTTTTTCATCTTGAGTAGGGCGTTGATCGCGAGTAGAGGATACGGAGTATTCGGCAATAGCCATTTCGGACCACGCCCCTCATTGGCTGGACTTGGAGATGGGGGAGGAGAGGGACCAGCGCCCACTGTGGCGCTTGGAGGTGGGGCTGTTGGCGGACGAGGAGGTGACCGAGCGGGTCCGAGGAAGTATAGAGAGGTACCTGGAGACCAACGACAACGGGGAGGTCCGAGTGGGGATGGTATGGGAGGCACTGAAGGCGGTGGTGAGGGGAGAGCTGATCTCCATTAGGGCCCACAAGGAGAGGAGAGAGCAGAGGGAGAGGCTGGAGGGGGAGATGGTGAGGGTAGACAGGAGGTATGCGGAGGAGCCCGAGGAAGGATTGTTGAGGAAGAGGCGTAGCCTCCAGGCCGAATTTGACCTGGTGACCACCAGGAAGGCGGAGGTGCAGTGGAGGAAGGCCCTGTTGCCGATTTACGAGTATGGGGAAAAGGCAAGCCGGATGCTGGCGCATCAGCTTCGGAAGCGGGACACAGCTAGGGAGATCGGGGGAGTTAAGGACAGCGGAGGGAGTGTAGTGCGGAGTGGAGCTGGCATCAATGGGGCCTTCAGGGTCTTCTACGAGGAATTGTACCGATCCGAGCCCCCACGGAGGAGGGAGGGATGGGCTGCTTCCTGGACCAATTGAGGTTTCCAAAGGTGGAAGAGGGACAGGTGGCGGGATTGGGGGCTCCCCTGCAGTGTGGGTCTTACAGACCGATTTCCTTGCTAAATGTAGATGCCAAGGTGCTGGCGAAGGTCTTAGCCACGAGGATTGAGGATTGTGTGCCGCAGATCATCCATGAAGACCAGACGGTGTTTGTGAAGGGGAGACAGTTGAACGCGAATGTGCGGAGGCTTTTGAACGTTATCATGATGCCAGCGAGGGAGGAGGAGGCGGAGATAGTGGTGGCGATGGATGCTGAGAAAGCCTTCGATAGGGTAGAGTGGGGGGTACCTGTGGGAGGTGCTGAAGAGGTTCGGGTTTGGGAAGGGGTTTGTCAGGTGGGTTAGGCTGTTGCATGAGGTCACGATGGCGAGTGTGGCCACAAACAGGAGGAGGTCCGAGTACTTTTGGTTGCACCGAGGGACAAGACAGGGGTGTCCCTTATCCTCCCTGCTCTTCGCATTGGCGATTGAACCCCTGGCTATGGCACTGAGGGAGTCAAGGAACTGGAGGGGGTTGGTGCGTGGTGGGGAGAAGCATAGGGTGTCACTTTATGCGGACGACCTGCTGCTGTATGTGGCGGACCCGGTGGGAGGAATGCCGGAGGTAATGAGGATTCTTAGGGAATTCGGGGACTTTTCGGGGTACAAGCTCAACATGAGGAAGAGCGAGCTGTTCGTAGTTCATCCAGGGGGACCAGGAGAGGGGAATTGGCGAGCTCCCACTAAAAAAGGCGGAGAGGAGCTTCAGGTATCTGGGAGTCCAGGTGGCCAGGAGCTGGGGGGCCCTGCATAGGCTTAATTTTACAAGGCTGGTGGAGCAAATGGAGGAGGAGTTCAAGAGGCGGGACGCGTTGCCGCTGTCCTTCGCGGGTAGGGTGCAGTCAATCAAAATGACGGTGCTCCCAAGGTTTTTGTTTCTGTTCCAGTGCCTCCCCGTGTTTATCCCAAAGGCTTTTTTCAGGCGGGTTAACAGGAGTATAATGGGGTTTGTGTGGGCGCGAGGGACTCCGAGGGTGAGAAGGGTGTTCCTGGAGCGGAGTAGAGATAGGGGGGGACTGGCAGTGCCCAACCTCTGTGGATACTACTGGGCAGCCAATGCAACGATGGTGCGCAAGTGGGTGATGGAGGGGGAGGGGGCCACATGGAAGAGGCTGGAGACGGCATCTTGTGTGGGTAAGAGTCTGGGGGCGCTGGCAACGGCGCCGCTGCCGCTCCCTCCAAGGAGGTATACCACGAGCCCGGTGGTGGTGGCTGCCCTCAAAATTTGGGGGCAGTGGAGGCGGCAAGGGGGAAGTGGGGGCCTCGGCGGTGACCCCACTACGGGGGAACCACCGGTTCGCCCAGGAAGAACAGGTGGAGGGTTTGAGGGGTGGCACAGGGCAGGGATACGAAAGTTGGGGGACCTGTTTGTGGACGGGAAGTTCCCGAGCCTGGGTGAGCTGGAGGAGAAGTACGGGCTCTCCACGGGGAACACCTTCAGGTACTTACAGGTAAGGGCGTTTGCCAGACGGCAACACACCGTACAGGACAGGGTGCTCTCGGCGGGGGGCGGGGGGGGCGGAAAGAGTGGGGAACAATGGGAAACTTACCAGGTGATGCAAGAGGAGGAGGAGGCCTCGGCGGTGGAGGTAAAAGGTAAGTGGGAGGAGGAGTTGGGAGAGGAAATTGAGGAAGGGACGTGGGCAGACGCCCTGGGGAGGGTGAACTCTTCCTCATCGTGCGCGAGGCTCAGCCTCGTACAGTTTAAAGTGCTGCACAGGGCACACATGACCGGGACAAGGATGAGTCGGTTTTCTGGGGGTGAGGACAGGTGTGTTAGGTGCTCAGTGGGCCCAGCAAACCACACCCATTATTCTGGGCATGCCCAGCGCTGGAGGAATTTTGGAAGGGCATAGCGAGGACAGTGTCGAGGGTGGTAGGATCCAGGGTCGAGCCGGGCTGGGGGCTCGCAATATTTGGGGTGGCAGAGGAGCCGGGAGTGCAGGAGGCAAAAGAGGCCGGAATTCGGGCCTTTGCGTCCCTGGTAGCCCGGCGAAGGATTCTTCTTCAGTGGAAGGATGCGAGGCCCCCCAGCGTGGAATCCTGGATCAACGATATGGCGGGGTTTATTAAGTTGGAGAGGGTGAAATTCGCCTTGAGAGGGTCGGTACAAGGGTTCTTTAGGCGGTGGCAACCGTTCTTAGACTTCCTGGCAGAGCGGTAGACATTGGTCAATGGCAGCAGCAACTCGGCAGAGGGGGGGGAATCACTTGACTTGTTTTTGTTATTTATACTGGTGGGTCTGAGGGGTCGTATATACTTGTTTTAAGTCGGGGTGTTAATGTTAATTTATTATTTATGTGCAGGGGGGGAGGGGGTTATGGAGGGTTGTTTTTCTGGACTGTGTTTTGTACTTAATCCTGTTGGGTTTCTTTTTCATTTTGTTATTGATATTTTATGAAAACCCTTTAATAAAAAAATTTATTTTTTAAAAAAGCAATGACACAGGTCCATGTCAGAATCGTGTGTGACTTGAATAGGAACTTAGTTCATCACCACGCCTTCAATACACACACTTGGGGCGGGATTCTCTAGTCACCGACGGCGAAATCGCGTTCGGCGAT
This sequence comes from Scyliorhinus torazame, assembly GCF_047496885.1. Lineage (NCBI taxonomy): Eukaryota > Metazoa > Chordata > Chondrichthyes > Carcharhiniformes > Scyliorhinidae > Scyliorhinus > Scyliorhinus torazame. The sequence continues at coordinate 76,987,406 of NC_092709.1, read as the reverse complement.
CGGCCAGAGAATACCCATTTCCGATGAAATTGGGGGTGGCGCCGCTTTCACGATGCTCCGCCCCCTCCAGAACAGTGATCCTCCAGCTGCCATGTCTCTGGAATTATTTTCTTGAATCCCTCTGCTTTGCTGTATCTCTTTGCATTTTCCAAGCCATCCTTAAAAGGTTATCTGGGGTATTTACGTTTAATCCACTCTCCTGACTTATATTCTCTCTCTAAAGCACTTTACCTGTGTTTTAAGTTGTATACGTTCACAAATTGTTGGAGGTGGGTAGGGATCAGACAGTCATGGAGTTGACTTAAACACACAACCAGATTTTTCAGGACCTTGGCAACTGTGATATTTCTCCATTATTATAATGTGGACATGCCGGCGTTGGACTGGGGTGAGCACAGTAAGAAGTCTTACAACACCAGGTTAAAGTCCAACAGGTTTGTTTCGATGTCACGAGCTTTCGGAGCGCTGCTCCTTCCTCAGGTGAATGAAGAGGTATATTCATGGCAGGGTTGTGTGGTGTCGTGGTCACTGTTCTGAAGGCTGTTCAGAACAGTGACCACGACACCACACAACCCTGCCATTGCAATCTCTGCAAGACGTGCCAGATCATCGACATGGATACCACTATTACACGTGAGAACACCACCCACCAGGTACGCGGTACATACTCGTGCGACTCGGCCAACGTTGTCTACCTCATAGGCTGCAGGAAAGGATGTCCCGAAGCGTGGTACATTGGCGAGACCACGCAGACGCTGCGACAACGAATGAACGGACATCGTGCGACAATCACCAGGCAGGAATGTTCCCTTCCAGTCGGGAACACTTCAGCAGTCAAGGGCATTCAGCCTCTGATCTCCGGGTAAGCGTTCTCCAAGGCGGCCTTCAGGACGCGCGACAACGCAGAATCGCCGAGCAGAAAATTATAGCCAAGTTCCGTACACATGAGTGTGGCCTCAACCGGGTCCTGGGATTCATGTCGCATTACAGTCATCCCCCACCATCTGGCCTGTGAAATCCTACCAACTGTCCTGGCTTGACACAATTCACACCTCTTTAACCTGGGGTTACCCCATCTCTGGATCTGTAAAGATTTAATCACCTGCTAATGCTCGTATTCCAAGCATTGTCTGGCATCTTTGAATCTGTCTATATATATGTTTCTGGAACATACCTCTTCATTCACCTGAGGAAGGAGCAGCGCTCCGAAAGCTAGTGACATCGAAACAAACCTGTTGGACTTTAACCTGGTGTTGTAAGACTTCTTACTGTCCATTATTATAGTTCTTTTTATCCCCTTTTAGTCTCTGAGTCAACCGAAGGGAGGTTTGCAGCTCCACCGCTGAACGAATTCACGCCGACTTGAAAATGGGCAAGGAAAAGGTGCACATCAACATTGTTGTCATTGGACATGTCGACTCCGGTAAATCTACAACCACCGGTGTTGGAATACCTCTGCGCCTCTGAATTCCCCCCATCTGACACTGGTACATCTCACGGACAGTGGGCAGAACAGGCACCTCGTCACCTGTGACAGCCAAAAGTCGGCCGGGCCTATCCAGGTCCAGGCCCTCCAGAGGACAGCTGCCAAAAGTGCCTTTGGTGCTTTCAGGTGTCCACTGGTCAGAGGGCAAGATACGCAGCAGGCTGCCTCCGCGTCTGATGTGCTGTCTGGGGTCACACCTAGAAGGAGCGGTAGGCCACGTAAAATAAGGAGGTTAGACACCAGTTGAGTTGGCACGGGTGCTGCAGATAGGTTAGTAGGCAAGGTCAGGATAAAAAGATGTATATATAATCACTATTAAACACCCTTTCACCAACATTCCGACCTGCTTCAATCCTCTGACTGAAGAGTCTGTGGGATGGGCTGGGCTGGGTGTAGAGGGTGTGCCGATGGGGGGGGGGGGGAAATGTGGGAGGCTGGTGGTGTGAGTGTTGGAGGATGGCATGGGGCAGGGCCCCCAGGACAATTGGACCTTCCACCTGGTGTCACCCTCAGGTGGCAGGGAATGGGGCCAGAGGTGTAAGGCCACCTTATAGGGCAGCTCACCCAGTGAGTGATCCACCACCGATCACCATCTCCATTACCACCCTCCCACCTCCCAAAGGATATATGGGCCTGTGAGATGGAATGGTCATCACGTATGCAGGGATCACCCGGGCGCACAGTGGAATGGGATCCAGAAGGCAGGAATCAGACTTTGTCAAACCATGAGGAGCACCAGAGCTCATCTCACAGCGAGCGTCATCATACTCCGTCCTGTGGACAAAACCCACTGATACCGCCAATCCCGGGCCAACATTCTGTAGTGATGCGAATAAGTCCCTTGGAGGGGGGAGGATGAGCTGGGGTGATGGGGTGGAGTGGGGGGGATGAGGGACAGGGGAGGATGTGAGCGACTAAGGGCAAGGGGCCACCACTTGAAAGGGGGTGGGGGGGGGAAAAAGAGTATGGAGAGGTGGGACAAGGTGGCGGAGCTACCAGTGGCCAGGCTTCCTAGTTGGCAAACTGGGGGTAATAAAGTTGCCCCATGTGTAACGGCCCTGGAGCACACGTTGGGCAACCTGCCGTGCCAACCCAGACTCCATGCCCGGTTCTTCCAGGCCTTCCTTCTCGTCAGATGAGGCCTGGCGTTCTTCTTCCTGCTCCTCCAACATGTCCCCCCTCTGCTGCATGATGTTGTGCAGGATGCAGCAGACTATCACTATGTTTGAGATCCTCCTGGGGCTATGTTGGAGAGCATCACCGGAGTGGTTCATGCATCGAAACACGTCTTGAACATGCTGTGTGCCGCTAAGTGATCATCCTGGTTGCTGCAGTAATTTCATTATAACGGTACTCCACCTCCACCTGGGGCCACTGGTCAGGCATCATTAGCGAAGACCTCAAGGGTAACCCTTGTCGCCCAAGAGCCAGCCCCTCACCCAAGAGGGCAGGGTACAGATGAGTGTGCCAGGATGTGTGCATCATATGCGCTTCCTGGGTATCGGGCGCAAATGTGTATGATGTGCAGCTGGTGGTCACACACCAATTTCACATTTAGGGAGTGGAAGTCCTTCTGATTAGTGATGGTCACTTCCTGATGAGCCACTGCTTGTAAGAGTACATGTATTCCATTGAACACCCCCTGGACCTGGGCATGCCAGCGTTGGGGCCAAATTCTGCTGCCTGGACATCCTAATGTGCCTGGTCTAGACTGAAGGTTATGAAGTCCGATGCTCGGCCGCATCGGGCATCCATCACAGCATGGATGTACTTGTGTATGGATGTCTTCAAAATCCCATACAGGTCCCCGTATAGATCCTGGCAAGACCCAAAGGCATCAAGGTTCAGGGCAACCATCACCTTGAATGCTGCCAGAAGTGGGTGGCCTGGGGTTGGGATGATTGACTCTAACAGGAACATATCCTTAGTCCAGAGAGTGAAGAGAAAGACAAACTGGATAGCTATAACTCTAATGTCAGATGTGAAAAAAGACTTCAGGTTCTATTCTTGTAATTCAAATCAGTAAGCGTTTTAAATGTTGTCAAGGACAGCCAGGATAGATTTATTCAAGAGAAGTCATGTTTGAAAGACATAAATTGTGGTAAAATTTCAGATATAAGCTATCATGATTTGTTTGAAATTCTGAAAGATGTATTACTGTTGGACAGTGCTAGATGAAGAGCAATGCCAAATAAAGCAATTCTTAGTCTGCAAAACCGTATTATGTCATAAAATTTTAGCATGTTAACTTATTATCTGTAGCTATAGTAGTACATCATCTCTGTAGAATTATAGAATATTCAACTGCAGAATGAGCTGTTTATGAATAATAGCTCAATGTAAACATTATTGAACAACAAAGTGGCCTACTGTGCAAGAAACAATCTTTAAAATCTCTTTTTTACCAAGCAGGCTAGAATGTAAAGCGATGACTACATATCGTTATTGCTGGAACAACTATAAAACTAAAAACATCCAGTCTCTATGTGGCCTGGCGTGATAACTGTAAGAGTTTGATCAGCATAGATTTTCAGGTTGACCAGGAGTCCCATATTTTGAGAGAAAATATAAATTCTTTGTTTAATCTCATGTTTTAAGAATTGTTCCTGCCTTCCATACTAGGAATTTCCTCAGAACCAATTATTCTGACACCAAACACTGAAAGTAGCTGTGACTTGACTACAAAAACCAAATCAACAACTGATGACAGTACTTCACTTGACCTCGAATGGGAGGATGAAGAAGGTAAAGCATCTTGAATATGTTAACCTTTCATTTCCAATTTTAATGGTGCCACTGACCAGAACCCTCAGCAGGTCTCGTAGCGTTTGTGGAAAGAGAAACTGAATTAACGTTTTGAGTCCATATGATTCTTCAGAACATTCCTGGTATATTGTAGCTGGACTTTTTAAAAAATCACTAAATCCAAATGAAACACAATTTTTGTCACAAGCAGCTTCCATGAGAAGACTTTGTCAGTGGCACATACCCAAGTGCCTGGCAGTAATTCAACTTCCAGTAGTCTCTTGTTGCTTATTGGATTTAAATGTCATCTTACACTTTACTACCAACCACTCTTTGAATTGAGAAATTGGTACATCGATGAGAGATTTTTAAAGCAAAGCAACTAATATCTTTCTTTACTGGTGATAACATGAAGCAAAATGAATGGCAAATACCATCAGTGCAATATATATAACCATAAATATATAAAAATCTGTAATGGGCGAACCCTGCACCTCATGTCTTCGAGGCAGGAATTTGGTCACAAAGCCTAAGGCTCGCTTGAAATGCACTGGGCGGGATTCTCCCGTCTCCGATGCCGAAATCGCGTTCGGCCGGAGAATCCTCATTGGCACTGAAATCGGGAGCGGCGCCGCTTTTGCGATGCGCCGCCCCCTCCAGAACGACGTACTCTTCGAGTACGCCGCATGCCATATGAATTGCCTCAGGACGTCATCTGAGGCTCTCCCCCAGTGGGCCGAGTTCCCAATGGCGTGCGTCACTAACGCTATTTTTTTCTCAGGAACGCAGCGTGGTGGCTACGGAGTGAGTCCAGCGTTGCTACTGTCCGGTGGGGGGGGGGGACCGATCCATGGTGGGGGGGCTGTGGCGGGGGCTTGGGGCACTGGTGGGGAGTGGTCCAGGGATGGCAGCTTGGCCAAAGGGGGGCACTATTTGGCAGGCCAGGTCCATGCACGGCCGGCGCCATGTGGCGCGACCGCTGCAGGCCGCCGTGCACATGTGCAGCCACGGACCTGGCAATTCTCCAACCTTATCCACAGCTAGAGCCGGGGGCTTTACACTGCATGCCTGCTAGCCCCCCACCAGACGGAGGATCAGTGGTGGTTTTGCACCGTTTCTTTCAGGCGTAAAACGCCACTGTTCCCACGCCGGCGTCAGCACTTAGTCTCAAAATTTGGGAAATCCAGCCCTCTGTCTTAATGAACGTTTTCTTCAATTCAAATTAGCCTTTTAATGCCATTCATTTTATTGAATCTTCATCCTCAATGACATTCTTTCTGAACTGTTATTCTTGAAACTTGCAGCAGCCCCCGCTGAAGAGGTGGCTTCACTTCCTCCAGAAAAATCTCTATGGCCCCATGTGAGCAATGGTCAACTCCCCGACTTCTTGATATGTCCAACTTCCCGACTTCTTGATATGTCCAACTTCCCGACTTCTTGATATGTCCAACTTCCCGACTTCTTGATATGTCCAACTTCCCGACTTCTTGATATGTCCAACTTTGCCTGAAATCTGAGATCCTGATCTCAAGTTGGAGACACTTTAAATTTCATTCAAGAAGGGCGGCATGGTGGCGCAGTGGTTAGCACTGCTGCCTCACAGCGCCGAGGACCCACGTTCGATCCCGGCCCCAGGTCACTGTCCTTGTGGAGTTTGCACATTCCCCCTGTGTGTGCGTGGGTCTCACCCCCACAAACCAAAGATGTGCAGGATGGGTGAATTGGCCACGCTAAATTGCTCCTTAATTGGAAAAAACCCATAATTGGGTACTCTAAATTTTTTTTTTACATTTAAAAAAAAAAAAAAAAAATTTATTCAAGTATTCTTCTCCCTTGTACCCTAAAAGCAAGCTGAGCCGAATTGCTGATGCAGAGTATGGGTTTGACGTCATTCCCACCCACGCCATTACCTGCTCACTATAGCTCTCTGTTCTGTTGTAGTGTAGTGAAGCAAGCTAGACTGGTTCTAACCCCTTATCGACTATGTCAGAAAAAAGTAAACCAGTGCCAGAGTTAATTTGAATCAGGGTTGTATTCTTTTTTGTTTCCTCCATCTTCCTTGATAGATTTTGCTGCATATGTTTGTGGAGAGCACTTTTTGTGTTTACTGAGGTCAAGACTTTAGGGAGTCCTAGTAGACGTTCATCTTGTAAGGAAGTATGATTTATAAGTAATTTGTTACTGAGCAGCATTCAAAGTAATGGTTAAAACAATTTTAAAGTAATTAAGAGATAACACAGATAACATCCTGAGACATAACATTGCTTCTCAATTGTGTTGAACAGAATTTTTTTTCGCATTGCTTAAACCAGTTCTTTATCATTAAGGATATAGTTTTGCTCATAAAATGAACAAAGAAAAGTTCAGCACAGGAACAGGCCCTCGGGCCCTCCAAGCCTCTGCCGACCATGCTGCCCATCTAACCTAAAACCTTCTACACTTCTGGGGTCTGTAACCCTCTATTCCCATCCTATTCATGTATTTGTCAAGACGCCCCTTAAACATCATGATCATACCTGTTTCCATCACCTCCTCCCGAGTTCGAGGCACCCACTATCCTCTGTGTAAAAAGCTTCCCTTGCACATCTCTTCTAAACTGTGCCCCTCGCACCGTAAACCTATGTCCCCTAGTAATTGACCCCTCTACCCTGGGAAAAAGCTTCTGACTGTCCACGCTGTCCATGACCCTCAAAATTTTGTAGACTTCTATCAGGCCGCCCCTCAACTTCCATCTTTCCAATGAGAATAAACCGGGTTTATCCAACCTCTCCTTATAGCTAATGCCCTCCATACCAGGCAACACCCCAGTAAACCTCTTCTGTACCCTCTCCAAAGCCTCCACATCCCTCTGTTAGTGGTTACCAGAATTGAACACTGTATTCGAAGTGTGGTCTAACTAAGATTCTATGCAGCTGCAGCATGACTTGCCAATTTTTACGTTCAGTGCCCCGGCTAATGAAGGGAAACATGCTTGACTACCTTCTCCACTGCCGTTGCCACTTTCAGTGACCTGTGGACCTCTTTACACCAATCCCTCTGCCTGACAATACTCTGAAGGGTTCTACCATTTACTGTATATTTCCCACATGTATTAGACCTTCCAAAATGCGTTGCCTCATATTTGTCAGGTTTAAATTCCATCCGACATATCTCTGCCCAAGTCTCCAACCAATCTATATCCTGCTGTATCCTCTGACAGTCCTCATCACTATCCTCAATTCCACCAACCTTTGTGTCGTCTGCAAACTTACTAATCAGACCAGTTACATTTTCCTTAATAATTTTTATATACTACAAAGAGCAAAGGTCCCAGCACTGATCCCTGCAGAACACCACTAGTCACAGCCCTCCATTCAGAAATGTACCTTCCGCATCTTTCCTCTGACTTGTATGACCTAGCCAGTTCTGTATCCATCTTGCCAGCTCACCTCTGATCCCATGTGACTTCACCTTCTGTACCAGTCTGCCATGAGGGACCTTGTCAAAGGCCTTACTGAAGTCCATGTAGACAACATCCACTGCCCTGCCTTCATCAATCATCTTCGACACTTCCTCACAAACCTCAATCAAGTTAATGAGACACTACCTCCCCTTCACAAAACTATGCTACCTCGCCAATACGTCCATTTGCTTCCAAATGGGAATAAATCCTGTCTCGAAGAATCTTCTTTTCCTTACCACTGACATAAGGCTCATCAGCCTGTAATTTCCTGGATTGTCCTTGCTACCCTTAAACAAAGGAACAACGTTAGCTATTCTCCAGTCCTCTGGAACCTCACCTGTAGCCAGTGAGGATACAAAGATCTCTGTCAAGATCCAAGAATTTCCTCCCTTGCCTCCCTCAGTATTCTGGGGTAGATTCCATCAGGCCCTGGGGACTTATCTACCTTAAATGTTTTTCAAGGTGCCCAACACCTCCTTTTTGATCTCACTATGACACAGACTATCTACATACCCTTCCCCAGACTCATCATCCACCAAGTCCTTCTCTTTGGTGAATAATGATGCAAAGTACTCATTCAGTACCTCACCCATTTCCTCTGGTTCCACACATCGATTCTCTCGCCTGTGCTTGAGTGAGCCAACCCTTTCACTGGCTACCCTCTTGCTCTTTATATATGTGTAAAAAGCCTTGGGATTTTCTTTAATCCTGTTTGCCAATGACTTTTTGTGACTCGTTTTAGCCGTCCTGACTCCTTGCTTCAGTTCGTTCCTACTTATATTTCTCATGGGCTTCGTCTGATCCCAGCCTTCTAATCCCTACAAATGTTTCCTTTTTACTTTGGGCTAGGCTCACAATATCCCTCATTATCCTAGGTTCCCAAAACTTGCTATACTTATCCTTCTTCCTCACAGGAGCATGCTGGTTCTGAATTCTAATGAACTGACATTTGAAAGCCTCCCACATGCCAGATGTTGACTTACCCTCAAGCACCTGCCCCCAATCTACATTCTTCAGTTCCTGCTAAATATTGTTATAATTAGCCTTCACCCGTGGACTACTCTTTTTTTAAATATAAATTTAAAGTGTCCAATTCTTAATTTTTTCAATTAAGGGGCAATTTAGCGTGGCCAATTCACTTACCCTGCACATCTTTGGGTTGTGGGGGTGAGACCCACGCAGATATCCGAGGACTACTCTTATCTTTATCCAACAGTACCTTACAACTTACTGAATTATGGTCACTGTTCCCAAAATGCTCCCTACTGAAACTTCGACCACCTGGCTGGGTTAATTCTCCAATACCAGATCCAGTATGGCCCCTTCCTTAGTTGGACATATTGTTTCAAGAAGCCCTCCTGGATGTTCTTTACAACCTCTGCCGCATCCAAGCCCCGAGCACTAAGTGAGTCCCAGTCAATATAGGGGAAGTTAAAATCATTCACCACAACAATCCTGTTGCTTTTACACCTTTCCAAATCTGCCTGCAGCTGTAATTATCTCCTTAATCAGTCCCCCCTCTATCCCACCTGAAACATCTAAATCTTGGAACATTTAGCTACCAATCATGTCCCTCCCTCAACAAAGATTCTGTAATAGCAGCAACATCATAGTTCCAAGTACTAATCCAAGCTCTTAAGTTCATCTGCCTTACATGTCATACTTCTCGCATTGAAACAAATGCACTTCAGACCACCAGTCCCACTGTGTTTTGCAAATCTCCCTGCGTGCTCTTCCTCTGAGTCATACTGGCCCTATTCTCTAGTTCTCTCTGTTATTTCACCATCTGACCTATTGCTTCGGTTCCCACCCCACATCACACTAATTTAAACCAACCCGTGTACGCCAGAAAACTACACGGCCAGGATATTTATGCCCCTCCAGTTTAGATGCAATCTGTCCTTGTACAAGTCATTCTGATTTATTGATTAAAGGTCCAGTTTGATTTTTGTGGAAGAAGCTTTTGCTGCAGTACTTTACACAACATTATAGATTGAATCAAAATAAAACCAGTTGCTCCAACATGTACCGATTGCGAATTTACTCATTGACCCAGTAGTTTTGGTTTTTAGTTTCAATATAGGAAGTGACAATTCTTGGAATATCATGTGCTTAGCCTCATGTGCTTAACAATGATTACCTTTAACAAAAAAATGAAATGAAATGGAACTAATATAGTGAAATTAATCCCTTTATTTAATTTTCAGTCTCTTAATACTTGTCCTGTTTTGGTGCCTCTACTGGTTCCCTATTTTTCATAGAATTTACAGTGCAGAAGGAGGCCATTCGGCCCATCGAGTCTGCACTGGCTCTTGGAAAGAGCACCCTACCCAAGGTCAACACCTCCACCCTATCCCCATAACCCAGTAACCCCACCCAACACCAAGGGCAATTTTGGACACTAAGGGCAATTTATTATGGCCAATTCACCTAACCTGCACATCTTTGGACTGTGGGAGGAAACCGGAGCACCCGGAGGAAACCCACGCACACACAGGGAGGATGTGCAGACTCCGCACAGACAGTGACCCAAGCCGGAATCGAACCTGGGACCCTGGAGCTGTGAAGCAATTGTGCTAAGATTGTTTCAGCCAGTATTGTTTTGTAGCAGGTTGGTAAAACTAGACCAAGAAGACCATGGGTAATATAAATAGACACTTCAAGACATTGACTTTGATACTACCCTTTCCTTGGTGGGCATTCAAGATTCAAATACAGGAATGTGCCCACTACATCTTGTGTACATGTCCACCGCCCCTTTGTAGATATTAACAAAGTGCCCTGCTATTTTTAAATTAGACTCCCAGTGAATTTAAAATGTTTGCTGAATGTGTTTCCTAGAGGTCAGGAAACCTGACCGTGACAGACTGCTGTCTCCTGCTGCTAGTTTAGCTGGCTTCCAGTCTCAATCTGGCTGGTTGCTGGTCGTGAAATTGAACTTTAAAAGTAAAAAGTGTGGTAGGGCCTCTGCATTCCTGATTTTGCCAGTTTGTTCTGCCTGTTTTAGGCCTCCCTGCTCGCTGGTACATCTTGAGGCCAGTATCTTTTGAGCTATGTGTTGTTGATTTGCTGACTTTTCAATGAATGGTATCCTCATAAATTAAGATCTACTGTGAATATCTTGAATTCAGTGGCATCTGTTGATCTTTTAAGCAGTTAGGAGTGTTTTACTTTTATGGAAGTGCTCTTTATAGATACTTATACAATAGCATTATCTTGTGAACTGGATTGATTGTTTGTGTCCATCACAAATATTTCTTCAAATTTCTGAAGACAAACCAAGAAAACACTTTAAAAAAACATTTTTTCTTTTAAATTTAGTGTACCGTATTTTCCAATTAAGGGGCAATTTAGCATGGCCAATCCACCTACCCTGCACATCTTTGGGTTGTGGGGGCGAATCCCACGCAAACACGCGGAGAATGTGCAAACTCTACACCGACAGTGACCCAGAACCGGAATCGAACCTGGGACCCAGGCGCCGTGAGGCAGCAATGCTGACCACTGCGCCACTATGCTGCCCCCACTTTTAAAAACCTTAATATGAATTGTTATGGTTTATTTCACAGTGAATGAGCAATAGCTATTATCAGATTCCCATCATTCAATCAATGCAACATATGCTCACAACTAGCTACCTCATATTAGTGAATCATCTTGTCTTTCTGTAGGATGTGCTTTAACTGGTCCAGCCAACATTTATCACTTCCAACCTGCCCAATTCTGTCTTTTCAAAAGTAGGGACTATTCTGATGACCTTCAATTCTCCTAAAAATCTTTTCTCCTTCCACCCCCCCAACCCCCCACTAGCGCACTTGCGCTCTCTCTCTCTCTCTCTCTGTCTGTCTCTCTTTCCCTCTCTCTCTCTCTCTGTCTGTCTGTGTCTCTCTCTCTCTCTCTCTGTCGCTCTCTCTCTCTCTCTCTCTGTCGCTCTCTCTCTCTCTCTGTCGCTCTCTCTCTGTCGCTCTCTCTCTCTCTCTCTCTCTGTCGCTCTCTCTCTCTCTCTCTCTCTGTCGCTCTCTCTCTCTCTGTCGCTCTCTCTCTCTCTCTGTCGCTCTCTCTCTCTCTCTGTCGCTCTCTCTCTCTCTCTGTCGCTCTCTCTCTCTCTCTCTCTCTCTCTCTCCCTCTCTCTCTGTCGCTCTCTCTCTCTCTCTCTGTCGCTCTCTCTCTCTCTCTGTCGCTCTCTCTCTCTCTCTCTCTGTCGCTCTCTCTCTCTCTCTCTCTGTCGCTGTCTCTCTCTCTGTCGCTGTCTCTCTCTCTGTCGCTGTCTCTCTCTCTGTCGCTGTCTCTCTCTCTGTCGCTGTCTCTCTCTCTGTCGCTGTCTCTCTCTCTGTCGCTGTCTCTCTCTCTGTCGCTGTCTCTCTCTCTGTCGCTGTCTCTCTCTCTGTCGCTGTCTCTCTCTCTGTCGCTGTCTCTCTCTCTCCCTGGTTAGTGTGTGGGCAATTCCAGCCCTACATGACCCAGAGTAGCAACGCAGATGAAATCAGATTTTATTTAAAATGCTAAAGGACCTTGGTTGAGCCCAATAAACTAGTAACCAGCTTTGTAACTTTAAAACACAAGTCACCTTTTATCATATACAATATTATAATTAAACAGACCGAAAATGTAACTGACAATTTTACTGACCCCTTTCCCAACACCCCTCTTCCTAATTCGCCCAGCTCCCCAAATATACACGCACACGTGCGCGCGCACGTGCACATACCCACACCACAGAGGCGAAAGGGAAAGAAAATATTAATAAAAAATAAAAGGTGAAGGATCTTTGATGCACTGGCACGATTTCCAGTCAATGGGCGGGGTTTTAGGTATCCAGCGGGCGGGCCGTACCGGCGCCAAAGAGTGGCGTGAACCACTCCAGCGTCGGGTCGCCCGGAAGGTGCGGAATCCTCCTGACTGCATGGCCTCCAGCCCCTCTGCTGATTCCTCCAACCCGATCAGGACCCCCAGCCCTTCTACCAACCCCCCTGTCCACCTTCGGGAAATTCAGCCCCCCTAAAAAGTGCCTCACCTCCTCCGGCCCAGCTGGGGCTTCCGACTCATACAACCTACTGTAAAACTCCTTGAATGCCTTATTAACCCCTGCTGAATCCCCAACCAGGTTCCGTCCCCGTCCTTTACTTTCTCTATCTCCCTGGCTACCTCCCTCTTTCTAAGCAGCTGCGCAAGCATTCTGCTGGCCTTCTCTCCATATTCTTAAATCGCCCCCCTTGCCTTCCTCAGCTGCTCCACTGCCTTCCCTGTAGTTAACAAGCCAAACTCCGCCTGTAGCCTCCGTCGCTCCCTTAGAAGCCCTGACTCTGGGGTCTCCGCATACCTCCAGTCAACCTGCAACATCTCCTTTATCGGTCGGTCCGTCTCTGCTCTCTGTCTACCTTCTCCCTGTGGGCCCGTATCGAGATCAGCTCCCCTCTAACCACCACCTTCAATCCCTCCCAGACCATTGCAGCCGAGACTTCCCTTGTGTCATTAACTTCCAGGTAGTTCTGAATACATTTCCTCAGCCGCCCGCACACCCCTTCATCAGCTAAAAGTCCCACGTCCAGCCTCCAGTGCGGGTGCTGGCTACTCCTTGCGTACCTGTAGGTCAACCCAGTGCGGGGCATGATCTGAGATTTTGATCATCGAATACCCCATGTCCACTACCCCTGTCAGTAGAGCCCTGTTCAAAATAAAGAAATCAATCCGGGAGTACACTTTATGCATGTGTGAGTAGAAAGAGAATTACTTCACTCTCGGCTGCCCAAATCTCCATGGGTCCATCCACCGCCGCCCCCCCCCCCCCCCCCCCATCTGCTCCATAAACCCCTTTAGCTCCTTTGCCATTGCTGGCACCCTGCCCGTCCTTGAGCTCGACCGGTCTAACCCAGGGTCGATAACTGTGTTAAAGTCCCCTCCCATGACCAACTTATGCAAATCCAGGCCTGAGATCTTCCCAAACATCCTCTTTATAAACTCTACATCATCCCAATTTGGCGTGTACACATTCACTAGTACCACCGGCAACCCCTCCAGCTTGCCACTAACCATAATGTACCGACCTCCCACATCTACAACTATTCTTCCTTAATCTAATCTGATCAGTTACTCTAAGGTGCGTCTCCTGTAACATTGCCACGTCCGCCTTCAGTCCCCTCAAATGCGCGAACACGCGTGCCCTCTTAACCGGCCCATTTAGCCCTCTCACATTCCATGTGATCAGCCTAGTTGGGGGGCTCATCGACCCCCCCCCCCCCCTTCGCCGATCATCCATCACATTTCTTGGGCCAGTCTCCAGCCCGTGCCCCATGCATCCCCCGGCCCACCCACAGACAGCCTCCGCCCCCAACCTCCTTTCTGTCTCACAGCAAAAACGTCCCTCCCCCATCAGCAGAACACTTTCTCCCTCCCCCCAGTAACAGCACTATGTAAACCAACCCCTTCAACAAGCATAACATCTGCATGTCCCCGTCCCCCCCACTGCGATTCCGTGAGCTAGCCCGCCCAGCTAGCTAGGTGGGAGACATTCTCCCACCTATTGTTTCCCCCCCCCCTCCCTTCCCCCACTCAGGGACACACATTCAAAAGAAAAGCAATCCCAACACAATTGCCCGAAAAAAAACATGTAAAACAAAGAAAAGATCAAACGGAAGATCCAACATCGAACAAACACACCTCCATCCCCCATCAGTGCAAATGTAAACTTTAACTCACTCAGCTCTGCAATAGGCCCCAAATCAATACAGAAGGCATTACAGATAACGTCCAAAAAATAAGAAACTTTTTTAACATGAGCGCTACAGCAAAGTTCAAAGACCTCAGTCCACCACCAGTCCTTTCCTTCTAGCGAAGTCCATCGCTTCCTCTGCCAACTCAAAATAAAAATGTTGCTCCTCATACGTGACCCAAAGACGGGCTGGATACAGCAGTCCAAACTTCACCTTTTTCTTAAAAAGAGCCGACTTTATCTGATCGAAACCGCGCTTCTCCTGGCTACATCCGAACTCAGATCCTGATAGATCCGCAGGATACTGTTCTCCCATTTACAACTCCGTGTCTGCCTGGCCCACCGTAAAATACGCTCCTTGTTCAAGTACCTGTGGAATCTCACCACCATTGCCCTCGGGGGGTGGAGAGGAGGGGGAGGAGGGGGGGGGGGGGGGGGGGGGTCCCCCCACTCATGGCTTCCTCGTGAGCGCTCTGTGAGGACTGTCCACCTCCAAGGGTCGGGAGAACGTCCCATCCCCCAGTAACGTCTCAAACATGCCCGCTATGTATGCCCCAGCATCCGCTCCTTCGGACCCCTCCGGGAGACCGATGATTCTCAAGTTCTGCCAACGGAACCTTTCTCTAGGTCCTCCACCTTCTCCAGGAGCCTTTTCTGCTGGCCCCTTAGCATCCCCACCTCCAACTCCACCGGGGTTTGATGCTCAGCCAGCGCCTTCTCTACTTTCTGGATCGCCCGGTCTTGGGCATCCAATTGAAGTTCCAGCCGCGCAATCGATTCTTTAGTCGGGTCCAAGCATTCCTGTTTCTGCTTGGCAAAGCCCTCCTGAATAAACTCCCATCAGCTGCTCCGTCAACCACTGGGTCGACAAGCCAGGACTCCAGTCGTCCGCCATGCTTTCTCCCGCTGCAGCTTCAGCCCAAGCCTTCTCTGTTCATCTATTCCTTCCTTTGCAAACACTTCTAGTCCACCCCTCCATGCACTGATGTAGGAATCCACTCCACAATTGCCTCCATCGTCAATTTACCAAATCAAGTCCGATTAAAAAAAATCAGGGGCAAAGGTCCGACCCGAACGGGAGCCACCAAATGTGCGACCTACTCCTTCACAGCCGCCACCAGAAGTCGATGGGCAGATTCTTGGCTGAGGCATCAGGGGTCTGGTTGGAGAGCCGGTGAAAGACCTCGCGCTATCTCTTTCCAGGTAGGCCTGCCCACCGCAAGGCGGTCAGGCTGTGCCATGATCCACAGTGAGCCTTCCCCTGGAAGCTGAGCCCAGTGGTGGAGGTTCTGTCAGTGAATCAGAGGCTGGCAGCTGTTGCTTTCAACAACTCTTGTTGGGAGATGGAGGTAGCTCTCAGCCAGCATCCCCCTTCCAATGTCCAGGAACTGCATGCCTTTTATTTTGCAGATCTCTACCTAAGTGCTGACAGGCTGCCCACACCATTGTAGCCTCTGTGCATAACCACTCAATTGACCTCAATTACAGGTTTCAGTAGGTGGGGTGCAAAGGTCAACTGTGAGCCTTCCCAACTAAAATCTAATTTCAGAAAAGCAGAGGGATTTGGTTATGCCACCTATGTGCACACACTTCCTGTCTGCAAGCTCACCACCAGTCGGAACACAGTATTTCACCCACCTGGTGTTCTGTTGTCTGATAAATGATGACTGTATCAATCAACATGCATTCTCTTTAATGTGTGATTTTTGGAAGTGATTGGGTTAATTTTGATTACTATTTAATCAAGGATCTATCCTTGTCCCCTCCTGTTTCTCCTCTACGTGCTGTTACCTAACCATTTCCACTCTCACACCAAGACTGCCTATTCCCACCTCTGTAACTTGGCCCTTTAACACCATGCCACAGTCTTTCTGTTGCTAAAACCCTCCTCCATGCTTTTGTTACCTTCTGACTCGACAGTTCGAATGTTTTCCGAGAGTACTTCCAATTTCCCATGAATTTTGAGTGCATCTGAAAGTACTTATTCGTACCAAATCACATGAGCTTATCATCCCTGTTCTCACTGACTCCATTGGCTTCAGGTCCAGCAGTCCCTCCGGTTTTAACATTTTTATCCTCGTGTTCAGCTCCCTCCAAGTCCCTGTCAAGCCCCATCTCTAATCTCCTCCAATTATTCCTTACTCCGAGAACTCTCGCCTTCTCCAATCCTGATGCATTTCTGATTATTATTTTTTTGTCCCACTGGCCGCTATGCCTGCAGCTGTGTAAGCTGTCAGCTTTGGAATTTTCCCCTCTTGAGTTCCCTACTTCTTCCTCCTCCTCTTCCTCATCCTTGAAGATGCTCGTTAAACCTTTATCCAAGCTTTTAATCATCTAACCTCGTACCTCCTCATGTAGCTCACTGTCAAATTTTGCAAGAGCGTTTGTTGAAATTGTAACAAAGATATTAGTTATTGCTGTGGATTGTGACAAGACCACAATCCCTTTTTATTGTTAAAATAGTAAAATTATAGAATTTAATCGCTTCTCGGTAAGAATCAGATAGAAAATGTCTTCTTTGCTGCAGAAACAGATTCCTCATCCGAGAATGTTTTTACTTCCGGGTTAAAACATGACATATTTTCTTTAATTCAAGGAATTAATAGAATGATTCCGATGAGAGAGCGCTCTAAAACAGAGGAAGACATACTCCAAGCAGCGTTGAGGCACAGCAGCCACAGACCTGGGAGCAACCCCCTGTCTGCATCAGATGAGTCAACTGGACTTGAATGGGAAAATGACTTTGTCAGTGCTGAATTGGATGATAACGGGAATTCTGAGTATGCAGGTTTTGTGAACCCAGTTCTAGAACTCTCTCCAAACGAAGTGAAAAATACAGACGGTGATCAGCAGAGTAGGTAGTGATCTTGCCAGATCATGTGGATTGGCTGAGACTAACCTTTTAGGACATCGTAAGAATGTATTTCAACTCTGGTGGGACATTTTATCTTTTTTGAGTGGCGTCTGACTCTACATAGAGTACAAAAGAACATGACTGCTTTGTATCGTGCTAGCACATACAATTTATAATTAAGTGCAATTCTTGTAAACTTCCAGCTTATGAATGAATTTTTTAAGCCATTGGGTGTTGATTAAAAGGGTTGTGTTGTAAAGGGGAAATGTGATGTGAAGTTTAATTGATGAAACTTTCAGCTACCAGATGCATGTTTGCAGATATTCATTTTTATATGAGCCACTGCTGTTCTGGTTGTATAAGGAGTAACAAATAATGGATACACTGGATTATTAAACTGGTTTATTAATCAGGTTTGATAATTACTGTCATATTGATATGTAAATATCATGAAGCCTAATGAGATTGATTTTTTTTTTCTTTAAAATGAACCTTGGTTCGTTTTAAGTTATACAATCATTGTTTTTATTGTGTTATTCTTAGTGTTGGCTCGTAATTCTCCATCACTATATGTTTGTTACATTTTTCAAACAAAAATATTCCAATATTTCAGGTCAATAAAATTAGTTTGTTTCAGTGGATCTTCGAATCTGCCCACACCGATATTTCTTGTTACCTTTTGTTCCTGCCACTTCCTCCTCAAACTAGGAAAGTAGCAGGGATAGCTGTTTGTGTTGTCATGTGACTGGGGTCCTGACGGGCCTTGGCTGAAATAAAGTTTTTCTTTTTAAAGTGAAGCGCCTTGCTGCCTGTCCAAGTATTACAGAGTTCACAAAAGAGTGCATTCAACTGCGATTCCAATTTGGGTCTCCCAGTGTGGAGTCTGCAAGCTTACTACTGAAACCAAGTTACAGTGATTCATGGTACGCACTTATAGTGGGTTAATTCATGGTTCTGTTGAATGAATTCAGGTGTATCTCGTTATATATAAAACAAAAGCCTATTTTTTGTGCTGACTAGTAGTTGAAATTGGTTTGGGCAAGTGTAGAATGTAAGAAATAGCAGAAGTTGGTGATTTTTAGCAGTTCAAACATGCTCTGTCAATCAATTGATCAGGCTATTGATCTACCTCAATTCCACCTTCCTTTACTATCTCCATGTGTATCCAAAAATCTATTGATTTCTGTCTTGAATATATTCAATTATTGAGCATCTACCACCCTCTGGGATATAGAACCCCAAAGATCCTGAGGCTGTGACACCTAATTCTTGATTCCCCAGCTAAGGGAAACATCCACCTTAAGGATTTTGTATTTCACTGAAATCAGTAAATATAGGCCCAGTCTACTCGAGCTCCTCATTCCAGAAATTAATTTATTTGGAAAAGGCTGACAATTCACAACTGCCCATGCGTTTGTCCATGAACTGTCATTTTCATTCAGAAGCTTCAAGAATTATAAGAACTGTTTGCTAGTACTGCAAAGGGACTATTCTAAGATTAAAGGTAACCTCTTGTTGCAGCAGAGTAAACTTTACTTTGCCCCACTGCTAAATTGGGCCTGAAGATATTTGAAATTTGATATCTATTCAATGTTCCATTCTCCAGGGCAGCTTGGTGGCGCAGTAGCACTGCTGCTTACAGCGCTGAGGACCTAGGTTCGATCCTGGCTCCGGTTCACTGTCCGTGTGGAGTTTGCACATTCTCCCCGTGCCTGCGTGGGTCTCTCTTCCCCTCCCCCCCCCCCCCCCCCCCCCCCCCACACACACACACACACACACACACAACCCAAAGATGAAATGAAAATCGCTTATTGCCACAAGTAGGCTTCAACTGAAGTTACGGTGAAAAGCCCCTAGTCGCCACATTCCGCCGCCTGTTCGGGGAGGCTGGTACGGGAATTGAACCATGCTGCTGGCCTGCCGAGATGTGCAGGGTAGATGGATTGGCCATGCTAAATTGCCCCTTAATTTGGAAAAAAAATAATTGGGTACTCTAAATTTTAAATAAAATGTTCCAATACTACCCCAGCATAAAAATGTTGTCAAAACATTGCTTCCAGTTCAGCAGTTTGCTTTTGACTAGATTTAAAATTTTAATTGTCCAGCTTTGTCGGGAAATGGTCAAACTGAGCTAAAATCAGCAACTACAAATTGAAGTTCTTCTTTCATTCTCTGAAATATTGTCAGCTGGTTGACTGTGTTTTTTTTTTAAAGTGGTCTGATAAGCATTTTAGCTTCCAAAACCTGATACCAGACAATCTTTAGAGAGCTGCACTAATATTTTTTTCATGATTTATATTTCTCATATGGTTCTGATGTCCATAAGCCTGCTGGAGGCCAATCTGGTGGGTAAGCATACTGTGGAACTGGAATAAATACTTTTGAGTTTCTGAATATGATACATATGCATTTTTACCTCCTAAATTATTTGGATGTGTTAACAAATCATAATGGATTTTTATGCAGCCGTTCATGAACTTTTTCAGGCAGGTTGTGAATGATAATGCATACTTCATAGAAATGTTGCATTTTAATGTCCTTTTCAATTCTGTCACCTTTAAAGGCAAAAATGGGATTCATCTCCTATTTTCATTCATTTTCAGCTTAGTTTTTTGAAATAAATAATCAAGAAGCAAAATCTTGATCTTGCATTGACCTATGTGGTGAATAAATTCCTTAAGTTGCTGCTTGAGCTGAGCCTTGAACCTGCCTTCCACGTTCAGGGGCCTTGGCTTGCTTGCCTTGGGACTTTAGACTTTGGCAAAACTCAAAGAACAAGCTAAAGTTTGCTTCATTGACATCAGATTCCTATGCTGCCTGTTCCCATGATTTTCAGCAAACTTCTTATCACCTTGGGGTTTAGAGGCTGCTCTTTTCTCTGCCATGTTAATGATTAAAAATGTTAACTCTAAAAGTGTTAGTATGAAGTAACCCACCTCACTGTACTGAGAAACTTGTCTCTATGTCACAATTTACATTTCATTGATTTAGTGATTTATTCAGTCATTCTACTTGAATATTGCTCCTCCTTGTTGGGAGCAACCCAACCAGCAGCTCAAAATTAGGGTGGGAACAGACCTTTGGCTGAGTTGGGTTTTCTCACTATTTTTGTCAATGAACAATCATTTTGTCTGTGGTATTACAAATGCCTAAGTGTGTATTTTACATGTTGATAGGTAAATTTGAGTCTTTATTTGTGAATATTGGGGTGCAAATTGTATTTGGAAAATTATGGGTGCAAATTGTATTTGGAAAATTATGATCAATGCAAAATCAATACAAAAGTAGAATAATACGGATGCTGGAAATCTGAAATAAAAACAATATGAGGGTTATACTCTAGGTCTAGTAGCATCTGTGGATAGAGCAACAGGGTTAAGGGGTGTGATTCAGTGATCCCGTTGCGTCTGGCATGGAGCTAGGCGCAACAGGTGAATCGCGCAAGAGCCTCAAATCGGGCTCTGCTCGTGCGCCGGGCCTATCGCGAGTCACCTTACTCGCTCCACCCGGCACAATCTGGATCTCTCCTCGATGGGCGAGATCCAGATCTGCATGTTAAATGAGTCCGATGGCTCATTTAAATATTCACCCGGCACCCAGCCTGAGAGAACTCGCAAGGGCGCCATTTAATACTGGTTTCTGCAAACATGGACCAGGTGTGACGGCATTTGTGGGTATCTCGCAGGCCATTGAGGATCCCCAGGTGGTGGGGACAGAGCAAGGTGGTACCCTGGCATCTGGGCACCTTAGCAGAGCAGTGCCAGTCTGACACCCTGTCAACAACACCTGTCAGGCTGGATGTGCCTGGTCCCATGTTGCTCCTGCCAAGGTCAGGCCCGAGGAGGCTCTGCCAATTAGGGATGTTCCCCGGGGCCTCACCATGTTTTTGGGGGGGGGGGGGGGGGGGGAGAGAGATCGAGGCTGCCGATCAAAGTGTTGCCCCGATCTGCAAACAGCCATTCCTGCTGGCGGGATCAGCTCGCCATCAGGAAATCCCTCTAAGTGCGGACTCAGCAGAGAGAAACTCCTTGAAGTCCAAAAAAACAGCAAAGTGCCGTTGAATAGCGGATGGTTTTCGGTGCTGCAGCCTGCGAAACGAACGCATTCAGCGGCCTTAGTTTTAAGTGCGTTGAATCGCATCCAACATTTCAGGTGAATGACCTTTCAGCTTTGTTGTCTGTGGTTCAAACATGGACAAAAGGGCTGAATGCCAGAGGTGAGAGTGTCTGCCCTTGACATCCAGGCAGCATTTGACTGGGTATGGCATCAAGGAGTGCAAGCAAAACTGGAGGCAGTGGGAATTAGGGGGAAACTCCTCTGGAGTCATACCTGGCACAAAGGGAGGTGGTTGTGGTGGTTGGAGGTCCATCATCTCTACTCTAGTACATCACTGCAGGAGTTCCTCAACATCCTGGGGGTTAGGGGCAGCACGGCAGCGCAGTGGTTAGCGCTGATCTCTCAGGGTGCCGACAACCCAGGTTTGATCCCGGCCCCGGGTCACTGTCCGTGTGGAGTTTGCACATTCTCCCTGTGTCTGCGTGGGGCTCACCCCCACAACCCAGAAAAGATATGCAGGGTAGGTGAATTGGCCACACTAAATTGCCCTTTAATTGGAAAAAGATAATTGGGTACTCTAAATTTATATTTAAAAAAACATCCTGGGTGTTGCCATTGACCAGAAACTGAACTGGACTAGCCATATAAATGCTGTGGCTACCAGAGCAGGTCAAAGACTAGGAATCCTTTGGCAAGTAACTCATCACCTCATCCCCCAAAGCCTGTCCACTATATACAAGGCACAAGTCAGGAGTGTAATGGAATGCTCTCCACTTGCGTGGATGAGTGCAGCTCCAACAACACTTGAAGCTAGACACTATCCAGGACAAAGCAGCCCACTTGATTGCTACTCCTGTTACAAACATTCAATCCCTCCACAGTGGCAACCGTGTGTACCATCTGCAAGATGCACTGCAGGAACTCCCCAAGATTCCTTAGACAGCACCTTCCAAACCCATGGTCACAACCATCAAGGACAAGAGCAGCAGATACCTGTGAACCCCACCACCTGGAGATTCCCCTCCAAGCCACTCACCATCCTGACTTGGAAATATATCACCATTCCTTCACTGTCACTGACTCAAAATCCTGGAATTCCCTTTCTAACAGCACTAACAGTGGTTCAAGAAGACAGCTCACCACCATCTTCTCAGGGGCAACTCGGGATGTGCAATACATGCTGGCCTAGCCAGCGACACCTACATCCCATCAATTAATTTTAAGTTAATTTAAAAATCAGCTTAAAATATACCTCCATTAAGTTTTTAACACTATTTTAGATCCTCCTAATAAAGGGCTTGCAATGAGATGCACAATAGGTGTCTCATCACACTTAAGCTATCATAGCAACACTGGCAAAGTCACCACTAATCAATGGATATTGTCCAGCATTATATGTAGTCTCCCTCCAAGATTTAGTTCCAAGTGTTTGGATATCTTTCTCTACGATGTTACCCTATCTCATTTCACAGATGAGTATGAGAGGTAAAATTTGTATCCAAGGCACCTTTGTTCTTGAATGACAAACTGTTGCACAAATTGAACCACGGCCAAGCAATACGTCTCCTCATCTGCTTCCATGCCCTCAACCCCAATCTGCAAATTAATGATTTTGTGACCTGCTACAGTTGCTGGAGCAACCCAGTGAGACGCTGGTTCAAACTCAGCAGAGGGCATTACATATACTTTGGTTTTGTAATGGACACTGCCAGCCACTATGTCTGAAGGTTGACTTGATGATCCTCTGAAAGCATTTCCCATGCCCTTGGTAAGTAATATGTGTCCTATGGTGAGATGTTTCCTGCATGTCAAATTCATTGGCCTGGATCTTCCAGTCAGTGGCAAAGTGGAGGTGTACATCATTGACCCCGCTTGAAAGTATTGCTGCTATCTTTTTACATTGGAGCAGCCAGGACTTCCTCTCCCAGCTGCAGAAAGGTGCAATCATCGAAGGAACCCGAAAGGACTGGTGAATGGCGAGTTGCAAATGTGATGAAGCAACACATCTACTTGGGTAATACAGCATGTCCCTCGAAGTCCAGCACTACTCTGGTACGTGCTGTTTTAAGCCTTCACAAAGCACTGCTCAAGCCCCTCCGCATCCCCAACACTGCTCATCTTGCTCCCTTCCAGTTCTGCTCTCCCAATCCGCCCTCCAACCTTTCCAGCACCACAGGCTCTGTTCACTCTATCTTCCCACCCCTTTGCACTCCTGGCTACTCAATCCCACTGATTTCAAGGGAGAGTTGGGGTAATGGGGTGGATAGAACAGAGCCAGCAGGGGGAGAGGTGATGAGCAAAGCTGGGGATATGTGAGTGCTTCGAAACTCCTGATTTCCATTGAATCCCAACAGTGCAGAAGGAAGCCGTTTAGCCCATCAAGTCTGCACCGACCCTCTGAAAGAAGACCCTACCTAGCCCCAATCCCTCACCCTGTCCCTGTAACCCCACCTAACCTGCACATCTTTGAACTGTGGGAGGAAACCTGGGTACACGGAGGAAACTCGTGCAGGCACAGGGAAAGTGTGCAAACTCCACACAGTCACCCAAGGTTGGATCCCTCGTGCTATGATGCAGCACTGTTAACCACTGTACTTATAGGGCTGTGATCCCAGAGCAGGCTTTATGTTAGGAGCATCCTAACTAACAATAAATACTGGGCAACCAATCTAAGTTAACACAATGACACGTCCTAGCAAAATTAATAGAATGGGTTATCACGGAGTAATTTCTGGCTAACTGCATGTTCTGGGTTCCAACAAAAGTTGGTACCTGTGGTTCCAGTGAGATCCTCAACAGCGGAGCGCATCTTCTCTTTCACTGTTATTGTAACAAGAAGATCTGGGCCATTGTATTTATTTATTGGACACAGAATTTCATATGATTGAGTATATAGGCAGTACGGTAGCGCAGTGGTTGGCACTGTTGCTTCACAGCGCCAGGGTCCCAGGTTGATTA
This sequence comes from Scyliorhinus torazame, assembly GCF_047496885.1. Taxonomy (NCBI): domain Eukaryota; kingdom Metazoa; phylum Chordata; class Chondrichthyes; order Carcharhiniformes; family Scyliorhinidae; genus Scyliorhinus; species Scyliorhinus torazame. The sequence continues at coordinate 76,963,156 of NC_092709.1, read as the reverse complement.
CCATGTGGGGGCACTGTGGGTAGAGTCTGCACATTCTCCCCATGTCTGCGTGGGTTTCCTCCGGGCGCTCCGGTTTCCTCCCACGAGTCCCAAAAGACGTGCTGTTAGGTCAATTGGACATTCTGAATTCACCCTCTGTGTACCGGAACAGGCGCCGGAGTGTGGCGACTAAGGGATTTTCACAGTAACATCATTGCAGTATTAATGTAAGCCTACTTGCGACAATAGTAAAGATTATCTTATTAGTTTTACAGGCCCAGGTATCACCTTGTTGTAGATTAATTGCTTCCCATCACTTGTCCAAATAGGGCAGAAGTGTATAAAATTGAAGCGTGTGGGATTGGGGGTAATATATTGCCATGTATTGACAGAAACAAGAGTAGGTATAAATGGTTTTTGTTTTGAAGTGGCAGGCGGTAAATAGAGGGGTCCCTCAGGGATCAGTGCTTAGGCCCCAGCTTTTCACAATATACATCAATACTTTGGATGAGGGAACCAAAAGTAATATTTCAAAGTTTGCTGGCGCCACAATTTGGTGCGAATGTGAATTGTTAGGAGGATGGAAAGAGGCTTCAACTGATTCTAGAACAAGGGATCACAGTCTCAGTGTACAAGGTAGGCCATTTAGGACTGAGATGAGGAGAAGCTTCTTCACTCGGGGTGATTAACCTATGGAATTCGCTACCACAGAAAGCTGTGGAGGCCAAGTCACTGAATATATTTAAGAAGGGAATGATCGATTCCTAGGCTTTTTAAAAAAAAACTTTTTATTTAAAACAAATTTGTAACATTTCCAGAGCGAAAACCGGCCCGATGCAAAGATCCTTAACATAATGAAAACAAACAGTGGGAAAGAATAAACATGTTAATAAAGCACTTCCCCTGTCAGCTCTGTTTGCCCTGCCCCACGTGTTCAACTAAACTAACGTGGCTCTAAACACCCCCCCCCCCCCCCCCACCCCCCCTCAGGTGCCGCTGCTGTCGGTTTCCTGCGCTGTTCCCTGAGAGTCTGCAAGCGACCTTCTCCCCCGGGGGATCCCTAGACCCCCCTGCCCTTGCCCACTTAAGCCTTCTCTGCTCTCCTTCCCGGTTGCCCCCCCCCAAACCTCCCCTACCCCCCCGAGGCCCGACCTGCCAGGCCAGCCCTGCGCTTGGCCCTAGTCCGCCCCTCCTACTCTCCCTGGGGCCCCCTGACATACGCTAGCTAATCTGACCCCTGCCCTTGGAGCCTGTCTGTCTCCCACCCGAGCGCTCGGGCCTTCCTCCATCCTCCACCCCCCCCCCCTCCCCACACACACCAAGGACCCATTAACCTGATTGTATCTCACCGCGCCCTTTCAAGCCCCTTAACCAGCCCCTAGCCCATCCCCCTCTCCGAGGCCCCGATCTCCTGCCAAAAGGTACCAAGTGCAGGGCCCCCTTTGCAGGGCCCCTCTCTCTACCCTCCCCCTCCCCCTCGATGCTATCCTCCAAAAACACCCTACATAATGCGCCCTCCAGCCCCCGCTCTCTGTCCCGGCTGAAAACAATCTTGGATAGAACATTACAGTACAGGATAATTTAACAAACCGCCGCCACACAAAAGCTCTGAGTGCCCAGAGTCCTTTAGTTCAATTCCAGCTTTTAATAAAAGTCCACACCTAGTCAGAGCAAGTTAGGTTAACAGACCGCCGCCACTGTACAGCACTGAGAAAACTAAGTGCCCATTAGTTCAAGTCCAGGTTTTCTTTAATAAAAGTCCAAACCTGTTCTGGTGTCTCAAAGTAGTAGTAGAGTTCCTCAAACGTAACCCAAAGCTTCGCAGGATACAGCATTCCAAACCTCACCTTTTTGTAGAGGGCTGCCTTTACCTTGATGAATCCTGCACGCCTCTTGGCCAGCTACATTCCCAGGTCCTGGTTGATGCGCACCTCACAATTCTCCCATCTGCTGCTCCTCTCCGCGTTGGCCCATCGCAGCACACAATCCCTGTCAGCAAGCTGGTGAAAGCGGACCACCAAGGCCCTCGGTCGGTCGCCCGTCCTGGGTTTCCTTGCGGGGGCTCTATGCACCCCATCCAACTCCAGGGGTCGGGGGAAGGTCTCCGGCCCCATCAGCGACTCGAGCATACCTTTTACGTATGCACCCACATCCGACCCCTCGCAGCCCTTGGGGAGGCCAATGATCCTCAAATTCTGCCTCCTGGCTCTGTTCCGCAGCTCTTTAAGCTGTTCCTGCATCCTCCTCTGGCGGGCGTTCAGCTCTTCCACCTCGTGCTCCAGCTCCGCCACCGTGTCCGCCTGGCTGGAGAGCTTCACCTCAACTTCCCTGAGCACCTTCTGGACCGCCTGCGCCTTAACCATTCAGTCTATTACCGCCCTCATCGGGACAACGTGTCCCTCTTCAATTCGGCGAAGCAGTTCTTAAAAAAACTCCATCTGCTGCTCCCTTGGCCAGTGAGCCTCCACTCCCTGGTCCCTGCCGTCCGCCATGTTTCGCCGCCTGGCCTGGGGTCCCCGCTGCTCCTGCTTCGAGCCTTGCCGCTCCACTCGACCACTTCTGGTCCAGCTGCTCATACCCTGGGTGGGAAAGCCTCTTCCCTATTGTCCCCTCAACCTAGCCAGGTCCCGCAAAAGTCCATTTAAAAGCTCCGTTTGCCCATCGCGGGCGGGAGCGATCCGACCTGCGACCTGCTTCCTCGAGGGCGCCACCGGAAGTCAATTCCTAGGCTTTAATAGTGTCCAAGGGGTATGGTGATGAGATAGTGGAGCAGCCATAATCGTATTGAATGGGGGAGCAGGTTCATAAACTTCAAGGCCTGAGACACACTGTCTCTTGATTCTACATCATTTTTTAAATCTTTGGGCAGCATGTGGCACAGTGGATAGCACTGGGACTGCGACGCTGAGGACCCGGGTTTGAATCCCTGCCCTGGCTCGCTGTCCTTGTGGAGTTTGCACATTCTCCCCATGTCTGCGTGGGTTTCACCCCCACAGCCCAAAGATGTGCTGGGTAGGTGGATTGGCCACGCTAAATTGCCCCTTAATTGGAAAAATTAATAATTGGGTACTCTAAATTTTTTTTTTTTTATTTTTAAATGTAAAATGTTATGCTGTTTTGTGTGGACACTAATTATTTTATTAAAGGACAGGAGACTCAGTAAACCCTTGTCAACGTTATCCTCCATTTATCTTGGTTAGTTACTCCTCTAATTGTCTTGCTGGTCACCCCGATAGCAGATATTTTCCGCATCCTCATTGTTAAATGCTGCTCCGTGTGGCAAATCCTTCAGTTACCCAAACAGTGATAGATCTGGGTAGCCGGATACACGTGATTTGGTCCCCATCTTGTTGTTTCTTACAGAATTCTTAGTGTGCCATATCCTCTAGCGCCCATGCAGCTATTTGGTCCTTGGTTGTTCATGTACGTAGGGAAAATAGAACTGCCACACTGGTTCAATTATGCTGCTAGCTGGTTTCAAAGAACACAATAAATGGTGCATCACAAGAGGAGGCGAATACTGTTCAGTGTACACCCCTCTGAGCAGAGGTTTGCGTTATTAGGAATAAAGATGAAAATGCTGGAAATACGTTGCAGGTCTGGTGGTATCTGTGGAGGGAGGGAGGTAGGATTAACACTCCAATATGATCTATCATTAGGAGGAATTTCACCCTCAGTAGAAATGGTATTAATATGTATTCCTCCACAATAATATTCAGTAGTTGCTCTATTTTCATATCTTCCTATCAGCTGTGAAGATCTCCCACCCACTGATGGGCAGTAGCCGGTTGTATTCTGGGTTGGGAATGACACGTCAATCCAAAGAGGGAGCATCCTTGAAAATGACTGCTATTGCCTATCCCCAAGTCAAGATTTACTCGGCAAATGGTGAAGTGTGTTTCGATGAGAGACTGACCTCCACTCCCAGTGATAATAATTGCACATACCGACCTCATTAAGATTATCAGACAAGGGGATTTTGTTCCATCTGTGGTCACCCTGCCATAGTTCACCCTTTTTTGCCCAGTCTCTCGGATGCAAACACTTTATTTTAAATACATAACAAGTAATCATCTGCATTTTTATGCATGTCTTGCTAGTATTTTTATTGTATTGTGACCATATTTTTTTCAGTCACATTAAACTCTGACTTCAATGATTACATTCTAAACCTCTTCTGACATTTTTGCATTGCAACTAGCTTTGTAAGACACAGAGGGGGTGTACATCTCAGGTTGAGTGACTAGCCATTGCCTCAGGCTGGAATCTCCCTGTTTTACCCACAGGAAAGTGTAATGTCCTCCTTCTCCTCGTACCATAACACAGATGTGATTTACATAATCCCTTCCTCCATCTGGCTGACCAAATTGAGTATTATCTACATGTATACGCTCAACTGGTTAACATTGGAATCATTTGTATTTTTCTTGCATTGGGCTTCTTTGTACACAGTTGGACTATACTTATCCACAAATGTGATGTTGTCCAGAAAGATGATTTGTAAATGGATATTTACCTGCATATTTGTATTTTTACCCACATTCCATTCTACTGCATTGACTTAGATGTCAAGATCTATCGTGTTGGCCTTTTTAGGTTGTCCAATATTAGCAGCTGCAAAGATCATCTGTCGCAGTTATTCAATGAATTGAGTCGAGGCCTGATACTGAAGTTTTGACATCCTGATTGTATTTAACGTTCAGACTTTTTCATCACTTTCTCTGTTGGCTCACAGGGTGAAAACCTGGTGGAACATGACTGTGAATTGCACTGCCTTTAATGCAAAGGGCAACTTGGTCCTGTCCTTTGTGCCTTTGCCAAATCAATTTCTTCAGCATTATTTCCCTGATCTGAGTCAATGGAATTTTGAAGTCCCATCTGGTGAATAAATGATCTCGGCAGTGACTTGTGCTGTTGCCTTGAGAGTATTACTTTGAGAATGCACATACTACCATCGTGATCCCAGGACCTGATCGCCTGCACCTAAGGATTTTTAAAGAGATTGGTGCAGGGATAGTGGGTGTGCTAGCTATGATTTCCTACATTTCTTAAATTCTGGAACATTCCCATCCGATTAGAAGTTGGCAAACCTTTTCACCGCTTTTTAAGAAAGGAGGCAGTGAGAAAATCATGAACAACCCAGCAGTTAGCCTAATATCAGTTGTTGGAAAAAGGTTGAAATTTATAATTAAAGAAGTCCTGGATAAGCATTGTAATATTCGAAAAAGTAAACAGGGTTTTATTAAAGGGCAATCCTGTTTTGACGGTTTTTTTAAGGAGCGATGAAGGGGAACCAGTAGATGTCGTTTACCTGGATTTCAGAAGGCATTCCTACGGTGCCACACAAAAGGTTAATGGAGTTGGGTGTAATGTATTGGCATGTATGAAGAATTGTTCAATAGACCGAAAGTAGAGTGTGGGCATTTTCAAGTTGGAGGGCAGTGAACATTGGAATGCTGCAGGGATCTGTGCTGCACCCTGAGCTGTTAATAATGAGACAGTAATGTATACAAGTTTGCTGATAACACCAAGCTAGGTGGAATGGTAAGTTGTGGGGAGGACACAGGATGCAAAGAGATATTGACTAGTTAAGTTAGTCAGTAACAAGATGACGGATGGAATATAATGTAGGGACATGTTATTCATTTTGATTGTAAGAATAGAAAAGCAGAATATCTTTTTTAAAAGATGAGAAACTTGTAACTGTCAATGTTCAAAGATACATGGGTGTGCTCGTACAAAATACGTAGAAAGTTAGCATGCAAGTGTAACAAGAAATTTGGAAGGTAAATGGCATATTAGGTTTTACTGCAAAGGAATTGGAGTACAGGAATAACGAATTCCTGCTACAATTGTACATGTTTTGGCAAGACCACATCTGGAATACTGGGTGCAGTTTTGTTTTCTCCACATTTCATAAAGGATATACTTGCATTGGAGGTGGTACAGTGAAGGTTCACTAAATTGGTTCCTGGTGAGAGTAAATTGGGCCTATATTCTCTGTTTAGAGTTTAGAAGAATGAGAGGCAATCCCATTGAAGCATACAAGATTCTGAAGGGGCTTGATAGGATGGATACTGAGATTCTTTTCACTCATTGTGGAATCTAAAGCATGGGCACTGTCTCAGGTCAAGGGACTGCGATGAGGACTTAATTCAAAGGCTTGCAAATCCTTGGAATTCTCTACCCCAAGGGACTGTGGATGTTCCATTGTTGAATACATTGAAATCTGGAATAAACAGATTTTTGGTGTCTCTGGAATCAGAGTATATGGAATTTAAAGCCAAGATGAGCAAGCCATGGTTGTCTGAATGGTGGAGCAGCATCGACAGGTGGTCTACCCCTATTCCTTGTGTTAGCTATTGGCTGAGTATGGTGCGACAATGCCCTCTACCCTAAATACCCACAATTTTAATTCCTCCACCATTGCATTCAGTTGCTTAGGCCCGAAGAATTTCCCCTCGACAGCTCTCATTCTCCCTACCTTGCCCTATAAGACACTTCTTTAAACTTTTGCAGTTATATACGACTCAAAAAAATAACTCTGCACATATACTATTATACCTCCTGCGTATTTCCAACTTTTTCTGTTCTGCAGTATTTTACTATTATTTTACAATTTAAGAACTAATTCTATTTGTTCATCGGTATATATGACATCCTGTTTTCCCTCGCCGCTCTTGGTTTTACTGGATCCATCTACACCTTGGGTTTCAGGCAGCATGCTAGCTTTTCTTGAACCTTCATAGGTGGTTTTAGCTGCTCACCTTATGCTGACGCTTTTCTGCTTGACACATCAGATTTCATGCCAAGCTTGGTACATCTAGGCTCTGGTTAACTTATATTTCTTCCCTGCAACAACTTGGTTCACTGGGTTCAGTAGATGCTAGGCTTTGAACTTTTCGCTAATCTCCTGTCTAATAAATCTGTGGGCATGCAGATGCATCAGTGCTGATCCCAATATGTAAGAAAATGCTTAATGGCCTTAAAAGACACAGCAAATGCAGGTGGGAGTAGTATGGGAGGCGCTGAAGGCAGCGGTCAGGGGCGAGTTAATCTCCCATCAGGGCTCATAGGACGAAGAGAGAGGGCAGGGAAAGGGAGAGGTTAGTGGGGGAGATTTTAAGGGTGGACAGGAGCTATGCAGAGGCTCCTGGTGAGGGACTACTCAGGGAGAGACGAAGTCTCCAGACGGAGTTCGACCTGTTGACCACAGTGGAGGAAGGCACAGGGGGCGATATACGAATATGGGGAGAAGGCGAGTCGGATGCTGGCACATCAGCTCCGTAAGAGGATGGCAGCGAGGGAAATAGGTGGAGTCAAGGATGGCAGGGGAACTACGGTGCGGAGTGCGGTGAAAGTGAATGAGGCATTTAAGGCCTTTTACGAGGAGCTGTATAGGTCCCAGCCCCCAGGGGGAAAAGAGGGGATGCGACGATTCTTGGACCAGCTGGGGTTCCCGAGGGTGGAGGAGCAGGAGGTGGCTGGTTTGGGGGCGCTCATTGGGGTGGAGGAGCTGGTTAAAGGACTGGGGAGCATGCAGGCGGGGAAGGCCCCGGGGCCGGATGGGTTCCCGGTGGAGTTTTATAGGAAGTATGTAGACATGTTAGCCCCGTTGCTGGTAAGGACCTTCAATGAAGCAAGGGAGGGGGGGGGGGACTCTGCCCCCGACAATGTCGGAGGCGACGATCTCTTTGATCTTAAAGCGGGATAAAGACCCACTGCAATGCGGGTCGAAGAGACCGATCTCGCTCCTCAACGTAGATGCTAAGTTTCTGGCAAAAATGTTGGCTACGAGGATTGAGGACTGTGTCCCAGGGGTGATTCACGAGGACCAGACGGGATTCGTAAAGGGTAGGCAGCTAAACACCAATGTGCGAAGGCTCCTAAATGTGATAATGATGCCATCGGTGGAGGGAGAGGCAGAGATTGTGGCAGCCATGGACGCGGAGAAGGCCTTTGACAGAGTAGAGTGGGAGTATCTCTGGGAAGTGTTGAGGAGGTTTGGGTTCGGCGGAGGGTTTATTAGTTGGGTTAAGCTCCTGTACAGAGCCCCGGTGGTGAGTGTGGTCACGAACCAGCGGAGGTCGGAGTATGTCCGGCTGTACCGAGGGACGAGGCAGGGGTGCCCCCTGTCCCCTCTGCTGTTTGCATTAGCAATTGAACCTTTGGCCATGGCGTTAAGGGAGTCGGGGAAATGGAAGGGGGTGGTCCGAGAGGGAGAGGAACATCAAGTGTCACTGTACGCAGACGACTTGTTGCTGTATGTGGCGGATCCAGTGGAGGGGATGGTTGAGTTCATGCAGATCCTAAGGGAGTTTGGAGACTTCTCAGGCTATAAGCTCAATGTGGGAAAGAGTGAGCTCTTTGTGGTGCAGCCGGGGGATCAGGGAAGAGGGATAGACGACCTACCGTTGAGGAGGGCGGAAAGGAGCTTTCGATACTTGGGGATTCAGGTAGCTAGGAGCTGGGGGGCACTGCACAAACTTAATTTGACGCGGCTGGTGGAACAGATGGAGGAGGACTTTAAAAGGTGGGACATATTGCCACTCTCGCTGGCGGGCAGGGTACGGTCGATCAAAATGGTGGTTCTCCCAAGGTTTCTTTTTGTATTCCAATGCCTCCCAATTGTGATTACCAAGGCCTTCTTTCAGAAGGTAAGCAGGAGCATTATGGGATTTGTGTGGGCGAGCAAGACCCCGAGGGTAAGGAGGTGGTTCCTGGAGCGTAGCAGAGATAGAGGAGGGTTGGCGTTGCCGAATCTGGGTGGCTACTACTGGGCAGCCAACGTGGCGATGATCCGTAAGTGGGTGATGGAGGGAGAGGGGGCGGCGTGCAAGAAGTTGGAGATGGCGTCCTGCAAAGAAACGAGCCTGGGGGCGCTGGTGACGGCACCGCTGCTGCTCTCGCCGACAAGGTACACCACGAACCCGGTAGTGGCGGCAACGTTAAAGATCTGGGGGCAGTGGAGACGACATAGGGGAGCGATGGGAGCCTCGGTGTTGTCCCCGATCAGGGATAACCATCGGTTTGTCCCAGGAAGGATGGACAGGGGGTTTCGGAGCTGGCATCGGGCAGGGATTAGAAGAATGGGGGACCTGTTCATCGACGGGACGTTTGCGAGCTTAGGGGCACTGGAGGAGAAATTTGGACTACGCCTGGGAAATGCTTTCAGGTATATGCAAGTGAGGGCGTTTGTGAGGCGGCAGGTGAGGGAATTCCCGCTGCTCTCGGCACAGGGGATTCAAGACGGTGATTTTGGGCGTATGGGTCGGCGAGGGCAAGGTGTCGGCGATATGCCAGGAGATGAAATAAGAGGGGGGAGGCTTTGGTAGAGGAGCTAAAAGGTAAATGGAAGAGGAGCTAGGGGAGGAGATTGAGGAGGGGCTGTGGGCTGATGCCCTAAGTAGGGTTAATTCCTCTTCCTCGTGTGCCAGGCTTAGCCTGATACAGTTTAAGGTAGTTCACAGAGCGCATATGACGGGGGCGAGGCTGAGTAGGTTCTTTGGGGTGGAGGACAGATGTGGGAGGTGCTCAGGAAGTCCGGCGAACCATGTCCATATGTTTTGGTCATGCCCAGCACTGGAGGGGTTCTGGAGGGGAGTTGCGGGAACAGTATTGAAGGTGGTGAAAGTCCGGGTCAAGCCAAGCTGGGGGCTAGCACTATTTGGAGTAGTGGACGAGCCGGGAGTGCAGGAGGCAAAAGAGGCCGGCATTCTGGCCTTTGCGTCCCTAGTAGCCCGGCGAAGGATCTTGTTAATGTGGAAAGGGGCGACGCCCCCAAGCGTGGAGGCCTGGATAAATGATATGGCAGGGTTTATCAAGTTGGAGAGGATAATGTTTGCCTTGAGGGGGTCTGCGCAGGGGTTCTACAGGCGGTGGCAACTGTTCCTAGACTATCTCGTGGAGCGTTAGAGGAAGGTCGGACAGCAGCAGCTGCAACCCAGGGGGGGGGAGGAGGTGGGGGGGGGGACATCTTTCTTGGGGGGAGGGGGGGGGGGGAGAGAGAAGGAGGGGGGCCTTTCTGGGGGGCATTTGAGCAAGAAAATACATGAACGATCCGGGAAACTGATATGTACGGGAGGAATCCAATGTACAAAGCTCTGTATCATATTGACTTGCCATGTTCATGTCTTGCTATGCGAGCTTTCTTTCTTTTGTGTTACCGGTGGGGGGGGGGGGGGTTGTTTTGTATGGTTGAAAATTTTGTTTAAAATTCTTAATAAACATTTTTTTTTTTTAAAGACACAGAAAATATGTTTTGCGCACTGTGTTGATGTGTTGGGTACTCTGCTACACAGACGAACCAACACGGTTGCGAATGGTACAACTCAGTTTTATTACTAACATTTATTTACAGTGGTAAACTGGTTACTGAGGTTCGATCATAACCCTAGAATCTGTGGACCTATTCCTAATACTATCTTGTAATGGCACTCAGCACATGGTGGATGTCTGAGTGGCTTGCTATGAGCTCTGTGCCCTGAGCTGTCTCCTGCTGGAATGCCCAGCAAGTGTTGTGTTCCCTGTTTTGTACTGTGTATGCTCTTGCCTGTGATTGGCTGTGGTGTTGTGTGTGTGTTGATTGGTCCGTTGATCTGTCCATCTGTATGTATGTATGTTTGTGCTATGATGTTTACCTGAATATCATGACAAGTGTAACTGCAATCAGGCTGAAGACTCGGGTCATATTTGTCATTGGCTTTTGGGTTTGGGTTGCAGCCATTAGAGTATTCACTAGCTGTCCCTTGTAGATAATTTAGTCTTTCTGGCCCATCTCGGGCTCAAAAGGGCTCCTGTAACATTTTAACTGTATCTTTATAGATATCTCATGCAGTGTTCTTCTTCAGTAGACTAGCACACTTACTCAGGAACATAGGACTAGAAGCAAGAGTAGGCCATTCCACCTTTAGAGCCTATTCTGCCATTCACTAAGATCATGGTTGATCTATTTGTGATCTGAACTCCACTTTGCCATCTGACCTCCCCACTCACTCACTTGACTATCAAAAATATGTCTAACTCTGCCTTAAATAAATTCATGATGTGGAGATGCTGGTGTTGGACTGGGGTGGACACAGTAAGAAGTCTTACAGCACCAGGTTAAAGTCCAACAGGTTTGTTTGGAACCACAAGTTTTCGGAGCGTAGCTCCTTCATCAGGTGAGTGAAAAGGTAGGTTACAAACTCAGCATATATAGACAAAATCAATGATGCAAGATGATATTTTTGAATGTGAGTCTGTGCAGGTAATTAAGTCTTTACAGGTCCAGATTGGAGAGAAGAATAATCACACATTAAACAAGCCAGGACAGTTGCTAGAATCTTGCAAGCCCAGGCCAGATGGTGGGGGGTTAAATGTAGTGAGACATGATTCCAAGATCCCGGTTGAGACCGTACTCATACATGCGGATCTTGGCTGTCAGTTTCTGCTCGATGATTCTGTGTTGTCACGCGTCCTGAAGGCTGCCTTGGAGAATGCTTTCCCGAAGATCAGAGTCTGAATGCTCTTGACTGCTGAAGTGTTCCTTGACTGGAAGGGAATATTCTTGCCTGGTGATTGTCGCGCGATGTCCGTTCATCCGTTGTCGCAGCGCATGCATAGTCTCGCCTTGCACCACACCTCGGGACATCCTTTCCTGCAGCGTATGAGGTAGACAAATAAATTCAGTGACCCAGCCGCCACGGCTCTGAGGAAGAGAATTCCACAGACTAATAACCATTTGAGAGGAAAATTTCTCCTCATCCCCATCCTAAACGGTAAACCTCCTATTCTTAAACTGTGTCCCCTGTTCTAGCCTCTCCCAACAGTGGAAAGATCCTCCAGTGTCTATCCTATCGAATCCCCTCAGGATATTGTGTGTTTCAATAAGACCATTTCTTATTCTTCTAAATTCCAATGGGTACAGGTCCAACCTGTTCAACGGTACTTCATTAGATAAGTCCCGCATTTTAGGCATAAATAAGCAAACCTTCTCTTAACTGATCCTGATGGCCAGAATTTTATGCCCACCCCCACCACAATGGGTTCTGAGGAACAGTAAATCTTGGGTGGGAAGGTGGGAGGGACACCACCATCAGAGGCCCCCTTCTGACTGAGGGCACCCTCCTGTTAAAGCCTAGTACCCTCTAGCCCACCCTCCCTCCTATTCCCCGAGGCCCATATCAACCCACCCGCCCCCCCCGGTCAGTGACTCCCCAGGCCTTCCCTACCCACTTCACCCTGGGACCACTGACATATTTTTCTCCGGTTTCCAAGGCTTTGTCTCAGGCGGCTTTGTGCAATGCCACTTCCGATCATTGCAGTGCTGATGCTGGAGGGACTGGAAAGCTGCTGATCAATCAGATTGTTCCCACTTATGCCAAAGTGCAGCGGGGCCCGGTTGACATTTCTGATGACAGAGGCTGAGCTGATCAATCCTCTAGCCATGATAATATGTGATGCCCTATGCCTGAGCTCTTATTATGTATAGTAACCTTTAATATGACACTTTACTGCATGCTTTTTCGAATTCCACATACACCACCTCTGCAGGTTCCCCTTTATCCAACTTGCATTTTGCGTCTGAATGAACTTGAATAAATTAATCTAAAAATTCAGGCATATATCTTTTTTCAAATGAGATAAAAACTGTACTCCGAATCGAGATCTGATCTCACAATGCCCTGTACAGCTGCAGTAAAACTTCCCTCCTGCATTCCCCTTGCAATAAATGCCAATATTCAATTTGCCTTCCAAACCATTTGCTGCATCTAGGTACTAACTTTTTGTGATTCATGTGCCAGGACACCCAGATATCTCTGTTTCGCTGAGTCCTGCAATCTCTCTCCATGTAAATAGTATAATGTTTTTTCATTCATCTTGCCAAAGTGGATAAGTTCATATTTTCCCATATATTAGTCCATTGGCCAAATTTCTGCCCTGTCACCTAACCTGCCTATATCCTTTTGCAGACTCGCTACATCCTTATCACAACTTGCGTTACATATCTTGATGTCATCAGCAAATCTACCTACCAAGCATTTAGCCCCTTCATACAAGTCGTTGATATATATTGTAAATAGTTGAGGCCCCAGCACTGATCTCTGTGGCACTCCACTTGTTAAAGCTTGTCAACTGAAATTACCTATTTATCTCTACTCTCTGCTTCCTGTTAGCTGATCAATCCTCTATCCATGATAATATGTGATGCCCTATGCCTGAGCTCTTATTATGTATAGTAACCTTTAATATGGCCCTTTACTGCATGCTTTTTCGAATTCCACATACACCACTTCTACAAATGCAGCAAGAACTGGACAATATTCAGGCTTGGGCTGACAAGGGGCAAGTTACATTCGCGCCACACAAGATCCAGGAAATGACCATCGCTGAATCCCCCACAATCAACATCCTGGAGGTTACCAATGGCATTAGCATCGCTGAATCCCCCACAATCAACATCCTGGAGGTTACCATTGATCAGACATGAACTGGACTAGCCGATGTGGGTGGCACAGTAGCACAGTAGTTAGCACTGTTGCTTCACAGCCTCATGGACTCCGGTTCGATTCCCGGCTTGGGTCACTGTCTGTGCGGAGTCTGCATATTCTCCCCGTGTCTGCGTGGGATTCTTCCAGGTGCTCCGGTTTCCTCCCACAAATCCCGAAAGACCTTCTTGTTCAGTGAATTCGACATTCTGAATTCTCCCTCCGTGTACCTGAACAGCCACCCGAGTGTGGAGACGAGGGAATTTTCACAGTAACTTCATTGCAGTGTTAATGTAAGCCTACTTGTGAAACTAATAAAGGTTATTATATTAATACTGTGGTTACCAGGGGAGGTCAAAAGCTAGAAATCCGAGGGCGAGTGACTCACCACCTGACCCCCGAAATCCGGTCCACCATCTACAAGGCACAAGTCAGGAGTGTAATGGAATATTCGCCACTTGCCTGGATGAGTGCAGCTCAAGAAACTCAACGCCATCCAGATAACAGCCCACTTGCTTGCTAATCCTTCCACAAACATTCAAGCCCTCCACAACTGACGAACAGTGGCAGCCGTGTGTACCATCTACAAGATGTACTGCAGTAACTCGCTGTGGTAGTATGTATTAGGGGTCATGTGGGACTGGAAGCCCTAATGTCATTGGCTGACAGATCCCGGGTCCTGGTTGGCCGTTGACCTCTAGCTCCGCCCTGAAGGCGGAGTATAAGAAGCCGGAGTCCTCCCCCGCAGGCCATTCTACTATCGAGCTGCGGGGGAACAGACACGCTTAATAAAGCCTCATCGACTTCACTCTATTCGTCTCACGGAGTCTTTGTGCGCTACAATTTATTAAGCGTGCCTAAAAAGGACTATGGAGCTCAGGATCATCCCGGAATGCCTGAAGATCAGCCCCCACGCAGTGAACGCGGCAGCAGCCTTCAAGCACTGGCAGACTTGTTTCGAGGCCTACCTCAGAACGGCCACCGGCCGGGTCACAGAAGACCAAAAACTACAGGTCCTGCACTCGAGGGTAAGCACGGAGATTTTCTCCCTCATCGAAGACGTGGAGGATTTCCAGACGGCGTTCGCAGCACTGAAAAGTCTCTAAGTCCGCCCAGTTAACCAAATCTACGCTCGCTACCAGCTCGTGACGAGACGGCAAGGTCCCGGAGAATCGATGGACGAATTCTACGCCGCGCTGCTGATTTTGGGACGAGCCTGCAGCTGCCCTTCGGTGAACGCAAATGAACACACGGACATGTTAATGCGCAATGCTTTTGTGGCAGGTATGAATTCCTCCCAAATCCGCCAAAGACTTCTAGAAAGAGAGTCGCTAGGACTCTCAGAGGCCCGGGCCCTAGCAGCCTCCCTAGACGTGGCCGCGCGTAATACCCGCGCCTACGGCCCCGACCGCGCGGCAGCCCATTGGGCTCCGTACGTACCCGTCGCGACAAACCCACCCCCCCCCCACCCCCCGGACACCCCACAGGCTTGCGCGGTCCAAACGCCAAGTCGCACCGGGGGCGCCCGCTGCTATTTCTGCGGCCAGGCGAAACACCCCCGGCAGCACTGCCCGGCCCGCGCAGCAATCTGCAAGAGCTGCGGGAAAAAGGGCCATTTCGCGGTTGTGTGCCGGTCCCGCGAGGTCGCCGCTGTCCCGGGAGAACAGGGAGCCCTGCAAGCCGTTTACGCTCCCCAACCCCCCCAGCGCCCCATGTACGACCCGCAGGCACAGCCGCTCTGGGTCCTGACCACCGCGGTCCCGGGAGAACAGGGAGCCCTGCACGCCGCTTACGCTCCCAACCCCCCCCCCCGCGCCCCATGTATGACCCGCCGGCGCTACCACTTTGGGTCCAGACCACCGATCTCCCCGGAGAAGAGGGCGTTCTGCGCGTCTCTAACGCCCCCCAAACCCCCCCCCCCCCCGCGCCCCACGTCTGACCCGCCGGCGCTACCAACTTGGGTCCCGACCACCGCTGTCCCCAGAGATGAGGGAGCCCCGCGCGGTCCTAACGCTCCCCAACCCCCCCCAGCGCCCCATGTGCGACCCGCAGACGCCGCCATTTTGGGTCCCGGCCACCACGAGGGGAGGAAGGGTGTCGCCATCTTGGACCACCCCAGACCTGTACGACGCGTGGGGGCGGCCATTTTGTCCACCCCCGCCGCCATCTTGTGACCCCCCAGCCATGTGCGATGTATGGAGGCAGCCATTTTGTTCATCCCCGACGCCATCTTGGACGGCAACAACAGACCCCACTCCACTACTACAACCACGTCTCGCTTCAATTACGCTCGATCAAGCTCGGCCCCGGACACTCCAGACGACGACGACAACGGTGCTAATAAACGGCCACGAGACACCATGCCTAGTCGACTCCGGGAGCACGGAGAGCTTTGTCCACCCCGACACGGTAAGACGCTGTTCCTTGACCACCTATCCCAGCGCACAAAAGATTTCCCTAGCTGCAGGATCCCACTCTGTACAGATCCAAGGTTTCTGCATAGTTACCCTAACGGTGCAGGGGAGGGAGTTCAAAAACTACAAACTACACGTCCTTCCCCAACTCTGCGCCCCCACTTTACTGGGATTAGATTTCCAGTGCAATCTACAGAGCCTTACGTTCAAATTCGGTGGCCCAATACCCCCACTCACTATCTGCGGCCTCGCAACCCTCAAGGTGCAACCCCCGTCCTTGTTTGCGAACCTCACCCCGGATTGCAAACCCGTCGCCACTAGGAGCAGACGGTACAGCGCCCAGGACCGGACCTTCATTCGGTCCGAAGTCCAGCGGCTACTAAAGGAAGGCATAATCCAGGCCAGCAATAGTCCCTGGAGAGCACAGGTGGTAGTAGTGAAGACAGGGGAGAAACAAAGGATGGTCATAGACTATAGCCAGACCATCAACAGGTACACACAACTAGACGCGTACCCTCTCCCACGCATATCCGACATGGTCAATCGGATTGCCCAATATAAAGTCTTCTCCACCGTGGACCTCAAGTCCGCCTACCATCAGCTCCCCATCCGCCCAAGTGACCGCAAGTACACAGCCTTCGAGGCAGACGGGTGATTATACCATTTCCTAAGGGTCCCATTTGGCGTCACAAACGGGGTCTCGGTCTTCCAACGGGAGATGGACCGAATGGTTGATCAACATGGGTTGCGGGCCACGTTCCCATATCTCGACAATGTAACCATCTGCGGCCACGACCAGCAGGACCACGACGCCAATCTCCAAAAATTCCTCCAGACCGCCAAAGCCTTGAACCTCACGTACAACGAGGACAAGTGCGTTTTTAGCACCAACCGGCTAGCCATTCTGGGCTACATAGTGCGCAATGGGATAATAGGCCCCGACCCCGAACGTATGCGCGCCCTCATGGAATTTCCCCTCCCGCACTGCTCAAAAGCCCTGAAACGCTGCCTGGGGTTTTTTTCATACTACGCCCAGTGGGTCCCCCAGTACGCAGACAAGGCCCGCCCCCTAATACAGACCATGACCTTCCCTCTGTCGACAGAGGCTTGCCAGGCCTTCAGCCGCATCAAAGCGGATATCGCAAAGGCCACGATGCGCGCCATCGACGAGTCCCTCCCCTTCCAGGTCGAGAGCTACGCCTCCGAGGTAGCTCTAGCGGCCACCCTTAACCAAGCGGGCAGACCCGTGGCCTTTTTCTCTCGAACCCTCCACGTTTCAGAAATCCGCCACTCCTCAGTGGAAAAGGAAGCCCAAGCCATAGTGGAAGCTGTGCGACATTGGAGGCATTACCTGGCCAGCAGGAGATTCACTCTCCTCACCGACCAACGGTCGGTAGCCTTCATGTTCGATAATGCACTGCGGGGCAAAATCAAAAACGACAAGATCTTAAGGTGGAGGATCGAGCTCTCCACCTTCAACTACGAGATTTTGTATCGTCCCGGAAAGCTGAACGAGCCGTCCGATGCCCTATCCCGCGGCACATGTACCAACGCACAAATTAACCGCCTCCAAACCCTCCACGAGGACCTCTGCCACCCGGGGGTCACTCGGTTTTTCCACTTTATCAAGTCCCGCAATCTCCCATACTCTTTAGAGGAGGTCCGTACAGTCACAAGGGACTGCCACATCTGCGCGGAATGCAAACCGCATTTTTTCAGGCCGGATGGTGCGCACCTGATTAAGGCTTCCCGTCCCTTTGAACGCCTTAGTCTCGATTTCAAAGGGCCCCTCCCCTCCACCGACCGCAACACATACTTTCTTAATGTGGTGGACGAATACTCCCACTTCCCATTCGCCATTCCCTGCTCTGACATGACCGCGGCCACAGTCATTAAAGCCCTGAACACCATCTTCACACTGTTCGGTTGCCCCGCATACGTCCACAGCGACAGGGGGTCCTCTTTCATGAGTGACGAGCTGCGCCAGTTCCTGCTCAGCAAGGGCATAGCCTCAAGCAGGACGACCAGCTACAACCCCCGGGGGAACGGGCAAGTAGAGAGGGAGAACGGCACGGTCTGGAAGATCGTCCTACTGGCCCTACGGTCCAGGGACCTCCCAGTTTCACGGTGGCAGGAGGTCCTCCCGGACGCTCTCCACTCCATCCGGTCGCTATTATGTACGAGCACTAATCAAACGCCTCATGAGCGTCTCCTTGTCTTCCCTCGGAGGTCCTCCTCTGGGGCGTCGCTGCCGACCTGGCTGGCGGCCCCAGGACCCATCTTGCTCCGAAAGCATGTGCGGGCACACAAGGTGGACCCGTTGGTCGAAAGGGTTCACCTCCTCCACGCGAACCCGCAGTACGCTTACGTGGAGTACCCCGACGGCCGACAGGACACGGTCTCCCTGCGGGATCTGGCGCCCGCCGGCAACACACACACCCCCCCGACACCATTCACCCAACCCCCCCCCCTTCCTGCCACCGCCGCACCCCGCGACCGCCCCCTTCCCAGGAGGATCGGTTCCCCTCCCCTCAGGCCCGACCAAGAATAAAGCCCAAGCTGAAACCGTAAGGCTCCCGGAGACGACAACACCGGTACAAGCACCACCACCACCACCGGGGCCGAGGCGATCGACACGGACGACCAGACCGCCCGACCGACTCGTGGCGTCGATCTAAATCAATATATGGACTTTTCACAAGAACATTTTGCTTTTCTCCCGATACCTTCTGTAAATAGTTGAAACAGGACAAAATTGTACATACTGTATTGCCATGTGAATGTTTTCCTCCCAGGACCAGCCCTGTAAACCCTTACCACCATGCGAAGCATCACCCTGCCGGGTTCATTTTTGACAAGGGGTGAATGTGGTAGTATGTATTAGGGGTCATGTGGGACTGGAAGCCCTAATGTCATTGGCTGACAGATCCCGGGTCCTGGTTGGCCGTTGACCTCGAGCTCCGCCCTGAAGGCGGAGTATAAGAAGCCGGAGTCCTCCCCCGCAGGCCATTCTACTATCGAGCTGCGGGGGAACAGACACGCTTAATAAAGCCTCATCGACTTCACTCTATTCGTCTCACGGAGTCTTTGTGCGCTACACTCGCCAAAGTTCCTTAGACAGCACTTTCCAAACCCACAACCACTACAATCTAGAAGGACAAGAGCAGCAGATACCTTGGGAACCCCACCACCTGGAGTTCCCCTTCAAGTCACTCATCACTCTGACTTGGAAATATATCGCTGTTCCTTCACTGCCACTGGAGCAACATCCTGGATCTCCCTCCCTAACAGCAGTATGTGTACTTACACCTCAAGGACTGCAGAGGTTCAAGAAGGCAACTTACCACCACCTTCTCAAGGGCAACCAGAGATGGGCAATAAATGTGGGCCTAACCAGCGACGCCCACATCCCTTAAATTAATTTTTTTAATTTAAAAATTACAGCAGGATGTTTTTTAAATCAATACTAATGATTAAATCCATCTGTGTTTAGAGCACTTAAAATCTGTTATGCTGGTTTGTTTAATTAGCTGTGAGTTTCTAGTAAAATTAGTGCAAAGTAGTAAAAACTCTGGCCATAATGTTGCCTGTTGTGTTATTTCAACAGGAGACTTGAAATGAAAATAAATTGCTTATTGTCACAAGTAGGCTTCAATGAAGTTACTGTGAAAAGCCCCTAGTCGCCACATTCCGGCGCCTGTTCGGGGAGGCTGGTACGGGACTTGTGGGGCTTTCACCTCAATTACTTCTTAGCTTCTCAATTCCTCCAAATGTTTTGCAATACTTTTCACCATATTTCCTGTTGAGCGACTGTTTTATAAGTTAAATTGAGCTCCAGTTTCATTTTGAGAAATTTAACCTTCCCTCTTCTGAGCTCAACACCATCTAAATATAACTGCAAGTTTGTGCATCATTCCACAACCCAGAGATGTGCAGGCTAGGTGGATCGGCCATGCTAAATTGCCCCTTTATTGGGAAAAAAAGAATTGGGTACTCTAAATTTATTTTTTTTAAATAAAAAATAAATACATTTTCTGCATTATATCTTTTAATTTGCTAATAGGTCATGATTTGGAGTGCGATTTAAGTGTCATTTGTGGCTGATTTGCTGGGGGTTTCCTGCAGGCTCTGTCGGCAAATTCCCCACCACAATCTGACCAATCACTTTTTTGGGGTCCTGGGGGTTTCTCCCCCGTCAAGCCCACACTTATAATTTTGTTCAGCACTGGGAAGCTGAACTCGCTGGCCAGACTGGCTCCTCCGAGATTGGGCCACCATTATGAAAGGGTGCCCCAATCTCTAAGTGGGCTTGTGGGTGTCCCCACACCTCCCACCCATGAGGAATGTCACCCCACATACATGGCCCCCCCCCCCCCCCCACCCCCATATGATGGCACCCTACAATGGGTGTCATGATATTCAGGTAAACATCATGGTGCAAATATACATACATACTGATGGACAGATCAACGGACCAATCAATACACACACAACACCACAGGCAAGAGCATACACACTATAAAACGGGGAACACGACACTTCCCGCTCATTCCAACAGGAGACAGCTCAGGGCACAGAGCTCACAGCAAGCCACTCAGACATTCACCATGTGCTGAGTCCCACTCCAAGATAGTATTAGGAATAGGTCCACAGATTCTAGGGTTATGATCGAACCTCAGTAACCAGTTTACCACTGTAAATATATGTTAGTAATAAAACTGAGTTGTACCATCCGCAACCGTGTTGGTTCGTCTGTGTAGCAGAGCACCCAACACATCATAGTACCAGGATTGGAACCCAGTAACTGAGATCTACCTACGAATCCTCAGGAATCTGCCATCCTGCGCCATGGACACCGTCAGCACGCTGCAGCCGCTACAAATCACTGGAAACCTCATCGTCAATTGGAAGCTGTTCAAACAGCGCTTCCAGCTCTTCCTGGAAGCCAACGAAAGGGAGAGCGCTTCGGACACCAGGAAAATCACCCTCCTGCTCTCCACGGCAGGGCAGCACGCCATCCATGTCTACAACTTCTTGGTGTTCTCGGAAGGTGAGGACAAGACCAAGTACAAGACGGTCCTTCTCAAACTCAACCAACACTTCAGCGTCGAGGTAAACGAGAGTTTCGAGAGGTATCTCTTCCAGCAGTGCCTGCAGGGTAAGGATGAGCCCGTACAGTCTTTCCTTGCACACCTCCGTATCCTCGCGCAGTCCTGCGGTTACGACACCACCTCCGATTCAATGATTCGGGACCAGATCGTTTTTGATGTCACCTCGGGCACCCTACGCCAGCAGCTCCTCAAAATTAAAGGCCTCACCCTAGCCTCCGCAATCGAAGCCTGTGTCCTTCATGAAAACGCGACCAGCTGCTACTCCCAATTTCAAGCGGCCGAATCGGCGCGGCAGGGGTCCTACGCGGCCGGATCGGCGAGGCAGGCGTCCTATGAGGCCGAATGGGTCCAGGCGATCGAGTTCCTCCCGGCCCGCGGCCCGGACGAGGGCGCCCATTTTGCGCGCTTTTCGAGGCCTCCCGTGTTTGTGCGCGCCAAAAAAGACGTCGACGCAGAGGGACGTGATGCGCAGGCGCGCTCGACGCAAGACCAAACTGATCATGCGCGGTGGCGCAACGAACGCCATGACGTCACGACGTGCGGCAACTGCGGAGCCGCACATTTAAAGCGGCAATGTCCAGCAAAAAACCGACTGCCTCTGCTGTGGCAAGATGGGCCTCTACGCTGTATGCTGTCGAGCAGCTCAACCTGCCAATGCTCCCCAATTCCGACATCCTCGCAGGGACGTGCGGACCATTCAGCCTCCTTACTACGAGTCGTGCCCAGACGATATCCAGACCAGTGACACAGACGACCGGGACGTCTTCCGTGTTGCGGTCATTGATGGGAACCAGATGTCTCCAGGCAGGACCCACCAGCCGCTGCAAGTGAACAGTGTCAATCCGGGTGATGAATGGTGTGCCACCCTAACGGTCAACCGATCACCGATAACATTCCGTCTGGACACTGGCGCCTCCGCCAACCTCATAGCATGGTCAGTCTTCTACGCCATGAAGGTCAGACCACCAATTCGGCCATCCCGTTGCAAGATGGTCGACTACAATGGAAACGTTATCCCGGCCATGGGATCCTGCCAGCTCCAAGTGACACACAACACATACACGGCCACACTGTCATTCGAAATAGTCGGATCATCAAAGGGCTCCCTGCTAGGCGCACAGGCATGCAAGGTTCTCCACCTCGTGCAGAGGGTCCACGCTCTGTCTCCAGAAGACACATCAGAATTTAGGGCACAGCTTCAATCGCTCCTCGCCCACAACCAGGAGGCATTCGAGGGCATGGGTACACTGCCCTATACCTACAGAATACGACTCAAACCGGACGCCACCCCGGTCATTCACGCACCTCGCAGGGTCCCAGCGCCACTCAAAGACCGCTCCAAGCAGCAGCTGCAGGATCTCCAGGACCAAGGGGTGCTATCCCGGGTCACGGAGCCCATGCCATGGGTCAGCTCCATGTTGTGTGTTAAGAAGCC
This sequence comes from Scyliorhinus torazame, assembly GCF_047496885.1. NCBI lineage: Eukaryota > Metazoa > Chordata > Chondrichthyes > Carcharhiniformes > Scyliorhinidae > Scyliorhinus > Scyliorhinus torazame. The sequence continues at coordinate 76,940,748 of NC_092709.1, read as the reverse complement.
CTCTGGCGAGCTCCGGATCTGCATTGATCCAAAAGACCTCAACAACAACATAATGAGGGAACACTACCCCATACCCAAATGGGAAGAGATCACGAGCGAAATGGCCCGGGCTAAAATCTTTACAAAACTGGATGCCTTGAAGGGTTTTTGGCAGATCCAACTGGACCAGTCCAGCAGGAAGCTGTGCACCTTCAACACTCCTTTCGACAGGTTCTACTATAACAGAATGCCGTTTGGCATCATCTCAGCATCCGAGGTCTTTCACAGAATCATGGAACAGATGATGGAGGGCATCGAAGGGGTGCGCGTCAACGTTGACAACGTCATCATCTGGTCCACCACACCACAAGAGCACATCAATCTTCTCCAGCGCGTCTTTGCGCGGATTTGGGAAAACGGCCTGCGCCTCAACCGAGCCAAGTGTTCTTTCGGCCAAACCGAGCTGAAGTTTCTGGGGGACCACATATCCCAGTGGCTGCCCGCACACAAGAAGGAATGGGAGGAGCTCAAAATTAAGCTCACCACAGCCCCGGTATTGGCGTTTTTCAACACATCTCGTGACACTAAAATTTCGACTGATGCCAGCCAGTCCGGCATTGGGGCGGTACTCCTACAGCGGGATGACACTGCGTCATGGGCACCGGTCACCTATGCCTCGCGGGCCATGACCCCCACAGAACAGCGCTACGCGCAGATCGAAAAGGAGTGCCTGGGTTTGCGAACCGGAATAGACAAGTTCCATGACTACGTGTATGGTCTCCCCCAGTTTACCGTTGAGACTGACCATCGCCCCCTGGTCGGCATCATACATAAGGACCTGAATTACATGACCTCCTCGCCTCCATCGCATCCTACTCAAACTCAGGAGGTACGACTTCCAACTGGTCTACACCTCGGGAAAGGACCTTATCATTGCGGATGCCCTATCTAGAGCAGTGAGCACACCGCCCGACTCGGAGGGGTTCGTCTGTCAGGTCGAAGCGCAGGTGGCCTTCACGTCGGCAATTCTGCCAGCCGACGACTCCAGTCTGGCCCGTATTCGCCGGGAGACTGTGGCTGACCCCCTTCTACAACGTGTGATGCGCCACATGACGGGAGGGTGGCTCAAAGGACAGTGCCCGTAGTTCTATAATGTCCGGGACGACTTGGCCGTCATTGATGGTGTCCTCCTAAAGCTGGACCGGATTGTGATTCCGCACAGCATGCACAAGCTGGTCCTCGACCAACTACACAAAGTCCATCTGGGGGTCGAGAAGTGCAGATGGAGGACCCAAGAGGCGGTATACTGGCCGGGCATCAGTGATGACATTGCCAATATGGTGCTCAACTACCCCACCTGCCAAAGGTTACAGCCGGCGCAACCTCCTGAGACGCCTCAGCCCCATGAGCTGGTGACGTCCCCCTGGGCGAAGGTGGGGGTGGACCTTTTTCACGCGCTCGGCAGGGACTATGTAATCATCATTAATTACTTTTCAAACTATCCAGAGGTCATACGCCTGCACGATTTGACATCGTCCGCTGTCATAAGGACCTGCAAAGACACCTTCGCTCGCCACAGCATTCCAATTACTGTCATGTCGGACAATGGGCCCTGTTTTACCAGCCAGGAATGGTCATCCTTTGCTGCTTCGTATGGCTTCACACACGTGACGTCCAGCCCTCTGCATCCCCAGTCCAATGGAAAGGCAGAGAAGGACGTTCACATCGTCAAGCGGCTCCTCTGCAAGGCTGCTGCTGCCGGATCGGATTTCTGCCTAGCCCTACTAGCCTATCGCTTGGCCCCACTAGCCACTGGCCCCTCACCAGCCCAGCTGTTAATGGGTCGCGCCCTCAGGACCACTGTGCCATCCATTCTGGTACCCACAACCAACCATGCTCCGTACTGCACAGGATGCAACAGCAGCGCGTTCGCCAGAAGATGGCATATGACACACGGGCAACTGATCTTCCCGCCCTGGCGCCTGGAGACGACGTCCGCATCCACCTACCAGAAGGTGGCTGGTCAGCACCTGCCGAAGTTCTCCGACACGTGGCTCCCCGCTCGTTTCTGGTTTTCATGCCTGATGACTCCATTCGCAGGCGCAATCGCCGGGCTCTTCCCCTGCTTCCACGCTCGCTACGGGAACTTACACCGGTACCACGCCCTCCTGTTGTTCCTGATGTCGACTTCATGGAGCTTCCTGCCACCATGCCCATTCCATCGTTGCCCGTGGCCAGGCCCATTCCTCAGCCGGTGGATCCTGACCCACCCTTGAGGCGGTCAACCCGAATTCGTCACCCACCTACTAGACTGGACTTATGAGCCTGTTTGTACATTGAACTCATAATACCACTGTGTTAATATGTTTCTGTTCTTCCTTGTCGTTACAGGAGTTCGTTTTGATGTTCAACATTTCCCCGTCTTTTGTTTATGGTTTAACCTCGTTGCTATGTCGCACCTGACATCGCCCCTTGTATATTGTTTAGCCCCATGTACATGCTGTAGATATTGCGCACACACACATTTAGCTGCACTCAGTACACATCTCTATTTATAACGACATATGCACATGTTCTTGTAAAAAAAGGGGGGATGTCATGATATTCAGGTAAACAGCATGGTGCAAATATACATACATACTGACGGCCAGATCAACGGACCAATCAATACACACACAACACCACAGGCAAGAGCATACACACTATAAAACGGGGAACACAACACTTCCCGCTCATTCCAGCAGGAGACAGCTCAGGGCACAGAGCTCACAGCAAGCCACTCAGACATCCACCATGTGCTGAGTGCCACTCCAAGATAGTGTTAGGAATAGGTCCACAGATTCTAGGGTTATGATCGAACCACAGTAACCAGTTTACCACTGTAAATATATGTTAGTAATAAAACCGAGTTGTACCATCCGCAACCGTGTTGGTTCGTCTGTGTAGCAGAGCACCCAACACATCAATGGGGTTGTTGAGGGCCCCCTTTTCAGGGCTTCCCTAACCTTTCTTGGGGCCCCCCTTCCAGGACCCAACCCTTCATTCCCCCCCCCCCCTGCCAACCTTTCAGAGGCCCCTGTACCTCCCTCACCCTTCATACAACCCCCATCCTCCTTTCAGGGGCACAGCTCCCCTCAGGAACTGACCCTTGGCAGTGCTACCCTAACATCCAGACACCCTGAGAATGCTCGTAGCGGTTTTGTGGTGCCATGCGGGCACCTTGAGAGTGCCTGGGTGGCAGTGGCAAGGTGTCAGTCAACCAGGCAGGGTTGAGGTGCTCACATTTCAGGGGGGGTGGGGCACCCTGCCCTATCCCTGATCACCCAGGGGCCTCCGATGGCCCAAGAGACCCCCAGGATGCCATGACACCTGGTCCACATTTGTGTGGGCCAATACCACGTGACCGCTCACTGGGGAGCAGGTGAGATGACGGTGGTCATTAGATAGGGGGTCCTTCCCATTAATGGGATGGAGATTGGCCTTAACTGGTGATCATTGGTTTGTCGCCATGCCGCAGCAGGATCCGATTCTCTCTAACGGGAGCAGGCTGGTTAGATTGGAAACTGATCGGCGCCTGGCGCGGTTCCCAATTTCGGACTCTCAATTTCGGACTCTCCTGCGATCTAACCGACTCGCCTGAATTTGCACCCGGCCATTAGATCGTGTCCTTAATCTGTTCTGCATTTTAGCTCTGTGCCTTTTCTTTTTTTTATTTATTTTTAACATTTTTCCAATTCAAGGGGCAATATAGCATGGCCAATCCACCTACCCTGCACATCTTTGGTTGTGGGGGTGAGACACTGGGATAATGTGCAAACTCCAGGATCGAACCCGGGTCCTTGGCAGCTGTGAGGCTGCAGGGCTAACCCACTGCGCCACCGTGCTGCCCCCATAAGCTATTCTGCATATAACTATTTCAATTTGATTAAAATTCAGAGTTCTATTTGTAAACATTACCTTTATGTAGTACAGATTGTCTCCATTTGAAAAGTTGGTAGTTTTCTAGTAGAAGTATTTTTTTTAATAAACATTTAATTGAGGTAATTCTTCGGCATTGTAATAGCAACAAAATCAACAAAGTACATAACAAGGAAAATATTAACATAGTGCAAATACCGCCTCCCACTCCCACAAGTCCTACCATTGTTTACCCCCCCTAATCTATGCTAACCTAACCCCCCCCCCCACCCCCCCCTCCCCCTTCTGCTGCCAATTAGTTCTCTGCGAGGAAGTCGACAAATGGTTGCCACCTCCGGGCGAACCCTAACAGAAACCCTCTCATGGCAAACTTAATTTTCTCCAGGCAGAGAAAGCCAGCCATGTCCGATAGCCACGTCTCCGACTTTGGGGGCTTTGAGTCCCTCCATGCTAGTAATATACGCCTCCGGGCTACCAGGGAAGCAAAGGCCAGATCATCCGTCTCTTTCTCCTCCTGGATTCCCGGGTCCTGCGACACCCCGGGAATCACCACCTCTGACTCATTGCCACGCTCATATTTAATACCTTGGACATGGCGTCGGCAAACCCCTGCCAAAATCCCCATAGTTTTGGACATGCCCAGAACATAGGGACATGGTTCACTGGCCCTCCCGCACATTTTGCACACCTGTTCTCCACCCCAAAGAATCTGCTCATCCGGGCTACTGTCATGTGAGCCTGGTGAACGACCTTAAATTGGATCAGACTGAGCCTGGCACATGTTGCGGTCGCATTGACCCTGTGGTGATGTGCATCAATGTAAATGCATGTAGGCTAGCTAGACACTAGACTGAGCACCGGAGACATCACACACACACACTCAACCAATAGATCAGTTAGATAGGACACGGCCAATGGACATTCACGATACCCGCAGACGTGACACGACCACAGGTGGGCATTACACCGACCCAAATATAAAGGACACCACACACATGATCTGCCTCTTTCCAGTGGAGACAGTCAGTGAGTAGAGACACAGGGTTGATTCAATATTACACCCACCACGTGGATTGCAGCAACTGGTTAGTCAGTCTGGGTAGCTATAGTAGGATTAGCAGTAGTGTCGAACCCGAGTAATAGAAGTGTAAATAGTTTAATGAACGTATTGAAGTTATCTCCACGTCTGAACCTTCCTTTGTCAAGTGCACCACAAGGAAGCCCCTATGCTACACCTAGAACATAACAAATCATGGTACCAAGAGTGAACTGTTTCAATCCATATAGCCATACCTCAGCGTACAGTGACAACCAGCAACAATACCCAGGCAAGATGTTCGAGATCCGGGTTCCGTAGCAGCTCCAGTGCCACGGCGATCTCCGCGAAAACTGGCGGGCATTCCGGCAAATGTTTGAAATCTTCCTGGTAGCAGCCGAACTAGAAGACCTGGCCGATGCTGAAAAGACAGAGCTTCTCCTCACCATCGCCGGTGCCAGAGCAGAAGAAATCGTTTAAAAATTCAAGTTCTCCAAGGGGCAAAACAGGAGTGACTTCCAGGCAGTCCTGGACAAATCCGTCAAATACTGTGAGGAAAAACATACTCCAACCAGCAAGAAAAGGTGACAGAAGCGCCAGTACTCACCTCGAGGCCGAAATCCCGGAGCAGAGAACAGTTTTGATCAGTGGCGATCTTTCTAAAGGGACTGCACTTGCACAGTTGCGTGAGAAGCACACAACGGGAAGGTCCGTTTGCGCATGCACGAGACGCCGCGCAATCGCAATCACGAAAACGGCCACCGGTATAGGAACAGCGATTTGCGCATGCACAATCGCTTCCTACTTATGATGTCACATGCGCCATGATGTTAGAGGCCCCGTTCCACGCCCATTTAAAGGGGAAACGTCCCAAATCAAAGAAAAAATCTTTTAAAGCCGTAAAACAACCTTCCTTCATCTGGAACGACAGCACAATGCCTCAAATTGAACCAGGAAATGAAATTAACCTCCGACGAACCCTGCAACAAGCAGTTACCTACGCCCAAACCAATGATTCTGACCTTGAATACTTCAAAACTGACCTTTACATTTTCTCTGGACCTCGCGAGCCCAATGTCAGCTCCGACGCAAACAGTGATGATATGGTCCTAGAAGACAACGACTCAGACGAACCCTTCACCTTGGGAGGCTACCCCAGTACCAAATCCAGACCGCAACTAGACATGTTGCTCATTGGCGACCCCCGTATTGAATCCGACGCAGACGCGGATTCGTTCTTCGGATTTGAGGATTTTCAGCCCGGCAAATATGACATCCCAACTTGTGAGTGCAGGATGATGCTGCAGCCTGAAACCAAGAGACAGAGAGCGGTACAAGCCCACAGAGAGCGGCCTGCTGCCACACAGAGCATGGTCCACGCACCGCTCAAGGTTCCCGACTCTACGAAAGAAGACACGCAAGACTCCACACCGCAGTCCTTGCACGAACAAGAAGTGACTCCAGTGTCACAAGCCTCCGCAGCGAGTTCGTGGACAGCCTCCACAATAGAAGCAACGCAAGACTCCGACGTGCAGTCCTTGCAGGAACAAGACCATGAGGGTCTAGCAACCTCCTCTGACCAACTAGCGGCAGACGATGCAAGTCTGCCATGCTCAAGTAAACAACAAGAAGACTATGACAGTCTACCACGCTCCAGTGCACAGCAGAACGACCATGACGGTCTATCATGCTACAGTGAAGAACAAAGCGATATCGATAGTCCAAGCCCAAATGAAGGACAGCAGCAAGACAATGACATTCCACCCACATTGCTTGCGCCATCAGATGAAGACTCTGACAATTTACCCAACCCAAGTGAATAACAAGCAGCTACTGAGGATCTACCCACGGTATGTGAGGGCATGTGGGGCAGCACGGTAGCATTGTGGATAGCACAATTGCTTCACAGCTCAGGGTCCCAGGTTCGATTCCGGCTTGGGCCACTGTCTGTGTGGAGTCTGCACATCCTCCCTGTGTGTGCGTGGGTTTCCTCCGGGTGCTCCGGTTTCTTCCCACAGTCCAAAGATGTGCAGGTTAGGTGGATTGGCCATGATAAATTGCCCTTAGTGTTCAAAATTGCCCTTGGTGTTGGGTGGGGTTATGGAGATCGGGTGGAGGTGTTGACCTTGGGTAGGGTGCTCTTTCTAAGAGCCGGTGCAGTCTCGATGGGCCGAATGGCCTCCTTCTGCACTGTAAATTCTATGTTAATCTATTTATTTTTTTTAAATAATTTTTATTAACGGTTTTCATAAAATATCAATAACAAAATGAGAAAGAAAAAAGAACCCAACAGGGGTAAGTACAAAACACAATCTAAAATAGCAACCCCCCAAACCCCTCTCCCCCGTACCTAAATAATAAATTAACATTAACACCCTGACTTAAGACAACAGGTGTATACACCCCCTCAGACCCTTCCAGTGTAAATAACATAAACAAAAATAAAGTAAATCCCCCACCCCCCGAGCTGTTGCTGCCATTGACCAATGTCTAGCGTTCTGCCAGAAAGTCTAAGAACGGTTGCCACCGCCTAAAGAACCCTTGTACCGACCCTCTCAAGGCGAATTTCACCCTCTCCACTTTAATGAACCCTGCCATATCGCTGATCCAGGATTCCACACTTGGGGGCCTCGTATCTTTCCACTGAAAGAGAATCCTCCGCCGGGCTACCAGGGACGCAAAGGCCAGAATTCCAGCCTCTTTCGCCTCCTGCACTCCCGGCTCCTCTGCCACCCCAAATATTGCGAGCCCCCAGCCCGGTTTGACCCTACCACCCTCGACACCGTCCTCGCTACGCCCTTCCAATATTCCTCCAGCGCT